>NC_134362.1:35312440-35624940 GCF_048569485.1 Anomaloglossus baeobatrachus
AGTAATAGTTACCTGCACAAACAGATATCCTCCTAAGATAATCAAATTTAAAAAAAAAAAAAAAAAAACACTCCAACTTCCAAAAATATTAAGCTTTGATATTTATGAGTCTTTTGGGTTGATTGAGAACATAGTTGTTGACCAATAATAAAAAAAATCCACTAACATACAACTTGCCTAATAATTCTGCACACTGTGTATATATACCTTCTTTGTTGAATACAAATCACAGCTAAGTAAATGGGACTAGTGTTGAGCGAGCACTACCATGCTCAGGTGCTTGCTACTCACAATACTCGTAACTAGTGATAAGTGAGCACTACCATGCTCAGGTGCTCTGTACTTTTAACTAGTGATGAGCGGGCACTACCATGCTCGGGTGCTGGGTACTCGTAACTAGTGATGAGCGGGTACTACCATGCTCAGGTGCTCAGTACTCGTAACTAGTTATGAGCGAGCACTACCATGCTCAGGTACTCAGCACTCGTAACTAGTGATGAGCGGGCACTACCATGTTTGGGTGCTCAGTACTCCTAACTAATAAGGAGCGAGCACTACCATGCTCGGGTGCTCTGTACTCGTAACTAGTGATGAGTGGGCACTACCATGCTCGGGTGCTCAGTACTCGTAACTAGTGATGAGCGGGCACTACCATGCTCGGGTGCTCTGTACTCGTAACTAGTGATGAGTGGGCACTACCATGCTCGGGTGCTCAGTACTCGTAACTAGTGATGAGCGGGCACTACCATGCTCGGGTGCTCTGTACTCGTAACTAGTGATGAGTGGGCACTACCATGCTCGGGTGCTCAGTACTCTTAATTAGTGATGAGCGGGCACTACCATGCTCGGGTGCTCTGTACTCTTAACTAGTGATGAGTGAGCACTACCATGCTCGGGTGCTCAGTACTCGTAACTAGTGATGAGCGGGCACTACCATGCTCGGGTGCTCTGTACTCGTAACTAGTGATGAGTGAGCACTACCATGCTCGAGTTCCCAAGAGGCCCCTGTGCAGACTGAAACAACCTTTAATATTTCAACCTGAATACAGAAGCTATTGATTTTATTAATTGTTTGAATTTTCTTTTGCTCTTTTTTTTATTTTTTATTTTTTTAGTTTGTCTTAAATGTCATTTTCTATTATTTTGTACGCAAATATTTTTTTAAATTCATTCTGGAAACTATTTTTCTAGTTCTAATTATTAAACAAAAGCACTTACCAGTTTAAGATCTTGAATATCAATGTCATTAATTTCTAAGTAGCTGAAGGTATTTTCCACCTAAAAAAAATAGGAGGTGAAATGTTACAGTTCTCTGTTAATGCAAACAACTACACTGGGGAACAAGAAAATTGGTGCCTGAGATATTTAACCTGTTTTTATATCGGTTTTTGCCGCTGATTCTAAATCTGACCTTATTTTTCTGCCATCATCTCTAGTTAATGAGAAAAAAATAATCTGTGCAACCATAGTGAAAAAAGACCATGCATCTGCCTCAGCATCATTCAATGAGTCCTTGAAATGTGCATCTTTCATGAGTCTTCTGATTTGAGGACCGTTAAAAATACCCGCCTTTAAAAGGGAAACTGTCAGGTCAAAAAAGTGTTATAACCGACAAGCAGGAGCCTGTGTGAGCTATTAACCCCTTCCTACCCATCCCTGTGTTGTAATTATGTGTAATATGAAAGTAATAAAATACGTTTTATTACTTACATATTCCCTATGTAAATGAGCAGGGGCTCTAGCCCCATGGGCGTCGCAACGCCCCGTAGGCGTTTGCATGCTTTCCATGGTATCACGCCACTGTGGGCGTGATACCTTGGATTTACATGAGCGATCTCCCGTCTGCTCCTTCAGAATTCCGCTTGTGCGCGCTTACCATTCTCGCCGCTTTCTCATCCTGGTGTTTACTTGTCGGGTTCAGATGTGCGCTGTGGATGACCGGAACCACAGGAGTCTTCTGAGCATGCGCAGTACACATCTGAAACCGACAAGTAAATACCAGGATGAGAAGGCGGTGAGAATGGTAAGCGCGCACGAGCGGAATTCTGAAGAAGCAGACGTGACATCGCTCATGTAAATCCATGGTATCACTCCCACAGGATCGTGATACCATGGAAAGCATGCAAACGCCCACGGAGCGATGTGAAGCCCATGGGGCTAGAGACCTGCTCATTTATATAGGGAATATGTAAGTAATTAAACGTATTTTATTACTTTCATATTACACAATATAACAACACAGGGATGGGTAGGAAGGGGTTACTAGCTCACACATGTTCCTGCTTGTAGGTTATAACGCTTTTTTGACCCGACAGGTTCCCTTTAACTTGTCCATGGTTTGCACTGGAAATTCTCAGCATATGTAGTCGAAGGTCACCGAGGTTGCCATATGCTCTACTGCGTTGTCACACGTTTCTATGGAACACGCCGACGACAGTCCATATAGAATCACAGATGGTCAGTTATATATTTGACTAATACCTTAATACTTATATGCACATTGCATATAATAAGCATTCAAGTATTTGTCACATATCTTACGGACTACCTTTAATTCTATAATTTGGAAAAAAAAATCCCAAATTCATATGTGAGCAACTGTACATTATCTCAAAAAAATAGAGCTGCTACAAAAAAAACAAAAGAATGACATATTCTGATTCAGAGGAATATACCTAAAATCAATTGTAATACCTGAGGCACCAAAAATTTATTTTTTTTATTTGTTACCCAGTGTTATCATGCAATCGTACAACAGATTGGATCTTTAAAGGGAAGCTGTCACCAGATTTGGTGACTATAAGCTGTGGCCACCACCAGTATGCTCTTATATACAGCAATCTAACATGCTGTATATATAAGAGCCCAAACATAAAATGACTTCATAAAATACTTATCTAAACAGTCGGTACGGTACAGATGGGTCAGATGGGTGGCTCTGTTCTCCGGTGAGGCGCCTCCTCTTTTGGCCATCTTTGTCCTCTTTTTTCTGACGCTGTGGTGCATAATGCGTCCTACGTCATGCACATGCGCCGGCATTGAGGTCCTGCGCAGGCGCACTATAATAATTTGATTTGCCCTTCGAGGCAGATCAAAGTGCCCCTGCGCAGAACCTCAATGCCGGCGCTTGTGCATAATGTAGGATGTGTCATACACCCAGGCTTCAAAAAAAGGAGGACGAAGATGGCCGACAGAAGAGGTACTGGAGAACAGAGACCCCCATCTGCACCGTACCGACCATTTAGGTAAGTATTTTTAATTTCTACACGGCTCTTATATACAGTATGTTAGAATGCTGTATATAAGAGCCAACTGGTGGTGGCCGCAGCTTATAGTCACCAAATCTGGTGACAGGTTCCCTTTAAGGGCTTATGACATTCTTCTCCACGGGGATTTTTTTGACATGGTAACACTACTGGTTATTAAAAATAATGGAATACTTGGGGTTCTGATTACACAAAACATCTCATTCACATTCCCTAAATAACTGGCAGCCCAATCAGGTCTTATTCAGATTTCCGCGTTTTCGAGCATAACTTTTAGGGCTGCAGAAAAAAATGTAATAAAAGGCAATCAAAACATTGTATATACCCCAAAATAATATCCATAAAACTTCAGCTTGGGGGGGGGGGGGAGAAGGGGGTTTCAAGCCCTCACACAGCTCCAGATCCCAAAAATGTAAAACGTTACGACTCGCGGAAAGTCGCAACACAAGTAAGATTTGTTTTTCTAATTTCTGATTTTTTCACCACTTAAATAAAACAAAAACTATACATGTTTGGTATCTATGTAATCGTACTGACCTGGAGAATCATATTACCAGGTCAGTTTTATGGAAAAATGAACTCTGTAACTAAACAAAACCCCCAAAACAAGTGCAAAATTTCACTTTTTTTGCTATTTCGCCACACTTGGAATTTTGTTTCTCGCTTACCAATACATCATATGGTACTAACCTTCAGTGGAAGTGTGTGATGTAGCAGGAAAGCTCTGCATGACGTTAGTACCTATGGATTATACAAGGACAACATTACATATCAGTGATCAATGCATAAATGCAATGTCCTTCACTTCTTTCTTCATTTCTATCAATAAAGCATTCATTTACTGGTAACTGTATTTTCCACCATCTTTGGGTAGATCCACGTAGAAGCCAGCACTTGTAATATTCCATAAAAAATGAAGTTTATTGTTCAGATTAAAAAAAATCAGTGGCAATAAACAGCAGCAAAAATAATTAAAAAGATATATAACATATTCCACAAACTTTGTACAAATTAATACAGGTGAATATAAGAAACGTTGCAATATATCTTATCACAGAAATATGCTTTTTTTTCTCCCCTTAAGAGACACTTCTTCCCATCCTCCCTGTCTCTTGATTTCATTATCCACTCTGTTGAAAAAAAAACCCCAAAAACTAAAATCCGTCTTGTTCAAGAGAGTTGCCAGCAAAGTGAAGTGTCAGGTTACACAGCTGTCACACTAGGTACGAAGAAGTACCAAGCGAACGGGGAAAGGGAAGGGAAATTCTGTGTCTAGGGAAGGGGAAGACTTTGACTCCTGATCAAACCTACTGCTGGCCCTTGGCTTTTCTCATCGCTCTAGAACGTTTCCGCACCTAGACGCCGAGTAGGACACCTGACCCTGACTGACCCTAAAGTGCATGGGATGAGCACTTAGGCGATTGGGCCTTAACTCCTGATGAACCCCAATATATAAGTGGGGGGAAATGCGTCGATTTTTTGGACTCTTTGCGGATTGTATCTATGGAAAGTTTGATGATTATATACCAATGAAAACAATGTGGAGAGGCTGCCGTGAATACATCTAAGATAAGTGATTATTGTGAATTATTGCCTATTGGTCTAATCTACTCAAATCTAATTTAGTAAGGGAAATTAGGGGCAGCTTCCGAGGGATAGCCGCCGCGGAATGGGGGCACCACTTGAACCCTAGGGTGCGTGTAACGTAAGGGTCCCGTCACATGTAGCGACGTTCCAGCGATCCCACCAGCGATCCGACCTGGCAGGTATCGCTGGAGCGTCGCTACATGGTCGCTGGTGAGCTGTCAATCAGGTAGATCTCCACAGCGATCAGAGACCAGCCACCAGCGACCCGTGTAACGACGCTGTGATTGGTAGCCAGGATACACATTGGGTAACTATGCAAAGCGCCTTGCATAGTTACCCGATGTGTATCCTGGCTACGTGTGCAGGAAGCAGGCATCTGGCAGTCTGTAACCGGCGTACGCTGGTAACCATGATACACATCGGGTAACTAAGCAAAGCGCCTTGCATAGTTATCCGATGTGTATCCTGGCTACGTGTGCAGGAAGCAGGCGTCTGGCAGTCTGTAACCGGCGTACGCTGGTAACCATGGTACACATCGGGTAACTAAGCAAAGCGCTTTGTATAGTTACCCGATGTGTACCATGGTTACTAGCGTACCGCCGGTTCCCTCCACATTCAGATCACTGGTCTCCCGCCGTCAAACACGCCGATGCGTGCTGCACAGCGGGAGACCAACGAGCAAAAAATGGTCCCGATCGTTTTGTAATGATCAGCGACCTCGCAGCAGGGACCCGCTCACTGCTGCTTGTCACACACAGCGATATCGCTGGCGAGGTCGCTGATACGTCACAAAACCTGTGACTTTTCAGCGATCTCGCTGTGTATAACGGGGGCTTAAGTTATATCTCCATTGATAGGTAGCGGACAGATTTAGTATAGGGTGCATATAGATTACCTGCCCCGTTATAGACAGATGATGCCAAGAAATCCATAGTGACTCTTTGGTAAAAAAAAAAAAGAGTCTTTCATTGTGGCTTCATAGAGTCCAATTTTGTGTTTTGTTCTGTTTGTGTGTATTTACTCACCGTGTGGGATAGTTTTGTGATTTTAAGATATCTTTAATAAAGGAATTGTTTCAGAATTTAAGTAAGGTAGATTTGGTGTAAAATATTGATATACTGCCTAAAAAATTACTTTTACGTCTGTATTGATGAGCGCTTAGTCAACCCCACTAAGTACTATAGAACACACATGGGAAAGTATACGAATAACTTATCTCCAGATGACTTCAGGGTGAGGAACTGCAACAACAACAACATTTATCCAGATGAATACAAGCAGACTGCTTGCACTCAAGACCTGTAAAGGGTGTTTAAACCTATCACCAGCACAGAGTAAGGGGAAACAAGAGTATTTAAGGACATATAAGGAAGTGCTGATGATTAACAGCTGAAAGGTGAGGAACTTCATAGGGTTCTAAAGAGGAAGTGATTAACCCCAAGCAGGGAAAAATGGAAAATGAAGGAGCAGCTTGTGTAGCCAAACCTTCTACAGCCGGATACCACAGGATTGGGCACACCCGTGACAACAGCATAAAATACTTTAAAGAGAAGGTAGCAGAGGAAGAGTAGTAAGGAGTAGAATGAGAAAATAAGCAGAGGGAGACACAGAGAGATCACGCTGAGCTTTCTAACAAGTCTTTTATCTCAACACCAGCAATGAATTTCCATCTACACCACTCAGTATTGATGTATAGTTTCCTCTCTATGCTGCGGTGTTTGTCTGGGTGCTAACTAAGGAATAAAGAACATAAATTGATCCCCTGTGTGCTGTAATGTATATAGGAGACATCATAGTAGCCACTTCCATCAACTCAGAGACAATTGCAAATTAAAAGATCGGGCGCATGAAAAGGAAAATTGAAAAATCATACAACGACCAAAATTAGTGTTATTTCCATTTACATAAAACCCTGCAATAATCCAGATGTATCACCTTATTCATCAATTGCAATTTTTGGACAAATGTACTCCTGCCTTTCTCTGGAGTAATTTTATTTACATCTAAATTTCTTTGCACAAATATTGCAATATTTTAACATTAAGGCTGCTTTCACACAACCGTGTTTTGCCATCCAGCTCAATCCGGCAAAAAAACTAATGCAACGGATCCGGCAAAAAAACGGATCCGTTGCATCAGTTTTTTCCATGCGTTCCTTTTGTTTTTTGACGGATTCGTTGTGCTACTGAGCACTGGATTCCGTCATATGACGGATGATGACGGATCCGGCGCCCGTAGGCTTTTATTGTAACTCACGCCGCACGGAGCCGGATACGGTTTTTCGCCGGAGACAAAAAAAACGCTGCAAGCAGCATTCCATCCGGCCGCCGGATCAGCTATTTACCGGATGCAACGCAAGGCCATGTGGCACAATCCAGCACTAATACAAGTATATGGGGGAAAGAACAGATCTGGCGGCAATAAACGCTGGATCCGTTCTTTCCGGTTTTTACCGGATTGTGCCGCACAGCGAAAAATGGATGTGTGAAAGCAGCCTAAAGGCCGCTTTATACGCTGCAACATCGCTAGCGATCGTATCCGCCCCCATCGTGCGTGCGTCACGGGCAAATCGCTGCCCATGGCGAACGATATCGTTAGTGCGCGTCACATGCACATACCTTACTAAAGGCGTCGCTGTGGCCGGTGAACAAACTCTTTTCTAAGGGGGAGGTTTGTGTGGTGTCACAGCGACATCACACAGCAGCCCACCAATAGAAGCGGAGGGGCGGAGAGCAGCCGCATTCACGCCCCTTCCACTTTGTTGCCGGAGGACGCAGGAACGCTGTTGTTTGTCATTCCCGGGGTGTCACACGTAGCGATGTGTGCTGCCTCAGGAGCGACGAACAGCCTGCGTTCCAGAACTTCAACGACATTTCGGAAAGGAACGTGTCAACGATTAACGATATTTGAGGTAAGTGAGATCGTTAGCGGTCGTTCGTAAGTGTCACACGCAACGATGTAGCTAACGACGCCGGATGTGCGTCACGATTTCCGTGACCCCAGCAATATCTCGTTAGCAATGTTGTTGCGTGTAACGGGGCCTTAAGGCTACATGTTTCAGAATGGTGCAGAAATCTTCTGCATTAAATCTGCACCTTCTAGCAGAAAAATGCACCAAAAAACGCATGCGTTTTTGTGCCATGCATTTTTCTTAAAGAAGTCAATGAGTTGAAGGGCTAAAAAACGTCCCAACAATTGACATGCTGCAGAAAAAATAAGCAACGTGCATGCAACACTTCAGAATTCTCATTGACTGTGCTGGCATAAAGATAGGCATGCAGAGTTGTGTAAAAATCTGCATCAAAACTGCATCAAAACTGCACAGGCTAAAATGATGCAAAAAAAAAAAAAAAATTATAGATAAAATAAACCTCTTTTTTTTTTTATCAAAACACATGAACCACATGCGTGAAATTTGGGGCAAAACTTTAATGATTATTATAAGAAAGAAAAAAAAAAAGTGGCTAAACTCCCCCAGAACAACATGTGATGTGATCCCAGTGTAAACTGGTAAAACTAATCCCCAATTTTCAAATATGCAAGAAATAAGGCACGGTGCATACAAATAAAATTTAGATTTTTAAATCCTTTTGATTTCTAGATTTCTTTTTTTATTATTCTGAGTGACACGCGAAAGAGGATGCATAAATACTTACCAAAGCAAAGTCTCTGAACTGGGATTTCATTTTCAGCTGAATAGGTTTTATCAGCATCACTTGCCTGGGATACAAAAAATCAACGATACGTGCTGCAAAAAAAAAAAAGATAATAAATGAACCTCAAAAATTTTGCAAAAGTAAAACACAAGAAGACACCTTAAGAAAATATATACATGTTTTTAACTTGGCACAAATCTTCCAGTGTTTTATAAGACAAGAGCTTTGCAATACGTCAGCAACAACGTTCTGCACAGTTTTTATTATTATTGTGTCACTTATTACATGGCGCTTTACAGTACAATAATCAAGGCACAGACTGGTAGATTTATTTTATCCAAACCTGTGAGCCACAAAAACTTTTTTATAATTATTTTGCACCTAAGAATTCAAACGTTGCATCTTTTGTGTCCAGGGCTCTGTTCACACTGAGTTTGGCGTATGTGCCGGAAAATGCATTAAATGGACTCCGTTAGCAGTGTAATCTGAAGACAGCCTGCTGCAAGCGATAAAACAGAAAATGTGGCTCTGTGTCTGTTATCTCACAGTCTTATTTTTATTTGTTTACCTGCAATGTTAGCTTTAGATTCTTATCTTTATCATTAGTGGGTCTCAGCAGCACATGAGCTCTAGTCCGACTCCACCCTCTCTGTGATTAGCAGCTTCTGTCTATGGAAATGTACACTGAAAACCTGTTGTGGGTGAGGATAGCTCTCCCAGCTCTCCCACATGCAAAATCTCAAATCAGTCACAGGGCAGAACGGCTGCATCTAAAGGTGGTGTCACACACAGCGACGACGACAACGACGACGTCGCTGCTACGTCACCATTTTCTGTGACGTTGCAGCGACGTCCTGTCGCTGTCGCTGTGTGTGACATCCAGCAACGAGCTGGCCCCTGCTGTGAGGTCGTTGCTCGTTGCTGAATGTCCTGCTTCATTTTTTCGTCGTCGCTCTCCCGCTGTGGAGCACACATCGCTGTGTGTGACAGCGAGAGAGCGACGAAATGAAGCAAGCAGGGAGCAGGAGCCGGCGTCTGGCAGCTGCGGAAAGCTGTAACCACTGTAAACATCGGGTAAGCAAGGGAAGACCTTTCCCTGGTTACCCGATATTTACCTTCGTTACCAGCCTCCGCCGCTCTTGCTGCTAGTGCCGGCTCCTGCTCTGTGCACATGTAGCTGCAGTACATATCGGGTAATTAACCCTATGTGTACTGTAGCTAGGAGAATAGACAGTGGCATAAACATCTGCATATCGTAAATTCAAATATAGAAATTCATATACACATACATATTCGTCATATATAGCGCAGAAAGGACTATATTATAAGAACCAAATCGCTAGAGGAGCAACCAAACAAGGAAAAGGAAGAGGAGGCGATCTGTGGTTCATTTCAATTTTATTAATATTCATGGAACAAGTGGACAAGTGAGGGGAGGGAAACGGTATACATCACCGCAAACAACAGGTAAGAAAAAAATATATCAATTATGTCCCAAATTCATAGTATGAAGGTCAATCCTGAAATAGTAAGGGTCTCATAATACGGAGGAAAGACCACATCAAACTGTCATCTCAAACAGTTCCCGCTGCACACATATCACACATCGCATATAGCCATATACTTATAAAAATATGTGAAGACAGGGACGATGAGACAAGACATTTTAATGCGGAACCAACTCCTTAATCATCATAAGGTCTATACCGTCCATAATAATACACATCCATGTGTCCATATACCAGGATTTTTCTGATAAATATGCTCCTCAGACCATCCGGGGGCATCCTAGCTCTGGACCAGACCCCAATCAGAGGACAATAAAACTTTCACACTGCTTATCTATGAACTGCTGCAATATTTATGGCAACAACAGTTTGTCCCCTTGTCATACTGATAGTTCTGCTTCACATAACTTGTTTTATTTACTGCTCCATTCTATGTCCTGTTGTG
Source organism: Anomaloglossus baeobatrachus (assembly GCF_048569485.1). NCBI lineage: Eukaryota > Metazoa > Chordata > Amphibia > Anura > Aromobatidae > Anomaloglossus > Anomaloglossus baeobatrachus. The sequence goes on from NC_134362.1 coordinate 35,322,903, forward strand.
TATAAATATGTGACTCTTCAGATTTTGTGTTATACTGAGCCTGATGAAGATACCTGAGTAGTCTCGAAAGCTTGCTATTACCATCTTTTCAGTTAGCTGTTAACATGTATCAACCACTGAGGAATTCCGTTCTTTTAAACAATTTTTTATCTCTACTGGCTATCACGGTACAAAGAAATATTTTATAAGTTATTTCACACATTCAAGATAAGACATCAGATAGAGTTTAGGACATCTCAGATCTTGTTCACATAATACTTTTGCATTCTATTGAAGGATTCTGAGGCATACTTTTCAGGCTAAATGCCCCCAACACAGAAGAGAACAAAGGTAACGGGTAACTTTAAGGTTAGGGTAACACAACCATATTTTCGGTCCGAGTGCAATAAGAGAAAACTTTGGATCGGACTTGGATGGAGTCTATCCAAGGACAAAAAAAATTAAGTTGCACCACACATGATTTGCATTTGTAAATCAGATTGCACTCAACCATACAAGTCAACTGGACCGTGTAAAAAAAAAAATAGGGCATAATATCCGAGTGCTGACATAATGGGGAAGATGGAGACATTTTTATATCTATCTTCTCCACATTTGAGAAAATCGGATCACACTCTGATCAAACACCTAATCGGAATGTGATTAGGATAATCAGATGAAAACATTTTATGGTGATGTGACACTAAGCATTAAGTTATATCCCAGCAAATGATAGGCAGATATTATCCGTTTCGACCTATATAGAGGTCTTCAAGGAAATCTGAATGGTAGCCAGCCGAAAAAATGGTAGTGGAGTACATCATATCGTCCAATGTCTCGACCTTTGCAAAGGTCTTCTTCAAGAATATCTGAATGGTAGTCAGCCATAGAAATGGTAGTGGAGCATACCATAATGTCCAACGTTTCGACCTACGCAGAGGTCTTCTTCAAGGATATCTGAATGGTAGCCAGCTGAAAAAATGGTAGTGGAGCATATCATAATGTCCAACGTTTTGACCTATGCAGAGGTCTTCTTCAAGGATATCTGAATGATAGCCAGCTGAAAAAATGGTAGGGCAGCATATCAGATATAGCATATCTGGCTGCCATTCAGATGTCCTTGAAAAAGGTCTCAGCGTACGTTGAAATGTTGGACAATATTTGCCTATCATTTTGCTGGATCTCAGAAAATGTACAACATGAGTGTTACTGATTACCCCCATTTTCTTCTGTGCTGGGGTTTTAGGGTGAAGATATTTTCGGAACGTGGTCATTTTCTCCATGCTCGAATCTAATAGAACAATGTTGCTGGCTTCGATCCAAATGTTGTATTATATGTTTTAGATATTTCCTGTGCATTGTCCAATAAGAAGGTTTTGCCTTGCTAAAAAAGGATGTGGTTTTTACCCTGCACCAAAATGATGGCACATATTTGTGAAAATAAAATAAGTTAATAAGTGATGTAAAGTTAAGACCCCCACACACATTACACTCACAGTAGTAGAACATACAGATGACGGATACTGCAAACAGTCAAATGTGAATAGGAACCACCGACTCTTGCCTGATAGATGATCTCGGGGAGATAAGGATCTGGCATGTCCGATTTCAGTCTGCTAGTCCTTTGGTTCTCTAGAGAAGTCGCCGGCAGGCTAGTCCTTTGGTTCTCTAGAGAAGTCGCCGGCAGAGATGTTTGGCAGCAGCTCTCTCATAAAGAGCACAGATTGAGCGCTCCGGTGTTTGAGAGTTTGGTGAGCGCCAACCATAGCTAGTTCAACAGCACATTGACTATCCAGTCTAAAGCTGCATTTTCACAGGCTGATAATGCATCAGATTCTGATGCTTACGACCAGTGATGAGTGACCACTGACATGCTCGGGTGCGCGATACTTGTAACGAGCAGTTGGATGCTTGGATGGGTACGACTTAAGCTCTCAAGTATAATGGAAGTTATTGGGGAACTCAAACATTTTTCATGAAGAGTTCCCAGAAAAATGCTAGAGTCCCCCATTGACTTTCATCATACTCGGATACTCAAGTCTCGCTGATCCTAGCGTCCAACTGCTCGTTACGAGCACCCGAGCATGGTAGTGCTCACTCATCACTATTAACGACCCATTGCTCACGATAATTGTGTAATGTGAATGAGTTGAGCAATTGATCGATGTGTCCAAAAATGCTCGTTAATGAAAAAAAACTCGTACAACTTTTGAAAATTGTGTGATGTAAATGGAAAGTGTTCACTCAGGACTGGAAGAAGTAATGGAAATTCAAACCCTAAAGAGTTGTTTTTTTTTTTTGCACAAACATTGAATCCATACACTTCCAAAAGAATAGAATTCCATAAGGTTCTAAAAGGAATTCCTTCCATACGGTGCTCTAGTGTATTGTAGAGGTTCCTGGGTTGATGTAAAAATTTAACATTGAGTACAATTTAAGCAAGGGAAGACTCTATATTGATTAATCCAAAAAAAGTCTGAAAGCTGCTACTGCATAATGGCAGCATGTATGCTTCAGTACCTGTAGGATATTATGCCTGTAGGATATTATGTGCCCTTGAAGGAAAGTTCTGAGAATTTAGACTTTATTGTCAAGAAACTTAACTACGAGGATCAAGGTTGGTCAACATGTGGTGATCTGAAAGTTCTCTCTTTGATAGTTGGGTGGATTGTTTTTTTTTCCTCAACGGCCATCAGCTCGATTTCGAACTGTGGCAACCTGATGGATGAACGCTCTGTAGAAAGATTGATCTTGTGCAGCCAAAATAGGTCCATCAGGGTCTTTTCCACTGTTTTCTTTATTGTATCAAGCCATTGGGTTGCTGGTCTTCCTCTTCACCTTATTGCTTCTATTCTTCCCACCATGATATCCTTCTACAGTGCTTGCTTTATTCGTATGATGTGTCCAAAGTAGGCAAGTCGTAGCTTGGTGATCCTTGCGTCAATAGACATATCAGTCTTGATTTATTCCAAAATGTGTAAGATAAGTGGTGGGATGAAGCGGTAGCTGTGGCAAAGACTGCCGTCCGGCTTCAATGCGGCCATGGGTCACTTCTTTTCACCACCACCGCCTCTCAAACACAGAGGAAGAGTTGCAGGGACTTGTGGTGTGGGGGCACTTACTTTCAGGCCGGAGGCCAGGATTTGTTCTATCTTCGGGACTGCTTCCCAGCTGTCGATCACAGCAGGTCCCTGTGCCCACAAGCACCACACAAAGACAACATCTCTCTTAAACGGGAACATGACTTCACTTGTCAAATCTTCACAATACAGTTTACCATCACGCCTTCGGCGGGCACACTCTTGCTTGGTTACAGGGGTCACATCAGACATTTGCAATAAAGTCTTTGCTGTACACTCCGGTCCCCTAAAGGGGTTGCCGATAGCAACCGGAGTTGCTCTCAATTTGCCGGCCAGCCACTTCCCTGGTAGTGGGCCTCTGAGACCCTTATCCTCTAACTCATCTTCATGTTGTTGGGCAGATTCATCTATTCTGTCAGGGATAAGCTATAAGCTGTGATTGGGCCCCTGGTAACGGCACTCTTCTTGTCCCAGTTTATCAGGCCCTACTCCCCTCATGGAAGCCCACTGACCTTCAGCCTGGTAAGGGAGTTCTTTGGGTATTCGCCAGGGGATGGCCACCATCCAGGCTGTCCGGCTTCACCCTCTTGGAGCGTGGTTTGCTCAGCCCAACTGTCACCAAGGCCCCACGTGTCTGGTGCCGAGATCTGAACCAGAGGGTCCAAATTAAATAACAGTATCAGGGTCTTTCTTCCTCACACCTCCCTCAGATGTGGGTTCTCACTCTCCCATCGGGACTCTCCTGTCATTTCCTATGTGTTCCCCCTTTTTGTGCACTAGTCTCTTCCTCCACTAACCCTTTGTTGCCTAGCAAGCACCAGGGAAGCGGCGGTGCTCACCATGGCCGCCTGGTGGCTGCATACGCATAACATACAGTAATGCATCATATCACAGTACATATTGCACGTAACAGGTCTGCAGGTATGGGGTTACCATAGCCCTACACCCCCTTACAAATGGCTTTTTCTTCTTGCCATACATGGTATTCATAGGATCTCATTGCAGCACATTTCGAAGACGTTGATTCTTCTTCTGTCTTATTTCTTTATCGTCCCAATTTTCACATCCATATGTTAATACAGAAAAGACAATGTACGAGTTTGTGTCTTCATCACCAGTGAAATGTTTCTCGATTTGAGGACCTTGTCCAGTGACTTCATTGTTGATTTGCTCATAGCTATTCTATTGACTTCAGGTGTTGTAATTGCATCTTGTGTGATCATTGATCTGAATAGGCTGAAGTCCTTTGCAACTTCCAGTTCGTCGCGTCCATCTCAAATGTATCCCGGTCGTACCTGGCAGTAATCTTTGTCTTCTATGTATTGAGTAGGAGTCTTAAGTTTTAGTTTCAAACCTTGACACTCCGTAAAAAGTCCTTCATTCCATCTATGCTTGTTGCTATCAATGTTGTATTGAAAGTTAAAGTTGATCCCACTGAAGTTCTGCCTCACTCCACATTAAACTTGGACTGATGAAACATTTTGTGAAAACTCTGCCAAAAGAAGGACTGTCCAAAGTAAAACTGAACAAAGACATTTTTGTGGTTCTCGATATTCAGAAACTTATGAAGGACGAGGTGTTCAAAACAAAAATGAAAGCTGTTGAGAAAAGGACTTGGGATTCTTTTAAAGAAGCCATGAAGACATTTCTAGGTAACAACAAAGATCCAAAATTTAAGTCCAGCGTGGAGAACCTACTGAAATGTTTCAAAGCCTTGGGTCGTCTGCTAAATTTGAAATTACATTTTTATACATTCCTATTTGGATGACTTTGATGAAAACCTTGGTGCTCATAGCAAAGACCAAGGAAAAAGATTTCTTTAGGAGATCAAGGAGATGTTCTTGATGATACCAAGGGATATGGAAGGTGAAGATGATGGGGGACGACTGCTGGATGCTTCACAGAGAAGATCCGTTGCCTTCTACAAGAGAAGAGGGATCAAACAAAGCTTGAAAGCGAAAAGGAAATGGCGCAAGAATTAATTTCCAATAAAGTTGCAGAATAAATGATATATATATATATATATATATATATATATATATAATTATTGTGTATATTTTTGGCTACAATAAAGATTTTTCTTGCTCATCTCCCTTATGTGTACCGTATTTTTCATTTTAAGATGCACCAGATCATGACGCACCCCAAATTTAGAGGAGGAAAATAAGAAAAAATAAAAAAATATTTTTGTTAAAATGAGAATTCGTTGACAAGATTGACTTCAAGAAAATGGCCACAGAGGCAGTACATGCGCAGAAAGGTCTACGTGGCCATTTTCTTGAAGTCTACATCGTCAATCTGCACACGCGACGCCTCAGCGTCCATTTTCTTGAAGTCCATCGCGTCAACCGCGCGCAATTCAATGGAGCCCGCAGTCCGCTGTCAGATCAATGGTGCCTGCCATATCGCCGACTCTCCATCCTGTGACCCTCCTGAGCCAATCCAATGCAGTGTCACCCCGATCCTCCGAGCCCTCAGTATTGCCGACCCTGCCTGCTGGGACCTCACTTCACCACCGCCGCTCCGGTAAGCCATATCCGGATAATAAGACACAACCCCATTTTACCTTCAGTTTTGGGGGGGGGGGGGGAAGTGCGTCTTATAATCCAGAAAATATGGTCATTTCAGCCTTGTTTTGTGCAAAATCCGAATGTGATGGTTACAAATAGAAGTTTGTTTTTTTTAAACCGACACATAAAAATCAGTCATTGGAGTAAAATCAATTTTTATAAACCCAAATTTTGCATACCTGTATTATAGTTATTAGGAATTATCAGATCTAAAATAGTATATGTTTGTATAAAGGCCCTGTTACACACAGAGATAAATCTGCGGCAGATCTGTGGTTGCAGTGAAATTGTGGACAATCAGTGCCAGGTTTGTGGCTGTGTACAAATGGAACAATATGTCCATCATTTCACTGCAACCACAGATCTGCCAAAGATTTATCTCTGTGTGTGACGGGGCCTTTAGACCTCATTTTCAAATACAATTTCTGTACTTTTCACTGATAGCACTCGTACCTATGAAAGTCTACGAGGCTGTTCACGTGTCCGTGATCTTTTTCAGACTAATTGTTCTGCGCAAAATTGCCAAGACATCACCGATACTGATCCAAGTGTCATATGAAAAATCGCCAGACTGCTAAATAGGAGAAGGTAGAGAAACTGAAAATGGGACCAAACTCTGATGGTAAAAACTGATGAAACCCTGATAAAACAAAAAAATAAAAATTATGAAACTCGGACTGATTTTATCTTATGAGAAAATCATGGATGCCTGAATGAGCCCTTAAGAAACAACATCAGCCTGGGAGAGACACAGGGGGTCGTAGGACCATCATTAGACACTAAGGGGCACTTTGCACACTACGACATCGCAAGACAATGCTGCGATGCTGTGCGCGATAGTCCTCGCCCCCGTCACAGCTGCGATATCATGGTGATAGCTGGCGTAGCGAACATTATCGCTACGCCAGCTTCACATGCACTCACCTGCCTTGCGACGTCGCTCTGGTCGGCGACCCGCCTCCTTATTAAGGGGGCGGGTCATGCGGCGTCATAGCGACCTCACACGGCAGGCGGCCAATAGAAGCGGAGGGGCGGAGCTGAGCGGGACGTAAACATCCCGCCCACCTTCCTTCCGCATAGCCGGCAGGGACGCAGGTAGGAGATGTTCCTCGCTCCTGCGGCTTCACACACAGCGATGTGTGCTGCCGCAGGAACGAGGAACAACATCGTAACATCGGTCTTTCCCAATTCATGGAAATGACCAACGCTACACCGATGATACGATTACGACGCTTTTGCGCTCGTTAATCGTATCATAAAGGATTTACACACTACGATGTCGACAGCGACGCCGGATGTGCATCACTTTCGACTTGACCCCAACGACATCGCACCTGCGATGTTGTAGTGTGCAAAGTGCCCCTTAGGCTAAGACCTAGGCAAAGTCTATTAGACCTAGTAAAGTCTATGAGATTTTGATTATGCTGTCCACACTGGGCATCTTTTGTTGGCTGCAACTTGGCTGCGTTTTTCAAGATGCACCCAAGATGCAGCATGTCAATTCTTTTTGCGTTTTTACCGCCTTTTTGAGCCCTCCAGTCAATAGATTTGACTTAAAAAACGCATTGGGCAAAATGCGTCAAAAACGTGGTAAAAACACTTTGCGTGTTTGATGCGTTTTTGGTGCATTTTAAGATGCACTGACAAAAAAAGATGTGAACATAGCCTAAAGGCCCTGTCACACACTGAGATAAATCTGCGGCAGATCTGTGGTTGCAGGGAAATTGTGGACAATCAGTGCCAGGTTTGTGGCTGTGTACAAATGGAACAATATGTCCATGATTTCACTGCAACCACAGATCTGCCAAAGATTTATCTGTGTGTGTGACGGGGCCTTAAGTGTGTATCATATGGAGATGGTAGTCGACACCATAGCTGGAACGTAATTGTGGGAAGGTTCACACTCACATTACCATTCTTTGTTTGTGATACTATCTTTTATTTTTTCTTTGTTTGCAAGGTTTACAGATGCATTGACGAATAACTCAATCTCATGTATGCTGATGTTTACTATTTGACCATGCAATTGCTTTATTTTATTTTAATGCTTTATTTTCTGTTACGTTTAAAAATTTGAATAAGGATTAAAAAAAAAAAAAAAGAAAGAAAAAAAACAACAAATCAACAAATCAGTAATTGAAATATTGATTAACAAAAATAAATAAAAATAACCACACCAAAACAAACAAAAATAAAAAAAAAAACCCCTATAAAGCCATCTTGCATTGGGTCAGTTAAAAAAACAAACAAACATATATAACAACCTACTGGGAAGAAAAAACCTTGATGAAATGTATGTTTTTCACCCCAGAATGATAAATGAAAGCACATACATTTTGATCTGTACATTTGTGTTAGGCGGGCTTTGCAAGTTGCGCCATCGCAAGCCGATGCTGCGATGTCGCACGCGACAGTCCCAGCCCCCGTCACAGGTACGATATCGTGTGATAGCTGGCGTAGCGAAAATTATCGCTACGGCAGCTTCACATGCACTCACCTGCCCTGCGACGTCGCTCTGGCCGGCGACCCGCCTCCTTCCTAAGGGGGCGGGTCGTGCGGCGTCATAGCGACGTCACACGGCAGGCGGCCAATAGCGGCGGAGAGGCGGAGATGAGCAGGATGTAAACATCCCGCCCACCTCCTTCCTTCCGTATAGCCGCCGGCGGCAGGTAAGGTGAAGTTCCTCGCTCCTGCGGCGTAACACACAGCGATGTCTGCTGCCGCAGGAACGAGGAACTACATCGTACCATCGCTGCAGCAAAATTATGGAAAAGTCGGAGCTTGCAACGATGATACGATAACGACGCTTTTGCGCTCGTTTATCGTATCATCTAGGATTTACACACTACGACATCGCAAGTGACGCCGGATATGCGTCACTTTCGATTTGACCCCACCGACATCGCACGTGCGATGTTGCAACGTGCAAAGCCGCCTTTAGGCCGGAGTCACACTTGCGAGTGACTTGTGTGAGTCCCGCATCAGCATCACCCAGCACGGCCGCACACGATCTGGACAGGAGTGTCTCAGCTGCATAGAAATACATGCAGTCAACTCGCTCCTGTCAGGAGAGTGTGCGGCCGTGCCGGGTGATGCCGATGCGACACTCGCAAGTGTGCTCCAGCCTTAGAGATCAAAAAGGAGCTGGGCAAACAGAATAACCTGAGACTTAAGTGATTAAGCTCCTAACACCCAGTTGACATAAATGTTGGGGATAAAAATAATATGATGGTTGGACTTTTTATTTTTTTTCCAAGTGGAAAATATAGAAAGGACAGCTGTCGGCTTTTACTAGAACACAGGTGTGTATGAATTGCTCTTACCTAGTCATTTTACCAGCGTTACAGGAAACCACACGCTGTGCAAGATCTTTGCCTTGATAACACACCCACATGCACAGCACAAACATAATACAGTATATATTCCGTTTCTGCTAAGGTGAAAGAACAGTAAAGTCTTTGGGGAGGTTTTTTAACCCATTTTTTTTTTTGTACCAAATCCAAAAGTGGATCCAGCAGGACTGGGAAATAATACAGAAGGACGTATTCTTCTCTTCTTTGCTACATTAAAGGGGTTGACTAGTGGGACAACCCCTTCTGATTCCACGTTTGCCCCAGGTAAAATAAGAGTATATGTAATGTACTTCCTCCTTTTTACTGTGTACGTCGGTAAGCTTCTTTCCGGGTCTCCTCCTGATCGATGGTGTCCTGCTCCGCGCTCCTCCCATCTATTTCCTGCCTCAGGGCAAGATGGGAAAGAGGTAACGTGGGGTCAGCAAGCCTGCGCTTGCGCAGAACGAAGGAGGCAGAGGGGAAAGCGCGGTCACGCGATTATGGGCGGTTACTTGCTGAGGAAAATCACAGCGCCGCCCATAATCTAAAGCCTGTGCAACACGTCACCAGCGGTGACACTGGGCACAGTGGTCATTCACGAGAGATAGGCACTGGGCATGCACGGGGACCTCTGGAGCACTGGGCGGCGTCCACAGCTATGGAAATGAGCGATGGGGGACGGCCTAAAGCGGCAGGAGGCAGAATAACGGACACCAGGCAGCCCGCCCCGTGTACCATTTACAGTATCTGCATACAAAAAGGTACCACTTTATAAAGTATTTCTTTTGGTCAGAAAGGGGGCACAATAATAACAGGAACCTTTTTAGAATGCAGCCCAGGAGCTGCAGAGGGGGAATCTTTTATGTTTAGTGCAAAATTTCTGCTGACAGGTTCCCTTTAAGGCAATGCTGGGGGCGTTACCAAGTTAGAAAAAATAATCATGTCTGAATTTGAGTGACAGTGACTGATCCCAGCAAAAGCTCCGCCCCTGTGACTGAAACCTAAAAGGTATTTATTGCATTCACCTAAGCATATAAAGCCTTTTATTAAGATAAATACATGGAATTTAAAAAAACAAAACAAAAAACATGTTAGCGATGCACATCGCATCATGTAAAACACATTGGGGACAGTTTTAATATAAAAAAACAAACAAAACGACTTGACCGGTTCTCTTTAAGCAAACAAACCGTGACAATAATAACCTTCATATTTTTAAATGTCATGCTGCTCTCTCCAAACTACTCGAATGATTCATTTGTGCCTGTACAACGCACAAATAGGGTGTCAATATCAGGCTTTTTTTTCACTTTGACACGATCTACATTTTTTTCCCATCAGTGCAGCTGTATGTGAGCTTATTTTACAGCATTAGTCATTTTCTTACATGTGGTTTAATTAGCATTAACTTTAAAAAGAAATTAAAAAAAATTAAAAAAATAAAATCTAATATATAAAGCTGAGTGTCTGTATGTATGTGTGTATGTCCGCTAAAGGAATCCGCACCGTCACATTTACAACCACGAAATTTTGCACAGACACTCCATGTGACTCAGGGAACGTCATAGACTATGTTTTGATGGGAAAATTTAACCCTGCGCTTTACAGTTACGCTCTAAAATCCTGCCTCAATTAAACTGAATGGAGCTGTAACTGGCCTCCGTCTCCCAACTTAGCTCAAACTCCTTCCACAAGGTTTGGAACCCTTGGATAGCCTTTAGGAAATCTGCAGAATATCTTTCAATAATTGCAGCAGAAGAGGGAACACTCGGGTGATGTGCATAAATGACAAACCGTACCTTTCCTCGCCAAGCATCTTCCTTCTCACTTGAATGCTCTCAGAGCCTACCCATCTCTTCTTGCCGTACCCTATCTTCTCCTACTCATCCCTCTTCTTCCTTTTGTCTTCTGTGTAGTTTTACTGAATTGATTATTTGGTTGATATTTGATCTAATTACATACTACGGCCATTCTTGAGATTTTTCAGGACTAAACTAACGATGGCCAAGGTCTGAAGCTATGTATGCTGTCATTGTTTTCTTCTCTGAGATACATCCTGATGAGATATGCATATGTTCTAATGAGAAATGTTATGTTATCTGTGTTGAAAACTTAATAAACAAAACATTGAAAAAAAAACTGAATGGAGCTGGGAGCTGCAAGTTAATAGCAACTGTCAGTGGTTGCTATAGGAACAAAATAAACTGCTAGTATAAGAAGCTTATGTGTGAGGTAATATGATGTGGGTGGTGAGACGGATAGAGAGAGACAGACAGAGACAGACGTGGAAAGAGACAGACACAGACAGATGGGCAAAGAGACAGCCCTGGAAAGAGACAGCCCTGGAAAGAGACAGACGGACCTAGAGACAGACGGGCATAGAGACAGACGGGCATAGAGAGACCTGTAAAGAGACAGCCCGGGCAAAGAGACAGCCCGGGAAAGAGACAGACAAAGACAGACGGGGAAAGAGACAGTCGGGGAAAGAGAGAGACAGACAGACACACACATAGAGACAGAGATAGAGAGAGACAGACAGAGATGGAGACAGACTGATACAAATACAGACCGAGAGATAGAAACAGACAGGCAGAGACAGACGGACAAGGAAAGACACAGACAGAGAGACAGACAGACAGTGGCACAGAGACTGGGAGAGAGACAGATAGTTACTATCCTGGGCAACGCCCGGGTACTACTGCTAGTGTGTGTATGTGTGTATATATATATAATATATATATATATACACACACACACACACACACACACACACAGTGTGGGTACGGAAAGTATTCAGACCCCTTTAAATTTTTCATTCTTTGTGTCATTGCAGCTAGTTGGTAAATTCTAAAAAGTTCTTTTTTCTCATTAATGTACACTCTGCACCCCATCCCCCATATTGACAGAAAGAAAACAGAAATGTAGACATTTTTGCAAATGTATTAAACAAGAAAAACTGAAATATCACATGGTAATAAGTATTCAACCCCTTTGCTCAGTATTGAGTGCATCCTTTTGAGCCTACTACAGCCATGAGTCTTCTTGGGAACCTGGATTTGGGGATCCTCGGCCATTCTTCCTTGCAGATCCTCTCCAATTCCGTCAGGTTGGATGGTGAATGTTGGTGGACGCCATTTTTAGGTCTCTCCAGAGGTGCTCAATTGGGTTTAGGTCAGGGCTCTGGTTGGGCCGGTCAAGAATGGTCAGAGTTGTTCTGAAGCCGCTCCTTTGTTATTTTAGCTGTGTGCTTAGGGTCATTGTCTTGTTGGATGGTGAAGCTTCGGCAAAGTCTGAGGTCCAGAGGAATCTGGAAGAGAATTTCTTCCAGGATATCTCTGTACTTGGCCGCATTCATCTTTCCTTCATTTGCAACTGAAAAACACCCCCATAGCATGATGCTGCCTCCACCATGTTTCACTGTTGGGATTGTATTGGGCAGGTGATGAGCAGTGCCTGGTTTTCGATACACATACCACTTAGAATTATCCATCTTCGTCTCATCAGACCAGAGAATCTTATTTCTCATAGTCTAGGAGTCCTTCAATTGTTGTTTTGCAAACGCTATGTGGGCTTTCATATGTCTTGCACTGATGAGAGGCTTCCGTCGGGCCACTCTGCCATAAAGGCCCGACTGGTGGAGGCTGCAGTGATAGTTGACTTTGTGCAACTTTCTCCCATCTCCCTACTGCATCTTTGGAGCTCAGCCACAGTGATCTTGGGGTTCTTCTTTACCTCTCTCACTAAGGCTCTTCTCCCACAATTGCTCAGTTTGGCTGGACAGTCAGGTCTAGGAAGAGTTCTGGTGGTCCCAAACTCCTTCCATTTAAGGATTATGGAGGCCACTGTGCTCTTAGGAACCTTGAGTACTGCAGAAATTCTTTTGTAACCTTGGCCAGATCTGTGCCTTGCCACAATTCTGCCTCTGAGCTCCTTCGGCAGTTCCTTTGACCTCATGATTCTCATTTGGTCTGACTTGCACTGTGAGCTGTGAGGTCTTATATAGACAGGTGTGCGCCTTTCCAAATCAAGTCCTATCAGTTTCATTAAAGACAGCTGGACTCCAATGAATGAGTAGAACCATCTCAAGGAGGATCACAAGGAAATGGACAGCATGTGACTTAAATATGAGTTTCTGAGCAAAGGGGCTGAATACTTATGCCCATGTGATATTTCAGTTTCTTCTTGTTTAATACATTTGCAAAAATTTCTACATTTCTGGGGTTTTTTTTTAAGTCAAAACGGGGGATGGGGTGCAGAGTGTATATTAATGAGAAAAAAAAAGAACTGAAGAGTGAAAACTGTAAAGGGGAAAGGGGTCTAAACACTTTCTGTACCATGGTCATCTCCAATTCTGGCCATTGCAGCGGGAAGATGTCTGTATATAACATCCATTGTACGCGGTTGGGTCCAGAAAGGTGAAAAGTAGGGGTCACCCATGTTTAACAGGACATGTTTAGTGATATTTCTACTTATTGTATATCCAGGAATTAAGTATTTTCACAGTCTGAAGGGTTTGTTTTTTTGTTTTTTTTCAAATTTAGGATGAAATTTAGGATGAGAGACCGCAACTGCCCGAATCGGGATCATGGGCACGAAAGCTGCGTTCTCCTGTGGAGTAGACTCGCGGCCCCGCAGGGCAGGACCTGCCGCATCCAGGACTCAGCAGGTCCTGATCCCTGTACCCTAAAAATTCTAGAATTGCTGCTTTTCATCATGTCACCTCCCCACAAAAAAACCCAAGTGATCAGCAAGTCGCACATATGACAAAAAGGTCCCAATAAAAACTACGTCTCCATTAGTTTAAGCATAAAATGAAAATGATAGGTATAAATATGACAAAAAGCAAACTTTTACAAAAAAAATAACTGTTTTCTTTTCATTTCAAGTCGTAAAACAAACCAACCTTCATCATAGTCACAATAACCATGAGAATTTAGGCAAAATGTCATTTTTACAACACAATATAGAAAACAAAAACTAAGGCCACAGGAAAAAAAGGCAGAATTGCTGTTCTCTATCCCGGCCAGTGACGAATTTTCCATTTCACAATTATTTTTTATGGTAAATTGAATGGGGCAGTTATAAACTGCAACTTGTCCCACGAAAAGGCATACGGATAAGTCACCAGAACGTAAAAAAAATAAGTTAAGGTGTTTGGAAAAAGGACTTAACATACCAAGAGCAAATATCCTTCAACTCACAGTTAGATATAAAATTAACATTAGATATTTCACCATCACAAAGTAACACTTAGCATGGAACGGCAGGAGACATAACATTGCACAGCTTATGTACTACAAGAAACACATACACACCTTGTAAGTCATAGCCGATGGCCTGCATGCTGCTTTATGTATTGCACTGTATAACCTCTCAGGGTGAAGTGATATTAGCTGAATGCAAAAAGACATCGAGTTCTACGCTAACTCCACCCAGAGAGCATCTCTATCTGTGTCATGGTAAGGAAACCACGTTAGCTTGCATTACAGTATATAAAAAAACAGTATATAAAAATTCAACTAAACTTCACTTTCTTACTTGACAGTTATTTCACGCACAAATGGGTATTTACAGTCATATGAAAAAGTTTGGGCACCCCTATTAATGTTAACCTTTTTTCTTTATAACAATTTGGGTTTTTGCAGCAGCTATTTCAGTTTCATATATCTAATAACTGATGGACTGAGTAATATTTCTGGATTGAAATGAGGTTTATTGTACTAACAGCAAATGTGCAATCTGCATTTAAACAAAATTTGATCGGTGCAAAAGTATGGGCCCCTCAACATAAAAGTGACATTAATATTTTGTAGATCCTCCTTTTGTAAAAATCACAGCCTCTAGTCGCTTCCTGTAGCTGTTAATGAGTTCCTGGATGAAGGTATATTTGATCATTCCTGTTTACAAAACAATTCCAGTTCAGTTACATTTGATGGTCGCCGAGCATGGACAGCCGCTTCACATCATCCCATAGATTTTCAATGATATTCAGGTCTGGGGACTGGGATGGCCATTCCAGAACATTGTAATTGTTCCTCTGCATGAATGCCTGAGTAGATTTGAAGCGGTGTTTTGGATCATTGTCTTGCTGAAATATCCATCCCCTGCGTAACTTCAACTTCGTCACTGATTCTTGCACATTATTGTCAAGAATCTGCTGATACTGAGTTGAATCCATGTGACCCTCAACTTTAACAAGATTCCCGGTGCCGGCATTGGCCACAAAGCCCCAAAGCATGATGGAACCTCCACCAAATTTTACTGTGGGTAGCAAGTGCTTTTCTTGGAATGCCGTGGTTTTTTTGCCTCCATGCATAATGCCTTTTTGTATTACCAAACAACGCAATCTTTGTTTCATCAGTCCAAAGGACCTTCTTCCAAAATGTAACTGGCTTGTCCAAATGTGCTTTTGCATACCTCAGGCGACTCTATTTGTGGTGTGCTTGCAGAAACTGCTTCTTTCACATCACTCTCCCATACAGCTTCTCCTTGTGCAACGTGCGCTGTATTGCTGACCGATGCACATTGACACCATCTGCAGCAAGATGATGCTGCAGGTCTTTGGAGGTGGTCTGTGGATTGTCTTTGACTGTTCTCACCATTCTTCTTCTCTGCCTTTCTGATATTTTTCTTGGCCTGCCACTTCTGGGCTTAACAAGAACTGCACCTGTGTTCTTCCATTTCCTTACTATGTTCCTCACAGTGGAAACTGACAGTTTAAATCTCTGAGACAACTTTTTGTACCTTCCCCTGAACAACTATGTTGAATAATCTTTGTTTTCAGATCATTTGAGAGTTGTTTTGAGGAGCCCATGATGCCACTCTTCATAGGAGATTCAAATAGGAGAACAACTTGCAAGTGGCCACCTTAAATACCTTTTCTCATGATTGGATACACCTGCCTATGAAGATCAAAGCTCAATGAGGTTACAAAACCAATTTAGTGCTTTAGTAAGTCAGTAAAAAGTAGTTAGGAGTGTTCAAATCAAGAAATTGATAAGGGTGCCCATACTTATGCACCAGTCAAATTTTGTTTAAATGCGGATTGCACATTTTCTGTTAGTACAATAAACCTCATTTCAATCCAGAAATATTACTCAGTCCATCAGTTATTAGATATATGAAACTGAAATAGCAAAAACCCAAATTGTTATAAAGAAAAAAGGTTAACATTATTAGGGGTGCCCAAACTTTTTCATATGACTTTATGATTCCAATTTAGCATATCAGGGTTTACTTATGGTCTAGAAGAGTTTAGAGTATATCAGTTTATCGGCATAAGTTTTTCTTTACTTTCAAAAGGCTTTCCTAGCTAGTGAAATTTATTCCTAAAAAAAAAATAAAATTATACACAGAGACAAAGTGATTCCTCGTCACTCCCACTCGAACATTTACCAGGAACTTTTCTGGTCTAGGCTTACCGGATGCATCTTTCACAAACCAGAAGTAGAGGATTATGCCTTCTCTTCCCTTCTCCTATAAAACTAGGAAAAAGAAGCGCTGATAGGGTATTATCAGATGACACGAATAATATATAAAGATATATATATACACTCACCTACTGTGGTTGTGAACGTCACAACCACTGTTTAAGCATGAGATATTGGCGTCTGCTGCAGCCCCATGTGGATGAGCGTTCAAACAGGAGAAGAGAAGGGGTTAAGGCCGCGCATCAGCCAAATGAAGATGTAGAGTTGTTGATAAATTGATATTTTTTTTATTTCATAGGTCTACGCGTTTCGAGGTAGAAACCTTTTCTTCAGGAGCAGAATATGAACCTGAGGAAGAGGTTTGTACCTCGAAATACGTAGACCTATGAAATAAATAAGATATCAATTTATCAACAAATCTACATCTTCATTTGGCTGATGCGCAGCGTTAACCCCTTCTCTTCTCCTGTTTGATTGCTTCCCTTGTCCTATAAAATCTTTGTTTTGCAATAGTTTTTTTCAGATAACCTGGCAAACTTCTGACATCATCTTAGGTCTTTAAGACCAATTCAAACAAAAGCCAGGTACTAGAGAATTACCGAATTTTTCGGATTATAAGACGCACATTTCCCCCAAAAACTTTGGGAGGAAAATGAGGGGTGCGTCTTAAAATCCGAATGTAGCTTACCGGGTGCTGCCGGCGCTTGTCTCTGCGGCGCTGTTCTGTGCATCAACTCCACTCTGCTTGGCTCTGCTCTGTGCGCGGCTGGTCTGTGCTGCTCGCGGTCGGGGATTCAAATAATGGCGCCTAGCGTCAGCGCCTGCGCAGATGGAGCTCTCAGCTCAAGCTGTCATCTGCGCACGCGCCGACTTTGACCGCCATTATTTGAAGCCCTCACCGTAGACCGCCGACATCTTCAGAATAGCCGGTGACTCCCTGCCCCCCCGCACAGAGCAGAGCGGCGTCACCAGCACCGCACAGAGCAGAGATCGCAGTGAGTATCTGGGCTGCATAACCCCGCTCCGCTGCTGCCCCCTCTCCCTGGTAAGAAACCACCAGATTATAAAACGGACCCCATATTTTTTTTTTCACCTTTTTTTTCTCCAAATTTGGGGTGCGTCTTATATCTGGTGCGTCTTAAACGAAAAATGCGGTATGTAGCATTGTCCACAGTTTATTCTTGATTTTTTTCATAATTTTTCGACTACTTCCCTCGGCTCAGCTCTAGTCTAGCTTAGGCTTTGTTCACACTAGAAAAACGATTTTTCGCAAGAAAATTCTTGAGTCTGAAAGATTACTGCACTTGCGGTCAAAAACCGCACCAATACCGCATGCGGTTTTGTGCGTTTTTGGTGAGGTTTTTCCGCAGGTTGGTCCCTGCGTTTTTTTTTACCATTATCTATGGCAAAAACCACAGGTACCTGCAGGAAAGAAGTGACATGCACATTCTTTTTCTCAAGAAATTCTACAGAAAGAATGTTCTTGAGAAAAAAAAAAACGCAGTGTGGACACAGCTATTTTTTTTTCCATAGGTTTTGCTGGGAAATGTCTGCACAAACTTTACAACCAATTTCTGCAGCAAAAAAAAAAACAAAAACCGTGGGTAAAACTGCAGTGTGTGAACAAGGCCTTACAAGGTATTATCCACAACTAGCTTCTCACAATTGTTCTCAGTGCTGTTCACACCTGGCCTCTGTGATGAAGGTAACATCTTGTCACGCACGAACTAGGGGAGGTCCGGCATGAGTCCAAATATACAACAAAACAGGGGTAACAGAATGACAAATAAGGGGTACACTGGACATACTTTAACAATAGTACGCCCTAGCGCTAGTGAGCGGGAAGATGGACACCTCGTCACTTACCGGCCGCTGTGTCCTACACTCCTAGCCAGTCCCTATACAGGTTCCTCATCTGTCACCGAGCCAGAATCTAAAGCCCTGATATGACCCTACAATGGTCCCTGGCTAGGGAGTGGGCAGGTGACAGATGCTAGCCTCACCGCTGCACTAAAACATACCAGGAAAGGAAAACAGACTTGGGGAAAACACTACAAAAGACTGCAGAAGTCGGAACCGAGACTGCAGCCACATCAGCAACTCAAGAGCGTTGCACTAGCTCTTTCCACCTCCGAGACCAGAGTCCTAATGAATCAAGAATAACCGGCACCCTCTGCTGGTAGAAGAGGGTATATAAAGTGATTGGGAGTGGTTCCAAACTGGAAACACCTGAGCTGGTAATTGGCCTGCTTGCTGGCAAGAAATATTACCATTAACCGTACAACTGCCAATGGAAAGCAAAACACATTTAAATAGCAGTCTCACAGGGGAAAGTGAGACTCAAGACCCCAAACCGGTCACTAAACTCCTATAGCAGAGAGAGAACCATGACCCATCTCTTCATGCGAGTCTCCAGTTTGCTTATAGTTCACGGCTATCCTTCCAGTAATTTACTCACTACAACTCCTAATTTGAACACATTGTTATCCACCTTTTTTTTTCCTGCTGTAAGATACCAAAATACATTTCCTTCTGTTCTTCCTTGATTAACCATTTCCCTGCTGGAAGATATCAATCTTCATTCCTGTAATTCACTATATCACTTCTGGACGATTTACAATATGTCAAACATGTATTTAAATTGTATTTCTGACACTATTGCTTTTAAATTTGAGGTCCTTCGCATATATTTTGATCAATTCTGTCATTTAGAGCAATATAATTACCCTTTCTTAGACTTAGATCTACAAAATAAACTCAAGTTTGGAAAGTATCACAGCAATTGGGATGTGACACGTTTAGCCGTTTTATATTTCTGGAACTGTGGCCATAATACAGTCACAATTATAGGGGTTTAATGCAACCCCAGGTTACTTGGAAGATAATGGAATTAGACGTACCGGTAATTCAGTTTCTAAGATTTCTCTGCGACAACATCACAGGAGGTTTGCTCCCCTTCCCCAATAGGAACAGAAGCACAAAAGGGGTCAATTAGCCCTACCCTACTTCCTATCTCCAGTGTTTTTCTAAAAGAACCACATCAGCACAAATGCTTCCATATTTGTTTACCGAAAGAAACAAAGAAATACATAAACAAAAATGGTGGGAACTACTGATGCTGTCATGGAGGGTTCCCGAATCACCGGTAAGTCTAATTCAGTTTTCTCAAGTCACCCTTCACGACAGCACCACAGGAGGAATACAAAAGGTCAGGGAGCGATTATTGCCTGGAGAACTTTTCTCCTGGAGGCCAAATCTGTTTTTTTGGATATTACATCTAATCTATAATGTCTAGAGAGGGTATGGACTGAGGCCAAGTCCAGGAGACAGACATGGCCCTGGTAGAATGAGCGGTAAGCTTCTCTGGAGGCGATAAATCTTGGTTATTATATGTGCCACAGATTGCTTTCTTAATCCAGTTAACGATGGTAATTTGACATCGTCTTGCCTTTGACCATCGTACTGAACAAAGAGGTTTTGATCCCTCTCTGGGATTCTGATAGTTAAAGATAGTGAAGAACAGTTATTTGTACATTTAGGGATAGTGATGAGCGACCCTGAACTGTAAAGTTCAGGGTCTGTACCGCACACTGTGTTCGTGCACATGATCCCGAACACGAGATTTCCTGGGAAGCTCGTGTTACAGTTCGGGTTCAGGGGCTGTAAAAAAAAAACAAAACAAAAAAACCAAAACACTAAAAATCATTATGATTATACTTACAGGTCCCACGACGCGTCCTGCAGACTTTGTCTCCAGGCCGCTTCTGCTTCCGATCATTGCTGTGCCCCTGGGTAACCACCACTGACTAAAAGGACCTACCATGACGTGACGTCATAGCCATGTGCACAGTCTGGTGTGAATGTTGTACAGAAATTGGCTTACAGACGGGTTACGTGGGTATGACGTCATGGAAGGTCCTGTTAACTTCTGGGGGTATTTACTGCACTGCTCGTCACTCTGCAGTCTTCGGCCGTGTTCGCGGTGACGTCAGGGTCCACCTGAGTTCATGGCTCATGGACTCGATTGAACATTGACTGTCAATGTGCGAGTCTGGCATTGCATTACCCGGCACGACGCACACTCTCCCGACAGGAGCGGGTCGGCTGCATGTATTTCCATGCAGCTGAGGCGCTCCTGTCAAGAGAGTGTCAGGCCGTGCGGGGTGATGCAATGCGAGACTCGCACGAGTCATACGCAAGTGGAATCATACCCTGTCAGCCTACTTCTCTCTGTAGAGACGCTTGCCTGTACAGAGAAATGAAGCAGCGCTGACAATGCTCTCCATGCTTCTCGCTCTGTGTATGTCTTTACAGAGCAATGAAACAGAGCTGACATTGCTATACCTGCTTCTCGCTCTGTATATGTCTTTACAGAGTGATGAAGCAGAGCTGACAATGCTCTCCCTGCTCCTCGCTCTATAGAGACACTTGTCTGTACAGAGCGATGAAGCAGAACTGACTACTCTACCTGTGGACTATATCGGACTAAGGATTTTTTTTTTTTATAACAAAGATATAATAAAGATGGAGTCTTTACATTTTTTTTTTGTTTTATTTCTAATAATTTTTTTTTTTACGGTTTACTAGAAATTCATGGTAGTCATGTCTAATTTGGCGTGACACCATGACTTTCGGGGCAAAGTACCAGCTAAGAGTACAAAGCTGATATTAACCCCTTTATTACCCAGCGTGCCACCGCCATCAGGACCACTGGATGAGCAGGCTAAAACAGCTGGAAATGGCGCTAAGAAACAATGCGCCATTTCCAGGCATGGCTGTTGGCTGTGGTTTTTAGTGTGGGGGGCCCAGAACGCTTGGGCTTAACCACGCTGAGGATCCAAGCCTCCAGCTGCCTGGCTTCAATTGAGTGCCAATAAAAATACAACGAGAGCTCACACTTTTATTTTTTTTAAATAATTAATTTTTTTTTATATATAATATATATATATATATATATATATATATATATATATATATATATAATTAATGAGCTTCCTGTATTTTGATTGCCAGCCAAGGTAAAGCCAGCCAGATAGCGGCGGCTATTCAGTTGAGGCTACTAGGTTTCAAACTTTTGTCTAGATTATTTTGCAAGAAATCCAGAGCCATGTCCGGATGAGAAAAAAAAAAAAAGAGAGTCCAGAGGTCTGGAGCCACACTACGATATTAAAGTCTTCCATAAATTGGAACAGATGCTTCCTAATTTTTTAGAGGGCATCTATGACATTGTCTGGAAGGACCCTAGCTTTTAGGATTGCAAACTCAGAAGCCAAGTGTACAGATGCAAGTTTTGAGGGTCTAGATGGTAAATTGGACACTGATAAAGTTTGCCGATTGGTGGAAGACTCAGCAGGCCTTCCAACTTTAGGCTGTTCAATCTCTTGTACCAGCTTCTCTTTGACCAGACAGGTGCTACCAGGATTGCTTTAACTCGGTCATGATCTCCTCTAGTGTCCTTGGTATTACCAGAATCAGTGGGAAGGGATACACCAGCCTTTACTCCCAGGGGTGAGCAAATGTGTCTACTGCTATACAAGTGTCATTTAGGTTCAGATGGTCCAACCTTGTGTTCTGACTACCTGCAAAACAGGTCTACCTCTGGCTAGCTACATCAGTTGACAATCATCTGGAAAGATTCCATATCTAAACTCCATTCGCCTGTGTATGATTTCCCTGCTCAGGAAGTTGGCTTGAATGTTGTTGGAGCCTTTTACTGTAGATGGAGTGCCAATAGAGGAGATGCCTCTCTTCTGGATGGTAAGCTGGATGCATAGAAACATGATAGCAAGCATTTTGCAGATTGATGCTTGCCATGCTGAAATTCTCTTCTATCAGGGGGGATAGTTGATCTTATGGATTGCATCTTGATCCTTTTGTAGAAAGATGTGATGGTTTAGAGGTTTTAGGTTAATGGTTAACCTGTAAGACCCTTAGCTTGTTTCCTTTATGAGAAAGATGAGAATAATAATGGTCTCATTCACATTGTACACCCAGAACTGGTCAAATTACTCCTAAAGATTGTAAATTCTGGAGTTTGGATATTAGAGTGCTCCATTACCTCTGGGATGGCAAGTTATCTTGGTGTATCACCGGGGGTAGGAGGAAAATTCCATCTTGTACGGCTTCCAAGACCCACCAATCTGAGAAAATGATTTATCACTTGGGAAAAAAGGGAATTTTGTTTACTTACCGTAAATTCCTTTTCTTCTAGCTCCTATTGGGAGACCCAGACAATTGGGTGTATAGCTTCTGCCTCCGGAGGCCACACAAAGTATTACACTTTTAAAAAAGTGTAACCCCTCCCCTCTGCCTATACACCCTCCCGTGGATCACGGGCTCCTCAGTTTTGGTGCAAAAGCAGGAAGGAGAAAACTTATAAATTGGTCTAGGGTAAATTCAATCCGAAGGATGTTCGGAGAACTGAAGACCATGAACCATAGGAACAAATCAACATCAACAACATGTGTACACAAAAGAACAACCAGCCCGAAGGGCACAGGGGTGGGTGCTGGGTCTCCCAATAGGAGCTAGAAGAAAAGGAATTTACGGTAAGTAAACAAAATTCCCTTTTTCTTTGTCGCTCCATTGGGAGACCCAGACAATTGGGACGTCCAAGAGCAGTCCCTGGGTGGGTAAAAGAATACCTCAATAAAAGGAGCCGAAAACGGCCCCCTCTTACAGGTGGGCAACCGCCGCCTGGAGGACTCGCCTACCTAGTGTTACGGGGGGACCGGCAGATTAGGACCAGGGGGTATATATCCTAATCGTCAGTCGGGGCCCACCGTGCTCCAGATGACAAAGGAGCTGCTGGCACCTGAGAGTTAGGCGGAGACTATAGAGCTGGATGGCTCTGAGATAACCCAGGAACTCTGGGAACCGGTCACGTGTGTTGGGACACGTCAGACCGGACGACAACCCGATTAGCGTTTTGGTGCACCTAGCGCTACACCAACCACGTGTGCAGGAAACACGTCAGGCCGGGTGGTAACCAGGTAGCATTGACCGGAAGACCGCCACGAAAGCGCCCTGTCGGCCACGTGTGTACGACACGTCAGGCCGAGCGGTCTTCCGATTAGCGTTTCTGGCCACCTCTCGCCTGGCCACGTGTGTGTAGGACACGTCAGGCCAGATGGGTACACCAGTAGCGTTGACCGGGAAGCCGAGGAGGATAAGGAACACCCTGTTAACTCCACAGGGGTCCTGGGGTACGCTGTTCGTGCGCGTAGGGGGCATAACCGGACAGGTGGCGCAGCAGGTGCGTTGTCCGTGTGCGTAGGGGGCACAATCGGACAAGAAGCACAGCAGCCGCAGCCCAGTTAACGCCACTGGGCTGCTATAGCAAGACTGTAACGGCAGGAGGGAAGCACGGCGCCTGACCCTGATGTGCCGAGCCACGAATCTTGGCGTGACAGGCACCGTTCGCCTAACCCTACCTACCACTTCCCAACATAGGCTTATGCCACAATGAGGCTCTAACATGGAGGTGTGCTCTGACTGAGCAAAAGTGAAGACTGCGCACCTCCATGTTGTCTCCAGCCCCTTTTATAACCTGGGTCCGCCCCAAACCCAGGGTGGAACCACCAAGGTTCAATAGCAGAGTGCCATGTCATCAGTGACGTCACATGCGACCTATCCGGAACCGCCACGTCATTGATGACCTCATGGCAGCCACGCCCCAAACACTTCACCAGTCATCGTCTGACGACCAATACTGAGGTGCCAGATCATAGGGGCGGGCCTCTGCGAGCCAGTCCGGAGTTGCCACGTCATCAGGACACCTGACACCCTCTGCCCTATCAGGGCCTGCCACCTCACGGACATGCTCAGTGAGGTCCTTACCGGACCTAGCCTCTGGTGCACTAAGTGTCTGAGCATGCCCAGTAGCCTGAGCAACAGGCTCAGAAAGCAGACTATCAGTTTGAGCATGCTCAGTAGGCACATCCCAGCACTTAGACACAGCACGAAGTCCAAGTACCTGTGCAAAGAGGCTGTTAGGGTTAATTGTGCGAGCATGCTCAGTAGCCTGAACTGAGGACTTAGTCTCAGACATAACACAATCAGTCTGAGCATGCTCACCAGGCAAAACACCGGGCTTAAACTCTGGCTGGGGTAAATCAGCGCACGCATGCGCACTAGCCGCCTCTCCACACTTAGACGTGTTGGAAGGAACAGCCAACTGGACGACCCGAGGCACGGCCAAGAACGGCAGCCGGTGCCTGGGCGCAACAGGAACCGCAGCAGGCTGCTTGCGGCTATGGCGGCGCTGGTTCGTAACACCTAGACTGGCGTCTGCCGAAGCATAGGCATGCACTTGATAGTGCTTCGTGAAAGTGTGCAGACTAGACCACGTAGCTGCCTGACACACCTGCTGAGCCGTCGCCCGGTGCCGCAAAGCCCAGGACGCACCTACGGCTCTGGTAGAATGGGCTTTCAACCCTGAAGGAAGTGGAAGCCCAGAAGAACGGTAGGCCTCGAGAATCGGTTCCTTGATCCACCGAGCCAAGGTTGACTTGGAGGCCTGAGAGCCCTTACGCTGGCCAGCGACAAGGACAAAGAGTGCGTCTGAACGGCGCAGGGGCGCCGTGCGAGACACGTAGAACCGGAGTGCTCTCACTAGATCCAAAGAGTGCAAATCCTTTTCACACTGGTGAATTGGATTAGGGCAAAAGGAAGGCAAGGAGATATCCTGATTTAGATGAAAAGGGGATACCACCTTAGGGAGAAATTCCGGGACAGGACGCAGAACCACCTTATCCTGGTGAAAAACCAGGAAGGGGGCTTTGCATGACAGCGCTGCAAGCTCAGACACTCTCCGAAGTGATGTGACCGCCACCAGGAAGGCCACCTTCTGAGAAAGACGGGAGAGAGAGACATCCCGCAGCGGCTCAAAAGGCGGCTTTTGAAGAGCCGTCAGAACCCTGTTAAGATCCCAAGGTTCCAACGGACGTTTGTAAGGTGGGACCATGTGGCAAACCCCCTGTAGGAACGTGCGGACCTGCGGAAGCCTGGCTAGATGCTTTTGAAAAAACACGGAGAGCGCCGACACTTGGCCCTTGAGAGAGCCGAGGGACAAACCCTTGTCCATTCCAGATTGTAGGAATGAAAGAAATGTGGGTAAAGCAAACGGCCATGGAGGAAAACCGTTATCAGAGCACCAGGATAAGAAGATTTGCCAAGACCTGTAATAGATTTTGGCGGACGTAGGCTTCCTGGCTTGTCTCATGGTGGCAATGACATCCTGAGATAACCCTGAAGACGCTAGGAGCCAGGACTCAATGGCCACACAGTCAGGGTGAGGGCCACAGAATTCAGATGGAAAAACGGCCCTTGTGACAGCAAGTCTGGGCGGTCTGGAAGCGCCCACGGTTGACCCACCGTGAGATGCCACACATCCGGATACCACGACCGCCTCGGCCAGTCTGGAGCGACGAGAATGGCGCGACGGCAGTCGGACCGGATCTTGCGTAGTACTCTGGGCAGCATCGCCAGAGGGGGAAACACATATGGCAGTCGTAACTGCGACCAATCCTGGACCAGAGCGTCCGCTGCCAGAGCTCTGTGATCCTGAGACCGTGCCATGAAGGCCGGGACCTTGTTGTTGTGTCGTGACGCCATGAGATCGACGTCCGGCGTTCCCCAGCGGCGACAGATCTCTCGAAACACGTCTGGGTGAAGAGACCATTCCCCCGCGTCCATGCCCTGACGACTGAGAAAATCTGCTTCCCAGTTTTCCACGCCCGGGATGTGAACTGCGGAGATGGTGGAGCCTGTGACTTCCACCCACTGCAGAATCCGCCCGACTTCCTGGAAGGCTTGACGACTGCGAGTGCCGCCTTGGTGGTTGATGTAGGCGACGGCAGTGGCGTTGTCCAACTGGATTCGGATCTGCCTGCCCTCCAGCCACCGATGGAAAGCCAATAGGGCTAGATATACTGCCCTTATCTCCAGAATATTGATCTGAAGGGACGATTCTATTGGAGTCCAGGTTCCTTGAGCCCTGTGGTGGAGAAAAACCGCTCCCCAACCTGACAGGCTCGCGTCCGTGGTGACCACGGCCCAGGTTGGGGGGAGGAAGGATTTTCCCCGAGACAGAGATGTGGGTAGGAGCCACCACTGAAGTGATGTTTTGGTTGCAAGTGAAAGAGAGATGTTCTTGTCGAGGGAAGCCGAACTCTTGTCCCATTTGCGAAGAATATCCCATTGGAGTGGCCGTAGATGGAATTGCGCGAACGGCACAGCCTCCATAGCTGCAACCATCTTCCCCAGGAAGTGTATGAGGTGCCTTAAGGGGTGTGACTGACACCGAAGAAGTGACTGCACCCCCGCCTGCAGAGAAAGCTGTTTGTCCCGCGGTAGCTTGACTAACGCTGGAAGGGTATGAAACTCCATCCCGAGGTAAGTCAGTGATTGGGTCGGCGTCAACTTGGATTTCGGGAAATTGATGATCCACCCGAACTGCTGGAGAGTCGCCAGAGTGACGGTAAGACTTTGTTGACACGCCACCCGAGAAGGGGCCCTGACTAGGAGATCGTCCAAGTATGGGATCACCGAGTGGCCCTGAGAGTGCAGGACCGCCACGACGGATGCCATGACTTTGGTGAAGACCCATGGGGCTGTCGCCAGACCGAAGGGCAATGCGACGAACTGGAGGTGTTCGTCCCCGATGACGAAACGCAGGAAACATTGATGTTCGGGTGCAATCGGCACATGGAGATAAGCATCCTTGATGTCGATCGATGCTAGGAAGTCTCCTTGTGACATCGAGGCGATGACCGAGCGGAGAGATTCCATCCAAAACCGTCTGGTTCTCACATGTCTGTTGAGCAGCTTGAGGTCCAGAACGGGACGGAATGACCCGTCCTTTTTTGGCACCACGAACAAGTTGGAGTAAAATCCGCGACCACGTTCCTGAAGGGGAACGGGAATCACAACTCCTTCCATCTTTAGAGCGTCCACCGCCTGAAAAAGTGCGTCGGCCTGTGCGGGGGGTGGGGAGGTTCTGAAAAAACGAGCCGTAGGTCGAGAGCTGAACTCTATCCTGTAACCATGAGACAGAATGTCTCTCACCCATCGGTCTTGAACGTGTGGCCACCAGGCGTCGCCAAAGCGGGAGAGCCTGCCACCGACCGAGGATGTGGCTAGATGAGGCCGAGAGTCATGAGGAGGCCGTCTTGGAGGCAGTGCCTCCTGCGGCCTTTTGGGGGCGTGACTTGGACCGCCACGCATAGGAGTTCCTCTGGCCTTTCTCCGGCCGGTTGGACGAAGAGGATTGGGGCTTGGCGGAGGGACGAAAGGACCGAAACCTCGATTGGATTTTTCTCTGCTGAGGACTCTTAGATTTGGACTGGGGTAAGGAGGAGTCCTTTACCGAGGATTCCTTAATAATCTCATCCAACCGTTCGCCAAACAAACGTTCGCCAGAAAAAGGCAAACCAGTTAAGAACCTTTTGGAAGCAGAGTCTGCTTTCCATTCGCGCAGCCACATGGCCCTGCGGACTGCCACGGAGTTAGCGGATGCCACAGCCGTACGGCTAGCAGAGTCCAGGACGGCGTTCATGGCGTAGGACGAAAATTCTGATGCCTGAGAGGTCAAGGAAGACACATGCGGAGCAGAATTCCGCGTGACAGCATTAATCTCAGTCAGACATGCCGAGATTGCTTGGAGAGCCCACACAGCCGCAAAGGCCGGGGCAAAAGACGCGCCCGTGGCCTCATAAATAGACTTCACCAAGAGCTCTATCTGTCTGTCAGTGGCATCCTTCAGGGATGAGCCATCGGCAACAGACACAACGGACCTAGCAGCCAATCTAGAGACTGGCGGATCCACCTTGGGTGAGTGTGCCCAGCCCTTAACGACTTCAGGTGGAAAGGGATAACGCGTGTCAGTATGCCGTTTAGCAAAGAGCTTGTCCGGAACCGCTCTGGGCTTCTGGACAGCGTCCCTGAAGTTAGAGTGATCAAAGAACGTATTGCGCGTACGTTTGGGGAATCGAAATTGGTGTTTCTCCTGCTGAGAAGCCGACTCCTCTACAGGTGGAGGCGGGGGAGAGAGATCCAACACCTGGTTGATGGACGAAATAAGATCATTTACTAAGGCGTCCCCCTCAGGGGTATCAAGGTTGAGGGCGAAGTCAGGGTCAGAGCCCTGAGCTCCCACGTCCGCCTCGTCATCCTGAGAGTCCTCAAGCTGAGATCCAGAGCAGCGTGAGGAGGCCGGGGAAGAGTCCCAGCGAGGCCGCTTAGCCGGTCTGGGACTGCGATCCGGGCAGGAGTCCTCCGCCTGGAATTTAGGGGCTATCCTGGGAGCGCGCTGCGGCGCGGACCGAGAAGGCCCTGGAGGAGACAAACTAACAGGGGCCGGGGCCTGTGAAGAGCCCGGTCTGGACTGCAATGCCTCAAGGAGCTTAGATGACCATTTGTCCATAGACTGTGCAATGGATTGAGAAAGTGACTGAGAGAGTTTCTCCGCGAAAGAATCCAATGACGGTGACTCTGTCCCTGCAGCCTGCTCAGTAGGAGCAGGGGGATCTACATGAGCCGAGGGGCCCACAAGTGCCCTAGGCTCCGGCTGAGCAAGCG
Source organism: Anomaloglossus baeobatrachus (assembly GCF_048569485.1). NCBI lineage: Eukaryota > Metazoa > Chordata > Amphibia > Anura > Aromobatidae > Anomaloglossus > Anomaloglossus baeobatrachus. Next base: position 35,351,873 of record NC_134362.1, read on the forward strand.
TGGCAGGAGTCGAGCATTGATCACAGTGAGGGTAGGTGGATCCCGCAAGCAACATAGCCCCACAAGAGGTACAGGCTGCGAAAAAAACCTGTGCCTTAGGGGCTTTGCTCCTTGTGGACGACATGCTGTAAGCAATAAGTGTCCCTTAGGAGAGCGACCACTGAGGGTATATGGGAAAGGGTTATACAGCCGTTCCGAATATATATAATATATATATATATATATATATATATATATATATATATATATCACGGCACCCTAGGGGAACCAGCACCGGGTGACCGGTGTGGCTTACCAACCGCTGGTGTCCTCCAGATTCCCTGTCGTGGGTCCCCCGGAGCTGTAGAGCTGTGCAGCTGCAGCATACACCGGCATAATGCCAACATGGCCGCCGGAGCTCTCAGGGGGGGAGTGGAGCCATGGGCGGCGCCGGCAAAAGGCGGGAATCTGGAGGCCCCATAGTGGTCAATGAGAGGGGAGGGGAGACATGCAAAGATGCTCCAGCCCTCTGTCAGTAATCCCACCCTTACCCCTGACAAGCAGGCCCGGGGGCGGGATTTTTCGCGACTAGGCCGCGATGAAGCCGGGGACTAAATTTAAGGCCGTGCCCGACAAGCAGGCACGGCCGGCGCGGAAGTCCGATGAAAAAACAACGGACGACGCTACTGGGGAGAAAGGCGACCTCTCTCCCCGTACCGTCCCCCCATGGGGACACAGAGTACCTTGAAGGTGCAGGGCCCGGTCCCTGGGGATGAAAACGCTCCGGTCCAGCAGGTTCCACCAGGAGCTGCGGATGGAGCACGGTCTCAGCAGGTGAATGACCGGTGAGGCTCCCACTTCTCCCAGAGCCGCATAAGGGATGGTGAAGGAGACGGCATGTGGCTCCAGCCTTTGTACCCGCCATGGGTACCTCAACCTTAACAACACCGCCGACATAGTGGGGTGAGAAGGGAGCATGCCGGGGACCCCATAGGGGACCTCTTTTTTTCCATCCGTCATACTATGTATGAGAAATCTTTTTTTTCTATGAGTGGATGTGTGCCTCCTTCCACACAAAGCATAAAACTGAGGAGCCCGTGATCCACGGGAGGGTGTATAGGCAGAGGGGAGGGGTTACACTTTTTTAAAAGTGTAATACTTTGTGTGGCCTCCGGAGGCAGAAGCTATACACCCAATTGTCTGGGTCTCCCAATGGAGCGACAAAGAAAAACAAATCTTGAGATATGCCCCCCCCCCCCCCCCAGCGTCATTGCCTAAGCTCATGTGATGCCCCTGGACTATCAGGTCGTGACAGGGTATTGTACAATCTGCCCTCCCGTGCATTATCCAACTCCTCCTTGGTTATGGGTCCCCAACTACATGGTGTTGCCTGCATCAGCTAATCAAAATCCTGGGAACACTCTGCACCACGCCCACCAGACACACAAGTGGACGGCCTGAGTGGAATAGGGTCGCCCACTTGGGGGGTTGGTTAGTGGAGGTCAGGAGTGTCAGGGGAGTCAGGGAGAGTAGTTTTGGAAGTGAAGGAGAGAGGAGGTCAGGAGCCAGGCTCCTAAGTAGTTACCTAGGTAGCAGACGGTGGTCTGGGCCTAGAGGAGCTGGACCCCCGGTCGCAATGGATCGTGGCAAGGGGCACGGAACTGTCCAGGAGGACAGTCGGCAGCCTCGCACCATCACCGGGCTGGGACCAGGGCACGACGGAGTACGTGGACCCTAGATCAGGGAGTAGCTTCAGGCAACCTGACAATTTACCCGACGAGAACGGAGTCTTCAAGATCCGCTCTTCACCCGCCCCAAAATCAAGGTACTAGCGCAATGAGGGGGATAGGACTTTCCACCAAAAACAATCCAGAAAATCCCATGCGTGAACCCTGAGAGCAAGCTCCCACACTTAGCCATAGTGTGGAGCGGGACCCGACTAGTTCCATACTACCTGGACCAACAGAGAAGTGAACTTAGTGCCAGGAGGCCGGTCACGGATCACCAGGCAACACCATTGGGGACGGGATCCGAACTAGCTCCCCTCAGCGGCAGCGGTATACAGAACTTTGATTTATCCAGTTGTCAGCTTAATGGACTGAGCGAGTACAAAAGTGACCCCTTCGCACCCAACGGCACTCCCCAACACCATCACCGAGTCCAGGGGCATCCCTCCTGCCCATGGAGGGCTCTAACACCTGGGTACATCGCCACGGGTACTCCCAATTGCAGTGGTGGTACTCCACATTACCACACACCACGGGTGGCATCACAAACTCTCTAAACACAATCCCCTGTAAATACCCCATTCATTTGAGTGGCCGCAAGACCCCCGGGTCCAGAGACCCCTCGAGCCACCACGGATCCGGATCTGAGCAGCCCGGCTGCTGACACGGGAGCAGCACACTCACATGTCTTTAGGTTGCAGTCATGTACTGCTGTTTTTACGTTCTTCTGTAAAACGTTTTGATACGTCTTTTAAATTCATTGTTCCCTCAATAATCATAAGGCAGCATAGCAGCCCAAAATCAGAATTATACCTACCTCAGATCGGATGAGGTTCTTCCTCAAAACTTAGTTTTGTGCAGTTATGCTAAAAAGTTCCACTTTGTCACCTCTATCCATAAAATATCTTACCTGAAACTTTTTTTTATTACATTTAGGTGGTCTTGAGCAAACCTGAGACAGAAAAATATTAATTGAGAACCCCAAAGATTATCCTGGTATAAAGGAAGCACATTATCAGATAATCATCTCAACAGCAATAATATGCACGGCCATTAATAAAGCAGGTGGGTATCTAATGTGATCTAATGTGCATGAGATTTTATATATATTTTTTATATATATATATATATATATATATATATATATATATATATATATATATATAAAAAAAAAAATCATGTATAAAAAGGTAATAACACAATGTGCAAAGTACCAGACATAATCCAGATTGGAATTACAAATTAATACCAAGTGAACACTCCATGGTCCCTGTGATGGCTCCATTTGTTACAAAACACTGCTTTAGGCTATGTGCGCACGCTACAGATTTAGGCTATGTGCCCACGCTGCAGAAAATGCGCGGATTTCTCGCGGAAAAGCCGCGGATTTTCCAGAAATCTGCAGCACAGCTACTCCCCAGCCATTTCTATGGCATTTGGGAACTGCTGTGCCCACGCTGCGGATTTTTCCGCAGCGGAAATCGTGCGGATTTCCGTGTGGAAAAATCTGCAGCATGTCAATTATTGTTGCGGATGTCTCCGCAGGTTCCCATATACTTACCTGCCTCACCGGAGTCACTTTCTCCGTCCGATGTACAGGAGCGCAGTGAATCCAGGTACAGGAAGGAAGAGGTGGGCGGAGCCTGCACGAGCTCCGGTCATGTGACAGCCGGAGCTAGTTCAGGCCCGCACACCTTCTTCTGCAGACGCTGTGAGAGTGACCCGGCTGCCGGAAAGTGAGGTGCTGCATGATGGAGGTAAGTATGAACTCCCCCGATCACGGCAGCACTTGTTCTGCATTGAGGATGCAGTGCCGAAGCCATGGCACTGTATCCTCAATGCAGAATGCCCGCACCATATCCGCAGGACATTCCGCAGCATGGAAACAGACAAAAGTTGTGGTGCTGTTTCCTGGGAGCACCTGCGGAATGTCGTGCGAATATATCCGCAGGACACTGTCCCCGTGGGCACATAGCCTTATTGTGGAGTGTATTTTCTGCAGAAAATGTGTAACGTTCAGTCATTCCCCAGCAAAACCTATGGGTTTTAAAAAAAAATGCTGTGTGCACACTGCGTTGTTTTTTTTTTTTTTTAATACCTGCGGAATTTCCGCTGTGGAATTAATGTGCATATCACTTCTTTTCTGCAGGTACCTGCGTTTTTTGCCATAATGGTAAAAAACCGCAGGGACCAACCCGCGTGAAAACCGCTTAAAATATGCGGGTGCGGTATTCTGCCAGAGGGCGCGGATAACTCTTAAGAAAAGTCCATTTTCTAGTGCGCACATAGCCTCAAGGCCTCTGGAACAGAGCTTTCAAGCTCTTCAGGTGGACGTTTGGTCCCGAATTAAAGAATCATTCATGTATTCTTCAGTTGCACTCTTTCCAGGTTTTAGCATCTGTATGACTTTCACATCTAAAGCCCGCTACACACGCTTCAATATATCTCACAATCCGTCGTTGGGGTCAAGTTGTAAGTGACGCACATCCGGCATCGTTAGTGAGGTATCTGTGTGTGACATCTACGTGCGATCAGGATTGAACGCAAAACCGTTGATCGCAAACACATCGTATCTTTCTCTAGAATTGAGCGTTTTGTTGCACGAACCTAGTGAATTGTAACGTGTGACATCCCTCATACGATTTTGGTGTCTGATGCTATGTGCGCAGGTGTGCGCTCTGCACCGCAGCTTAAAAAAGGTCCGCTTCAGAGCGCAGCTGAAAAGCTGCGTTCTGAAGCGCCTCACAATGTCTGTCATAAACTAATCTCTGTCAGTCCATCACTATCTCTGTCCCTCACTCTCTGTCCATGTCAGTCTATCCCCCTCTCTCATATACTCACCGATCCCCGATCCCCGGCTCTGCACGACATTCACACTGCTCCGGCGGCTTTTACTGTTTTGAAAAAGCCGGCCGCCCATTAAACAATTTCGTATTCCCTGCTTTCCCCGCCCACCGGCGCCTATGATTGGTTACAGTGAGACACGCCCCCACTCTGAGTGACAGGTGTCACACTGCACCCAATCACAGCAGCCGGTGGGCGTGTCTATACTGTGTAGTGAAATAAATAATTAAATAATTAAAAAAAACGGCGTGCAGTTCCCCCCAATTTTAAAACCAGTCAGATAAAGCCATACGGCTGAAGGCTGGTATTCTCAGGATGGGGAGCTCCACGTTATGGGGAGCCCCCCAGCCTAACAATATCAGCCAGCAGCCGCCCAGAATTGCCGCATACATTATATGCGACAGTTCTGGGACTGTACCCGGCTCTTCCCGATTTGCCCTGGTGCGTTGGCAAATCGGGGTAATAAGGAGTTATTGGCAGCCCATAGCTGCCAATAAGTCCTAGATTAATCATGTCAGGCGTCTATGAGACACCCTCCATGATTAATCTGTAAATTACAGTAAATAAACACACACGCCCAAAAAAATCCTTTATTAGAAATAAAAAACACAAACATATACCCTGGTTCACCACTTTAATCAGCCCCAAAAAGCCCTCCATGTCCGACGTAATCCAGGATGCTCCAGCGTCGCTTCCAGCGCTGCTGCATGGAGGTGACCGGAGCTGCAGAAGACACCGCCGCTCCGGTCACCTCCACGCAGGTAATGAACACAGCCGCGCGATCAGCTGCTGTCACTGAGGTTACCTGCTGTCACTGGATCCAGCGGTGGCCGCGGATAACCTCAGTGACAGCTCAGCTGATCGCGCTACTCACCTCAGTTGCTGCGTGGAGGTGATAGGAGCGGCGGTGAGTAGCGCGATCAGCTGAGCTGTCACTGAGGTTACCCGCGGCCACCGCTGGATCCAGTGACAGCGGGTAACCTCAGTGACAGCAGCTGATCGCGCGGCTGTGTTCATTACCTGCGTGGAGGTGACCGGAGCGGCGGTGTCTTCTGCAGCTCCGGTCACCTCCATGCAGCAGCGCTGGAAGCGACGCTGGAGCATCCTGGATTACGCCGGACATGGAGGGCTTTTTGGGGCTGATTAAAGTGGTGAACCAGGGTATATGTTTGTGTTTTTTATTTCTAATAAAGGATTTTTTCGGGTGTGTGTGTTTATTTACTGTAATTTACAGATTAATCATGGAAGGTGTCTCATAGACGCCTGACATGATTAATCTAGGACTTATTGGCAGCTATGGGCTGCCAATAACTCCTTATTACCCCGATTTGCCAACGCACCAGGGCAAATCGGGAAGAGCCGGGTACAGTCCCAGAACTGTCGCATATAATGTATGCGGCAATTCTGGGCGGCTGCTGGCTGATATTGTTAGGCTGGGGGGCTCCCCATAACGTGGAGCTCCCCATCCTGAGAATACCAGCCTTCAGCCGTATGGCTTTATCTGGCTGGTTTTAAAATTGGGGGGAACCGCACGCCGTTTTTTTTTAATCATTTAATTATTTATTTCACTACACAGTATAGACACGCCCACCGGCTGCTGTGATTGGGTGCAGTGTGACACCTGTCACTCAGAGTGGGGGCGTGTCTCACTGTAACCAATCATAGGCGCCGGTGGGCGGGGAAAGCAGGGAATACGAAATTGTTTAATGGGCGGCCGGCTTTTTCAAAACAGTAAAAGCCGCCGGAGCAGTGTGAACGCCGTGCAGCGCCGGGGATCGGGGATTGGTGAGTATGAGAGACGGCTGCTAACTTCAGTAACTTAGGAGATTAGCGGTCACCGGTGAGTCTTCACTGGTGACCGCTAATCAGGGCGCGACACAGACAGAGCCGCAGCATGACTATGAAGTCGGGTGAAGTTCACCCGAGTTCATTCTGACAGTGCGGCTCTGTCTGTGTCTGCTGTCATCTGCCATTCAGCTCTGCTACATGGCTGTCTTTGTCTGCTGTCAGCGGCCATGTAGCAGAGCTGAATGGCAGATGACATAGTAAAAGCGCATCCCTACACATTACACACGCTTGGCAAGTCAATAAATAAAAAAAAAAAAGGTGCCCAATGCATACGTCACAGAACACATGATCTAAAGGATTGCACACAAAATTGACCAATTTAACATAGACTACTAACGCACGTGTGACAGCAAATGAACGACCAACGTGAAATCTCATAGATCCCGTATGCAACCTGGGCGTGTCACATCGCAAATGCGATTGTACAACTAATTGCAACGTGTAAAGTGGGCTTAAGACCCCATAACAAAATGTCCAGAATCGTATTTCCCCTTGAGCATGGTCAAAATCTAGAGTTATCGACATTGCACAAAATAAAACTATAGATTGTTTTTAAAAACATACGCCTGGTTACTTTGGAGGATGAATCATACTTATATGATCCTATGTACAGTAGAGCTGATTGCACGCTCTTCATCACTGCTTACCCCAGGATAAGATTGGACTAGCCTTGTATACACAGTTAAAGCTCTGTGAAAGCGGATTTAGCGTCTTCAGAAAACCATTGATTCTGTGCTGCTGAACCCTCCTGGTAATTCCACTGTTAAAGGACAGTGGATTAGTACATTCTGGAACTGATTTTTATGCAGGTTCTTAAGATTTTCCCCGAGACAGAGATGTGGGTAGGAGCCACCACTGAAGTGATGTTTTGGTTGCAAGTGAAAGAGAGATGTTCTTGTCGAGGGAAGCCGAACTCTTGTCCCATTTGCGAAGAATATCCCATTGGAGTGGCCGTAGATGGAATTGCGCGAACGGCACAGCCTCCATAGCTGCAACCATCTTCCCCAGGAAGTGTATGAGGTGCCTTAAGGGGTGTGACTGACACCGAAGAAGTGACTGCACCCCCGCCTGCAGAGAAAGCTGTTTGTTCCGCGGTAGCTTGACTAACGCTGGAAGGGTATGAAACTCCATCCCGAGGTAAGTCAGTGATTGGGTCGGCGTCAACTTGGATTTCGGGAAATTGATGATCCACCCGAACTGCTGGAGAGTCGCCAGAGTGACGGTAAGACTTTGTTGACACGCCACCCGAGAAGGGGCCCTGACTAGGAGATCGTCCAAGTATGGGATCACCGAGTGGCCCTGAGAGTGCAGGACCGCCACGACGGATGCCATGACTTTGGTGAAGACCCATGGGGCTGTCGCCAGACCGAAGGGCAATGCGACGAACTGGAGGTGTTCGTCCCCGATGACGAAACGCAGGAAACATTGATGTTCGGGTGCAATCGGCACATGGAGATAAGCATCCTTGATGTCGATCGATGCTAGGAAGTCTCCTTGTGACATCGAGGCGATGACCGAGCGGAGAGATTCCATCCGAAACCGTCTGGTTCTCACATGTCTGTTGAGCAGCTTGAGGTCCAGAACGGGACGGAATGACCCGTCCTTTTTTGGCACCACGAACAAGTTGGAGTAAAATCCGCGACCACGTTCCTGAAGGGGAACGGGAATCACAACTCCTTCCATCTTTAGAGCGTCCACCGCCTGAAAAAGTGCGTCGGCCTGTGCGGGGGGTGGGGAGGTTCTGAAAAAACGAGCCGTAGGTCGAGAGCTGAACTCTATCCTGTAACCATGAGACAGAATGTCTCTCACCCATCGGTCTTGAACGTGTGGCCACCAGGCGTCGCCAAAGCGGGAGAGCCTGCCACCGACCGAGGATGTGGCTAGATGAGGCCGAGAGTCATGAGGAGGCCGTCTTGGAGGCAGTGCCTCCTGCGGCCTTTTGGGGGCGTGACTTGGACCGCCACGCATAGGAGTTCCTCTGGCCTTTCTCCGGCCGGTTGGACGAAGAGGATTGGGGCTTGGCGGAGGGACGAAAGGACCGAAACCTCGATTGGATTTTTCTCTGCTGAGGACTCTTAGATTTGGACTGGGGTAAGGAGGAGTCCTTTACCGAGGATTCCTTAATAATCTCATCCAACCGTTCGCCAAACAAACGTTCGCCAGAAAAAGGCAAACCAGTTAAGAACCTTTTGGAAGCAGAGTCTGCTTTCCATTCGTGCAGCCACATGGCCCTGCGGACTGCCACGGAGTTAGCGGATGCCACAGCCGTACGGCTAGCAGAGTCCAGGACGGCGTTCATGGCGTAGGACGAAAATTCTGATGCCTGAGAGGTCAAGGAAGACACATGCGGAGCAGAATTCCGCGTGACAGCATTAATCTCAGTCAGACATGCCGAGATTGCTTGGAGAGCCCACACAGCCGCAAAGGCCGGGGCAAAAGACGCGCCCGTGGCCTCATAAATAGACTTCACCAAGAGCTCTATCTGTCTGTCAGTGGCATCCTTCAGGGATGAGCCATCGGCAACAGACACAACGGACCTAGCAGCCAATCTAGAGACTGGCGGATCCACCTTGGGTGAGTGTGCCCAGCCCTTAACGACTTCAGGTGGAAAGGGATAACGCGTGTCAGTATGCCGTTTAGCAAAGAGCTTGTCCGGAACCGCTCTGGGCTTCTGGACAGCGTCCCTGAAGTTAGAGTGATCAAAGAACGTATTGCGCGTACGTTTGGGGAATCGAAATTGGTGTTTCTCCTGCTGAGAAGCCGACTCCTCTACAGGTGGAGGCGGGGGAGAGAGATCCAACACCTGGTTGATGGACGAAATAAGATCATTTACTAAGGCGTCCCCCTCAGGGGTATCAAGGTTGAGGGCGAAGTCAGGGTCAGAGCCCTGAGCTCCCACGTCCGCCTCGTCATCCTGAGAGTCCTCAAGCTGAGATCCAGAGCAGCGTGAGGAGGCCGGGGAAGAGTCCCAGCGAGGCCGCTTAGCCGGTCTGGGACTGCGATCCGGGCAGGAGTCCTCCGCCTGGAATTTAGGGGCTATCCTGGGAGCGCGCTGCGGCGCGGACCGAGAAGGCCCTGGAGGAGACAAAGTAACAGGGGCCGGGGCCTGTGAAGAGCCCGGTCTGGACTGCAATGCCTCAAGGAGCTTAGATGACCATTTGTCCATAGACTGTGCAATGGATTGAGAAAGTGACTGAGAGAGTTTCTCCGCGAAAGAATCCAATGACGGTGACTCTGTCCCTGCAGCCTGCTCAGTAGGAGCAGGGGGATCTACATGAGCCGAGGGGCCCACAAGTGCCCTAGGCTCCGGCTGAGCAAGCGTGGCAGGAGTCGAGCATTGATCACAGTGAGGGTAGGTGGATCCCGCAAGCAACATAGCCCCACAAGAGGTACAGGCTGCGAAAAAAACCTGTGCCTTAGGGGCTTTGCTCCTTGTGGACGACATGCTGTAAGCAATAAGTGTCCCTTAGGAGAGCGACCACTGAGGGTATATGGGAAAGGGTTATACAGCCGTTCCGAATATATATAATATATATATATATATATATATATATATATATCACGGCACCCTAGGGGAACCAGCACCGGGTGACCGGTGTGGCTTACCAACCGCTGGTGTCCTCCAGATTCCCTGTCGTGGGTCCCCCGGAGCTGTAGAGCTGTGCAGCTGCAGCATACACCGGCATAATGCCAACATGGCCGCCGGAGCTCTCAGGGGGGGAGTGGAGCCATGGGCGGCGCCGGCAAAAGGCGGGAATCTGGAGGCCCCATAGTGGTCAATGAGAGGGGAGGGGAGACATGCAAAGATGCTCCAGCCCTCTGTCAGTAATCCCACCCTTACCCCTGACAAGCAGGCCCGGGGGCGGGATTTTTCGCGACTAGGCCGCGATGAAGCCGGGGACTAAATTTAAGGCCGTGCCCGACAAGCAGGCACGGCCGGCGCGGAAGTCCGATGAAAAAACAACGGACGACGCTACTGGGGAGAAAGGCGACCTCTCTCCCCGTACCGTCCCCCCATGGGGACACAGAGTACCTTGAAGGTGCAGGGCCCGGTCCCTGGGGATGAAAACGCTCCGGTCCAGCAGGTTCCACCAGGAGCTGCGGATGGAGCACGGTCTCAGCAGGTGAATGACCGGTGAGGCTCCCACTTCTCCCAGAGCCGCATAAGGGATGGTGAAGGAGACGGCATGTGGCTCCAGCCTTTGTACCCGCCATGGGTACCTCAACCTTAACAACACCGCCGACATAGTGGGGTGAGAAGGGAGCATGCCGGGGACCCCATAGGGGACCTCTTTTTTTCCATCCGTCATACTATGTATGAGAAATCTTTTTTTTCTATGAGTGGATGTGTGCCTCCTTCCACACAAAGCATAAAACTGAGGAGCCCGTGATCCACGGGAGGGTGTATAGGCAGAGGGGAGGGGTTACACTTTTTTAAAAGTGTAATACTTTGTGTGGCCTCCGGAGGCAGAAGCTATACACCCAATTGTCTGGGTCTCCCAATGGAGCGACAAAGAAAAACAAATCTTGAGATATGCCCCCCCCCCCCCCCAGCGTCATTGCCTAAGCTCATGTGATGCCCCTGGACTATCAGGTCGTGACAGGGTATTGTACAATCTGCCCTCCCGTGCATTATCCAACTCCTCCTTGGTTATGGGTCCCCAACTACATGGTGTTGCCTGCATCAGCTAATCAAAATCCTGGGAACACTCTGCACCACGCCCACCAGACACACAAGTGGACGGCCTGAGTGGAATAGGGTCGCCCACTTGGGGGGTTGGTTAGTGGAGGTCAGGAGTGTCAGGGGAGTCAGGGAGAGTAGTTTTGGAAGTGAAGGAGAGAGGAGGTCAGGAGCCAGGCTCCTAAGTAGTTACCTAGGTAGCAGACGGTGGTCTGGGCCTAGAGGAGCTGGACCCCCGGTCGCAATGGATCGTGGCAAGGGGCACGGAACTGTCCAGGAGGACAGTCGGCAGCCTCGCACCATCACCGGGCTGGGACCAGGGCACGACGGAGTACGTGGACCCTAGATCAGGGAGTAGCTTCAGGCAACCTGACAATTTACCCGACGAGAACGGAGTCTTCAAGATCCGCTCTTCACCCGCCCCAAAATCAAGGTACTAGCGCAATGAGGGGGATAGGACTTTCCACCAAAAACAATCCAGAAAATCCCATGCGTGAACCCTGAGAGCAAGCTCCCACACTTAGCCATAGTGTGGAGCGGGACCCGACTAGTTCCATACTACCTGGACCAACAGAGAAGTGAACTTAGTGCCAGGAGGCCGGTCACGGATCACCAGGCAACACCATTGGGGACGGGATCCGAACTAGCTCCCCTCAGCGGCAGCGGTATACAGAACTTTGATTTATCCAGTTGTCAGCTTAATGGACTGAGCGAGTACAAAAGTGACCCCTTCGCACCCAACGGCACTCCCCAACACCATCACCGAGTCCAGGGGCATCCCTCCTGCCCATGGAGGGCTCTAACACCTGGGTACATCGCCACGGGTACTCCCAATTGCAGTGGTGGTACTCCACATTACCACACACCACGGGTGGCATCACAAACTCTCTAAACACAATCCCCTGTAAATACCCCATTCATTTGAGTGGCCGCAAGACCCCCGGGTCCAGAGACCCCTCGAGCCACCACGGATCCGGATCTGAGCAGCCCGGCTGCTGACACGGGAGCAGCACACTCACATGTCTTTAGGTTGCAGTCATGTACTGCTGTTTTTACGTTCTTCTGTAAAACGTTTTGATACGTCTTTTAAATTCATTGTTCCCTCAATAATCATAAGGCAGCATAGCAGCCCAAAATCAGAATTATACCTACCTCAGATCGGATGAGGTTCTTCCTCAAAACTTAGTTTTGTGCAGTTATGCTAAAAAGTTCCACTTTGTCACCTCTATCCATAAAATATCTTACCTGAAACTTTTTTTTATTACATTTAGGTGGTCTTGAGCAAACCTGAGACAGAAAAATATTAATTGAGAACCCCAAAGATTATCCTGGTATAAAGGAAGCACATTATCAGATAATCATCTCAACAGCAATAATATGCACGGCCATTAATAAAGCAGGTGGGTATCTAATGTGATCTAATGTGCATGAGATTTTATATATATTTTTTATATATATATATATATATATATATATATATATATATATATATATAAAAAAAAAAAATCATGTATAAAAAGGTAATAACACAATGTGCAAAGTACCAGACATAATCCAGATTGGAATTACAAATTAATACCAAGTGAACACTCCATGGTCCCTGTGATGGCTCCATTTGTTACAAAACACTGCTTTAGGCTATGTGCGCACGCTACAGATTTAGGCTATGTGCCCACGCTGCAGAAAATGCGCGGATTTCTCGCGGAAAAGCCGCGGATTTTCCAGAAATCTGCAGCACAGCTACTCCCCAGCCATTTCTATGGCATTTGGGAACTGCTGTGCCCACGCTGCGGATTTTTCCGCAGCGGAAATCGTGCGGATTTCCGTGTGGAAAAATCTGCAGCATGTCAATTATTGTTGCGGATGTCTCCGCAGGTTCCCATATACTTACCTGCCTCACCGGAGTCACTTTCTCCGTCCGATGTACAGGAGCGCAGTGAATCCAGGTACAGGAAGGAAGAGGTGGGCGGAGCCTGCACGAGCTCCGGTCATGTGACAGCCGGAGCTAGTTCAGGCCCGCACACCTTCTTCTGCAGACGCTGTGAGAGTGACCCGGCTGCCGGAAAGTGAGGTGCTGCATGATGGAGGTAAGTATGAACTCCCCCGATCACGGCAGCACTTGTTCTGCATTGAGGATGCAGTGCCGAAGCCATGGCACTGTATCCTCAATGCAGAATGCCCGCACCATATCCGCAGGACATTCCGCAGCATGGAAACAGACAAAAGTTGTGGTGCTGTTTCCTGGGAGCACCTGCGGAATGTCGTGCGAATATATCCGCAGGACACTGTCCCCGTGGGCACATAGCCTTATTGTGGAGTGTATTTTCTGCAGAAAATGTGTAACGTTCAGTCATTCCCCAGCAAAACCTATGGGTTTTAAAAAAAAATGCTGTGTGCACACTGCGTTGTTTTTGTTTTTTTTTAATACCTGCGGAATTTCCGCTGTGGAATTAATGTGCATATCACTTCTTTTCTGCAGGTACCTGCGTTTTTTGCCATAATGGTAAAAAACCGCAGGGACCAACCCGCGTGAAAACCGCTTAAAATATGCGGGTGCGGTATTCTGCCAGAGGGCGCGGATAACTCTTAAGAAAAGTCCATTTTCTAGTGCGCACATAGCCTCAAGGCCTCTGGAACAGAGCTTTCAAGCTCTTCAGGTGGACGTTTGGTCCCGAATTAAAGAATCATTCATGTATTCTTCAGTTGCACTCTTTCCAGGTTTTAGCATCTGTATGACTTTCACATCTAAAGCCCGCTACACACGCTTCAATATATCTCACAATCCGTCGTTGGGGTCAAGTTGTAAGTGACGCACATCCGGCATCGTTAGTGAGGTATCTGTGTGTGACATCTACGTGCGATCAGGATTGAACGCAAAACCGTTGATCGCAAACACATCGTATCTTTCTCTAGAATTGAGCGTTTTGTTGCACGAACCTAGTCAATTGTAACGTGTGACATCCCTCATACGATTTCGGTGTCTGATGCTATGTGCGCAGGTGTGCGCTCTGCACCGCAGCTTAAAAAAGGTCCGCTTCAGAGCGCAGCTGAAAAGCTGCGTTCTGAAGCGCCTCACAATGTCTGTCATAAACTAATCTCTGTCAGTCCATCACTATCTCTGTCCCTCACTCTCTGTCCATGTCAGTCTATCCCCCTCTCTCATATACTCACCGATCCCCGATCCCCGGCTCTGCACGACATTCACACTGCTCCGGCGGCTTTTACTGTTTTGAAAAAGCCGGCCGCCCATTAAACAATTTCGTATTCCCTGCTTTCCCCGCCCACCGGCGCCTATGATTGGTTACAGTGAGACACGCCCCCACTCTGAGTGACAGGTGTCACACTGCACCCAATCACAGCAGCCGGTGGGCGTGTCTATACTGTGTAGTGAAATAAATAATTAAATAATTAAAAAAAACGGCGTGCAGTTCCCCCCAATTTTAAAACCAGTCAGATAAAGCCATACGGCTGAAGGCTGGTATTCTCAGGATGGGGAGCTCCACGTTATGGGGAGCCCCCCAGCCTAACAATATCAGCCAGCAGCCGCCCAGAATTGCCGCATACATTATATGCGACAGTTCTGGGACTGTACCCGGCTCTTCCCGATTTGCCCTGGTGCGTTGGCAAATCGGGGTAATAAGGAGTTATTGGCAGCCCATAGCTGCCAATAAGTCCTAGATTAATCATGTCAGGCGTCTATGAGACACCCTCCATGATTAATCTGTAAATTACAGTAAATAAACACACACGCCCAAAAAAATCCTTTATTAGAAATAAAAAACACAAACATATACCCTGGTTCACCACTTTAATCAGCCCCAAAAAGCCCTCCATGTCCGACGTAATCCAGGATGCTCCAGCGTCGCTTCCAGCGCTGCTGCATGGAGGTGACCGGAGCTGCAGAAGACACCGCCGCTCCGGTCACCTCCACGCAGGTAATGAACACAGCCGCGCGATCAGCTGCTGTCACTGAGGTTACCCGCTGTCACTGGATCCAGCGGTGGCCGCGGATAACCTCAGTGACAGCTCAGCTGATCGCGCTACTCACCTCAGTTGCTGCGTGGAGGTGATAGGAGCGGCGGTGAGTAGCGCGATCAGCTGAGCTGTCACTGAGGTTACCCGCGGCCACCGCTGGATCCAGTGACAGCGGGTAACCTCAGTGACAGCAGCTGATCGCGCGGCTGTGTTCATTACCTGCGTGGAGGTGACCGGAGCGGCGGTGTCTTCTGCAGCTCCGGTCACCTCCATGCAGCAGCGCTGGAAGCGACGCTGGAGCATCCTGGATTACGCCGGACATGGAGGGCTTTTTGGGGCTGATTAAAGTGGTGAACCAGGGTATATGTTTGTGTTTTTTATTTCTAATAAAGGATTTTTTCGGGTGTGTGTGTTTATTTACTGTAATTTACAGATTAATCATGGAAGGTGTCTCATAGACGCCTGACATGATTAATCTAGGACTTATTGGCAGCTATGGGCTGCCAATAACTCCTTATTACCCCGATTTGCCAACGCACCAGGGCAAATCGGGAAGAGCCGGGTACAGTCCCAGAACTGTCGCATATAATGTATGCGGCAATTCTGGGCGGCTGCTGGCTGATATTGTTAGGCTGGGGGGCTCCCCATAACGTGGAGCTCCCCATCCTGAGAATACCAGCCTTCAGCCGTATGGCTTTATCTGGCTGGTTTTAAAATTGGGGGGAACCGCACGCCGTTTTTTTTTAATCATTTAATTATTTATTTCACTACACAGTATAGACACGCCCACCGGCTGCTGTGATTGGGTGCAGTGTGACACCTGTCACTCAGAGTGGGGGCGTGTCTCACTGTAACCAATCATAGGCGCCGGTGGGCGGGGAAAGCAGGGAATACGAAATTGTTTAATGGGCGGCCGGCTTTTTCAAAACAGTAAAAGCCGCCGGAGCAGTGTGAACGCCGTGCAGCGCCGGGGATCGGGGATTGGTGAGTATGAGAGACGGCTGCTAACTTCAGTAACTTAGGAGATTAGCGGTCACCGGTGAGTCTTCACTGGTGACCGCTAATCAGGGCGCGACACAGACAGAGCCGCAGCATGACTATGAAGTCGGGTGAAGTTCACCCGAGTTCATTCTGACAGTGCGGCTCTGTCTGTGTCTGCTGTCATCTGCCATTCAGCTCTGCTACATGGCTGTCTTTGTCTGCTGTCAGCGGCCATGTAGCAGAGCTGAATGGCAGATGACATAGTAAAAGCGCATCCCTACACATTACACACGCTTGGCAAGTCAATAAATAAAAAAAAAAAAGGTGCCCAATGCATACGTCACAGAACACATGATCTAAAGGATTGCACACAAAATTGACCAATTTAACATAGACTACTAACGCACGTGTGACAGCAAATGAACGACCAACGTGAAATCTCATAGATCCCGTATGCAACCTGGGCGTGTCACATCGCAAATGCGATTGTACAACTAATTGCAACGTGTAAAGTGGGCTTAAGACCCCATAACAAAATGTCCAGAATCGTATTTCCCCTTGAGCATGGTCAAAATCTAGAGTTATCGACATTGCACAAAATAAAACTATAGATTGTTTTTAAAAACATACGCCTGGTTACTTTGGAGGATGAATCATACTTATATGATCCTATGTACAGTAGAGCTGATTGCACGCTCTTCATCACTGCTTACCCCAGGATAAGATTGGACTAGCCTTGTATACACAGTTAAAGCTCTGTGAAAGCGGATTTAGCGTCTTCAGAAAACCATTGATTCTGTGCTGCTGAACCCTCCTGGTAATTCCACTGTTAAAGGACAGTGGATTAGTACATTCTGGAACTGATTTTTATGCAGGTTCTTAAGGCTATTCCTCCTCAGGAGAGGGCACAGGGGAATTATGCAGAGGATTTATTGGTGCTGAAAACACCAAGAAACTTCTATATCATAAACCTCATTTATGTTAACAGATATACTGCAAAAGAAGTACAGTGGAAACTCAGTTAACGAGTAACCCAGTTAGTGAGTATTTTCCTATACGAGCAAAGCTTGCTGTAAATTTGTAACTCGGTTTACGAGCAAGCTTTGCTGTACGAGCAAATACTCACCGCACACACTTCCGGTTCCGTACTTTCACCGCGCTCTGCCCCGCTCTTGCAGTTAACACAAACATACACAAATTATGCTCACCTTACCTTCCATTCCATCGCCGGCCACCCGGTTCCTGTAGTTCGCCACTGCAGGATGTGTATCCGGTAACCATCACAACAAGGGTGGAACTTCCGCTGTCAGCCGCTACTCAAAGGCAACGTGCTGACCAATCAGAGGCAATCGGCTCCTGCCTTTGATGTCAGCGCTCTGGTAGCGGGAAGCTCCGGCATCGGTCGTGATGGTTACCTGATACACATCCTGTACTGGCAAACCACAAGAACCAGGAGAGCGGCAAAGGAACGGAAGGTAAGGTGAGAATAATAAGTATGTGTGTGTGCGCGTGTGTGTGTGTGTGTGTGTGTGTGTGTGTGTGTAATGGCACAATAGGGAACCAGGATGGGACATTGAACAAGTTGTGGAACAAATTGTCTGCATTCCAATGATTTCCTATGGGAAATCTTGCTTTGCTAGACACTCGTCAGAACGGATTGTTCTCGTTAAACAAGCTTCCACTGTACTGGAGAATGAAAGCTATCCTTTCTGTTCTCTCTCATCATGGGGATGTCATGGGCTTGATGAACTTCAAAGACACCAATTTACATGTTTCCATCTTCCAGTAAAATATTATATATATATATATATATATATATATATATATATATATATATATAAAACAAACTCAAAAATTAGTTTCTACAAGTAGCTGCAATTCACTCTCCAGCATCTCCTTGTGTCTTCACAAAGGGTTGCATGTGCTGTAGAACCAGTCGTAAATGGAAGAGACATTGCAGAAGTCCCTTTTCTGGAATGGTTCCTTCATCTAACACTCCATCGCTACGGTCTCTTTGGAAATAATCCATGATTATAAATGCAGATATCTTAATCTCGTCTACAGATGCATTTGGAGAAACTACACCAGGCAGTTACACTTCTTATGTCGAGTCAGAGAATGTTGGCATGCATGAGGGAATCCACACATAAGAAGCCATTTACCCCTGAATTTTTTCAGTAAGTGGAACAAGACTCGGGAAGAACCTTCCATTGTGTCTCTAAGGAAGCAAAACCTTCCCAAGATGTTAGCTATGCCCACAAAATAGAAGATACAAGTAAAATATATCTTTGTACCGTGTTAGCCAGTAGGGATAAAAAAATTGTTTAAAAGAACAGAGAGTCCTCAGTGGTTGATACCTTTTAATGGCTAACTGAAAAGATGGTAATAATTGCAAGCTTAGACCTGAGTAGTCTCGAAAGCTTGCTATTATTACCATCTTTTCAGTTAGCCATTAAAAGGTATCAACCACTGAGGACTAGAGTTGAGCACGGTTCTAGGTTCGAGGTTCTCCAGTTCGCGGCTCGAGTGATTTTGGGGGCTGTTCGAGATCGAACTAGAACTCGAGCTTTTTGCAAAAGCTCGATAATTCTAGATACGTTCGAGAACGGTTCTAGCAGCAAAAAGCAGGGCTTTTTACAGCTACAGTGTGCAGGAGCCATCGCTGGCAGCCTGCCAGAAGCTGGTAACCAAGATAAACATCGGGTATCCAACCAAAGCGCTTTGGTTAGTAACCCGATGTTTATCCTAGTTACGTGTGCAGGAAGCCAACACTTCCCCGCTCAGCTCGCTCCGCCCCCTCCTGCCCGCGGCATGTACACATACATACACACACACACACACACACACACACACACACACACACACACACACGGTCCCGCTCGGCTTACCTGCGGTGATGAAGTCCCGCCATCCCGACCTCAGCGCTGTCACTGTCCTCCATGGCCGCCGCTTGTCACATCACCTCTTGCTTCCGACCCGAGACTGACTAGCGGTGACGTCACGGGCCTCTCGCGATACTTGGTGTGAAGGCGGCGGTCATTGAACTCAGTGACAGGGGCTGTCAGTGTGCTGGAGATCAGCGCAGGTAATGTACCTCGCTGACAGCAGCACTTGTCATGCCCTGCAGTGACCTGGGCTGACCCATTCATGTTAGCTCAGGTCACTGCACTGCTCTCCCAGCCAATGGGGAACATCCTGCTCTTCATTGACTGGGACAGTGTGGATCGTCATGGCAACCCCTTGGATTACACCAGACCTGGATTTGTTTTTCTTTCTAATAAATTGGTTAAAGAGGGAATGTTTTGGGGAGTGTTTTTTCAAATAAAAATGTGTTTGTCGTCTATTTTTTTTTATTACTGACTGGGTTGGTGATGTCGGGTATCTGATAGACGCCTGACCTCACCAACCCCAGGGCTTGATGCCAGGTGACATTACACATCTGGTATTAACCCCATATATTACCCCGTTTGCCACCGCACCAGGGAGCGGGATGAGCTGGGGCGAAGCACCAGGATTGGCGCATCTAATGGATGCGCCACTTCTGGGGCGGCTGCGGCCTGCTATTTTTAGGCTGGGGAGAGTCCAATAACCATGGACCTCCTTAGTCTGAGAATATCAGACCCCAGCTGTCTGCTTTACCTTGGCTGGTGATCCAATTTTGGGGGGACCCCTACGTGTTTTTTTTTTTTTAATTATTTATTTAATTTAAAATAACAGCGTGGGGTGCCCTCAGTTTTGGATTACCAGCCAAGGTGAGGTTGCCAGCTGTGGCCTGCAGGCTGCAGCCGTCTGCTTTACCCTAGCTGGCTACAAAAATAGGGGGAACCCTACGTCATTTTTTTTTTTCATTTTTTTGGCTAAATACAAAGCTAAGCACCCCTTAGTGCCACATGAAAGGCACCAAAGGGTGCAAAATTACAAAATGCAGGAGAGTGGGACATTATGTGTCTTTCTGCCATTATAATGACAGAAAAGACTGATATGAAGTGCACAAGCACAAGAAAATCACCAGAGCGCTCTACGCTGTGAAAAGCAGTAGAAAATGGCACTGGAGTGAACATGTGACCGCCTCATGTAGGATGAAGCTATGGATCCTGGGTAAATTTATGCATTTACCCTCATTCAGTTTTTTTGCAGTACACAAAAAAAACCAGAAGGCACACGGATGACAAACAGATGACATACGGACCGTCTACGGAACGAAAACGGATGCCACACGGATGCACCCGTGAAAAAAAACGGACTGTTTTTTTTGCAGACCACAAAAATGGATCGGTCGTGTTAATGTAGCCTTATTCTGATCTGCCGTTTATAAACAGCAGGCAGAAATAAGTGAATAACGCCCCCCAGCGTCAGAAAATCTCCGGGGTTTCAGGGCTAGCTGAGACCCTGGAGATCATGATTCAGGACGGTTTTTCCGGTCCCCGCTCACGTGATCACAGGTATACAGCGTATACCAATTATCACGTTACAGTAAATGACAGCGCCGGTAAAAAATTATTTATCTCCCATCTGGCATGAACAAACACTTCTTCACTTCTTCTCCACTTCTTCTCCACTTTTTCTCCACTTTTTTTCCACTTTTTCTACATTTTTTCTACATTTTTTCTCCACTTTTTCTACATTTTTTCTCCACTTTTTCTCCACTTTTTTACATTTTTTCTCCACTTTTTTTTCCACTTTTTCTACATTTTTTCTACATTTTTTCTCCACTTTTTCTCCATTTTTTCTCCACTTTTTCTACATTTTTTCTCCACTTTTTCTCCACTTTTTCTCCACTTTTTCTCCACTTTTTCTCCACTTTTTCTCCACTTTTTTTTACATTTTTTCTCCACTTTTTTTACATTTTTTCTCCACTTTTTCTCCATTTTTTCTCCATTTTTTCTCCACTTTTTCTACATTTTTTCTCCACTTTTTCTCCGTTCTTTTTCTATGGTCGGTCTACCCATTAGCTCTGCCATGCATAGTGTAGCTCTACACCTATTGCACATGTTACTTTATGATTGACATCTCTTTTGTACCAGAGCTGTCTAAGCCTACTCTGACCCCATATTTGTCATTACTATATTGTCCTTGTACTGTATTATGACATTTGTATCATGTGTTTCATTTCTTGCTGTGTTGCAATTTTTTTGCTGCATCCCAATTGTACCTCTACATTGTTCGAGTTTATGTTATTGTTCTCTCACTCTTATGTGATGCTGATTATTGTCATTTTTCATGATTACATGCAGATAAGTCCAATCTGACGAAGGCTCAGGCCGAAACGTCATTTGTAACTTGTTTTGGACAAAAACATATATGCTTATGAAATTTTTTTTTTTCTTAATACGGACAATAAAGAGTGATTTTGCATTACTATCTTGTGACTACTATTACTATACTTGTGACTTACTGACTTAGTCTGGGAGATTTAGAGTGCCGAGGTTACTCACTAATTTTATTTATTATTACCTCTGAGCACCTATATACCAGTGAGCAGAGCTTCCTCTACAGTAGTTCTCCTGATTAGGCATGCCCTTACCTCATGAGCAGGGCATTGCAGCTTTGGTAGCAACCATTACAACATGGACTCTGCTGCTGTGGACCCGGGGAGAGTGAGTGCAGATTCATTGTACCCACACTCCTCACATGAAGGGTCCGCACTCCTAGAAAATGGGGGATACGTTCCCTGAGTGTCTCCCCCCCATATTCTAGACGGTCCAGAGTCGTCGTGGGACCCCTTTATTTTTTTTCTTACAATAAATTGGTGAAAGAGGAAATGTTTTGGGGACTGTTTTTTCAAATAAATTTCTTTTGTCGATTTTTTGTTTTTGTTAGTACTTACAGTTTATGATGTTGGGTATCTAATAGACGCCATGACATCACAAACTGCTGGGCTTGATCTCAGGTGACTTTACAGCTAGTATCAACCCGATTTATTACCCCGTTTGCCACTGCACCAGGGCACGGGATGAGCTGGGGTGAAGCGCCAGGATTGGCGCATCTAGTGGATGCGCCACGTCTGGGGTGCCTGCGGCCTGCTATTCTTAGGCTGTGAAGGCCCAATAACTATGGACCTTCCCACCCTGAGAATACCAGACCACAGCTGTCCGCTTTACCTTGGCTGGTGATCCAATTTGGAGGGGACCCTACTTTTTTTTGTGTAATTATTAATATTTATAAAATAATTATAAAAAAAGAGCCTGGGGGGACCTCCACATTAGATCCCCAACCACGGTAAAGCTGCCAGCTGTGGTTTTCAGGCTACAGACGTCTGCTTTACCCTAGCTGGCTATCAAAAATGGGGGGACCCTGTTACACGTCGTGGCTCTCTTATTGCAAGGAATGAGGTGGTCCCCCATTCCTTGTCTGCCACGAGCCCTCCTGCTCAGCAGTGCCAAAGGTCTGGGAGACTGCAGGAGTTGCCTTCTCAGAGACACAGCATAAGGGTGACACCTAGTGGTTCTCCTCTTGCAAGGAATGGAGCAGTCTCCCATCCCTTGCCTGCCACGAGCTCTCCTGCTCAGCATCACGGAGGCTCTGGGAGGTTGCGCAGTGTGCAAAGAATAGATGCTCAGGGAAGCAGCAAGACTTCCCATGTCTCTGCACATTGTGAAACCGGGGATCCCGCCTTTATGACCCAGAGGCAGGAAGATGAGCATGTGCTCCACGTGACGTCTTCTGATTTGCTCACTGATATCACACGGTCCGATGACGAGGCTGGTGATGTGCTGAATCCAGACTGGCTGGGCCAGGACGTCACGAATCCTGATTGGGTTGCGCCCGTCTTGCGCCCGCCCTTGGGTGGAGCTACACCTCCTTAAAAGCTCCCCCTGCCATCATGGCGGCGCGCGACCGTCCTTCTATGTTTGGATGTCTGGCAGCGTGCTGCCACGCCACTGCTTAGGCATTATTGTCTTTTGTGGGCTTTGCCCTTGCTGCTCAGGCAGCACCTAGTTTGCAGGTCTTGCCCCTGCCTTGCTGCTCCGGCAGTATCCAGTTTAGCAGGCTGTGTTCCTGTCCCAGGTGAGCTCCTCGAGTCTCTGTCGGACTCACTTGGTTTCTGAAGCACACGTGCGTGGGCACCTCTGTGCTACCCCCGTGCCATATTCCTGTGACTCCCGCTGGCACACGTGTGTAGGCACCTCTGTGCGTCCCCGTGCAACAGGTACACCGTACGAGAAGCCCCGAGCCATACAACCCTCACGGGTTAGGGCGGACCGGTGTACATAGATCGTCTGTGACGTTCCAGACGATCACTAGCAGCAACCCGCTCACTCTTTCCTGACCGTAGCAGCGGTCCCTTACACCGCACAGTGGACCTTGACCGGCGGAAGCTGTCCATTTCCCATCTTGGCACGCTTCCCCGGGTCCCCCTCATAACAGGACCCAACGTCATTTTTTTTTTAACTATTTTTTAAATAGAAAAAATTAATGGGCTTCCCTGTATTTTGATTGCCAACCAAGGTAACGACAGGCAGATGGGGGTGGCAACCCATAGCTGTCTGCTTTATCTGCGCTGAGAATCAAAAATACCGCGGAGCGCTATGTCATTGTTTTTAAAGATTTATTTTTACAGCACTGTCCAGCAATCAAAATACAGGGAAGCCCATTTTGTTTTTAGTTATTTAAATAAATAATTAAAAAAAGGGAATTTTGTTTACTTACCGTAAATTCCTTTTCTTCTAGCTCCAATTGGGAGACCCAGACAATTGGGTGTATAGCTTATGCCTCCGGAGGCCACACAAAGTATTACACTAAAAGTGTAAAGCCCCTCCCCTTCAGCCTATACACCCCCCGTACTGCTACGGGCTCATCAGTTTTGGTGCAAAAGCCCGAAGGAGGAAAAAATTATAAACTGGTTTAAAGTAAATTCAATCCGAAGGAATATCGGAGAACTGAAACCATTTAACATGAACAACATGTGTTATACAAAAACAGGGGCGGGTGCTGGGTCTCCCAATTGGAGCTAGAAGAAAAGGAATTTACGGTAAGTAAACAAAATTCCCTTCTTCTTTGTCGCTCCTTATTGGGAGTCCCAGACAATTGGGACGTCCAAAAGCAGTCCCTGGGTGGGTAAATAATACCTCATAATAGAGCCGTAACGGCTCCGTCCTACAGGTGGGCAACTGCCGCCTGAAGGACTCGCCTACCTAGGCTGGCATCTGCCGAAGCATAGGTATGCACCTGATAGTGCTTCGTGAAAGTGTGCAGGCTCGACCAGGTAGCTGCCTGACACACCTGCTGAGCCGTAGCCTGGTGTCGCAAGGCCCAGGACGCTCCCACGGCCCTGGTAGAATGGGCCTTCAGTCCTGAGGGAACCGGAAGCCCCGAGGAACGGTAAGCTTCGAGAATTGGTTCCTTGATCCACCGAGCCAGGGTTGACTTGGAAGCTTGTGTCCCTTTACGCTGGCCAGCGACAAGGACAAAGAGTGCATCCGAGCGGCGCAGGGGCGCCGTTCGAGAAATGTAGATCTTGGCGGACGTAGGTTTCCTAGCCTGTCTCATAGTGGCAATGACCTCTTGAGATAATCCTGAAGACGCTAGGATCCAGGACTCAATGGCCACACAGTCAGGTTGAGGGCCGCAGAATTCAGATGGAAAAACGGCCCTTGAGACAGCAAATCTGGTCGGTCTGGCATTGCCCACGGTTGGCCGACCGTGAGATGCCACAGATCCGGGTACCACGACCTCCTCGGCCAGTCTGGAGCGACGAGGATGACGCGGCGGCAGTCGGCCCTGATCTTGCGTAACACTCTGGGCAACAGTGCCAGAGGAGGAAACACATAAGGAAGTCGAAACTGCGACCAATCCTGAACTAAGGCGTCTGCCGCCAGAGCTCTGTGATCTTGAGATCGAGCCATGAATGTTGGGACCTTGTTGTTGTGCCGTGACGCCATTAGGTCGACGTCCGGCATCCCCCAGCGGCAACAGATCTCCTGAAACACGTCCGGGTGAAGGGACCATTCCCCTGCGTCCATGCCCTGGCGACTGAGAAAGTCTGCTTCCCAGTTTTCTACGCCCGGGATGTGAACTGCGGATATGGTGGATGCTGTGGCTTCCACCCACAGCAGAATCCGCCGGACTTCCTGGAAGGCTTGCCGACTGCGTGTCCCACCTTGGTGGTTGATGTAAGCCACCGCTGTGGAGTTGTCCGACTGAATTCGGATCTGCTTGCCTTCCAGCCACTGCTGGAACGCTTTTAGGGCAAGATACACTGCCCTGATCTCCAGAACATTGATCTGAAGTGAGGACTCTTGCTGAGTCCACGTACCCTGAGCCCTGTGGTGGAGAAAAACTGCTTCCCACCCTGACAGACTCGCGTCCGTCGTGACCACCGCCCAGGATGGGGGTAGGAAGGATTTCCCCTTCGATAATGAAGTGGGAAGAAGCCACCACCGAAGGGAAGCTTTGGTTGCCTGAGAGAGGGAAACGTTCCTGTCTAGGGACGTCGGCATCCTGTCCCACTTGCGTAGGATGTCCCATTGAAGTGGACGCAGGTGAAACTGCGCGAAAGGGACTGCTTCCATTGCTGCCACCATCTTCCCCAGGAAGTGCATGAGGCGCCTCAAGGGGTGTGACCGACCTTGAAGGAGAGATTGCACCCCTGTCTGTAGTGAACGCTGTTTGTCCAGCGGAAGCTTCACTATCGCTGGAAGAGTATGAAACTCCATGCCAAGATATGTCAGCGATTGGACCGGTGTCAGATTTGACTTTGGAAAATTGATGATCCACCCGAAACTCTGGAGAATCTCCAGAGTAACGTTGAGGCTGTGTTGGCATGCCTCTTGAGAGGGTGCCTTGACCAGCAGATCGTCTAAGTAAGGTATCACTGAGTGACCCTGAGAGTGGAGGACCGCAACTACTGTAGCCATGACCTTGATGAAAACCCTTGGGGCTGTCGCCAGGCCGAACGGCAGTGCCGCGAACTGAAGGTGTTCGTCTCCTATGGCGAAGCGCAAGAAGCGCTGATGCTCTGGAGCAATTGGTACGTGGAGATAAGCATCCTTGATATCGATCGATGCTAGGAAATCTCCTTGGGACATTGAGGCGATGACGGAGCGGAGGGATTCCATCCGGAACCGCCTGGTCCTTACGTGTTTGTTGAGCAGTTTTAGGTCCAAAACAGGACGGAAGGACCCGTCCTTCTTTGGAACCACAAACAGGTTGGAGTAGAAACCGTGGCCCTGTTGCTGAAGAGGAACCGGGACCACCACTCCTTCTGCCTTCAGAATGCCCACCGCCTGCAGAAGAGCCTCGGCTCGCTCGGGAGGCGGAGATGTTCTGAAGAATCGAGTCGGAGGACGAGAGCTGAACTCTATCCTGTAACCGTGAGACTCTCTCACCCAACGGTCTTTTACTTGTGGCAGCCAGGTGTCGCAAAAGCGGGAGAGCCTGCCACCGACCGAGGATGCGGTGTGAGGAGGCCGTAAGTCATGAGGAAGCCGCCTTAGTAGCGGCACCTCCGGCGGTCTTTTTAGGGCGTGATTTAGACCGCCATGCGTCGGAGTTCCTCTGATCCTTCTGAGGCCTTTTGGACGAGGAGAATTGGGACCTGCCCGCACCCCGAAAGGACCGAAACCTCGACTGTCCCCTCCTCTGTTGGGGTGTTTTTGGTTTGGCCTGTGGTAAGGATGTTTCCTTTCCCTTGGATTGTTTGATGATTTCATCCAATCTCTCACCAAACAAACGGTCGCCAGAAAATGGCAATCCAGTTAAGCACTTTTTGGAAGCCGAATCTGCCTTCCATTCCCGCAGCCACAAGGCCCTGCGTATTGCCACCGAATTGTCGGCTGCAACCGCCGTACGGCTCGCAGAGTCCAGGACAGCATTAATAGCGTAGGACGCAAATGCCGACGTTTGAGAGGTTATAGACGCCACCTGCGGCGCAGACGTACGTGTGAGTGCGTCAATTTGCGCCTGACCAGCTGAGATAGCTTGGAGTGCCCATACGGCTGCGAATGCTGGAGCAAAAGACGCGCCGATAGCTTCATAGATGGATTTCAACCAGAGCTCCATCTGTCTGTCAGTGGCATCCTTGAGTGAAGCTCCATCTTCCACTGCAACTATGGATCTAGCCGCAAGTCTGGAGATTGGAGGATCCACCTTGGGACACTGAGTCCAGCCCTTGACCACGTCAGGGGGGAAAGGGTAACGTGTATCCTTAAGGCGCTTGGAAAAACGCTTATCTGGACAAGCTCGGTGTTTCTGGACTGCCTCTCTGAAGTCAGAGTGGTCCAGAAACATACTCTTTGTACGCTTGGGAAACCTGAAACGGAATTTCTCCTGCTGAGAAGCTGACTCCTCCACTGGAGGAGCTGAGGGAGAAATATCCAACATTTCATTGATGGACGCAATAAGATCATTCACTATGGCGTCCCCATCAGGAGTATCAAGGTTGAGAGCGGCTTCAGGATCAGAATCCTGATCAGCTACCTCCGCTTCATCATACAGAGAGTCCTCTCGCTGAGACCCTGAACATTGTGATGATGTCGAGGGGATATCATAGCGAGCTCGCTTAATCGGTCTGGGGCTGCGGTCCGTGTCAGAGACCTCACCCTGGGATCCATGAGACACCCCGGGAGGACATTGCTGTTCCAACTGAGGGGGACCAGGGGGCAATGATTCCACAGTGCCCCTGGCTTGAGATGCCGGCCTGGACTGCAAGGCTTCTAATATCTTAGCCATAGTCTCAGAAAGTCTTTCAGTAAAAACTGCAAACTCCGTCCCTGTCACCTGGACAGTGTTAACAGGTGGTTCTCCCTGGGCCGCCCTTAGCAGAGGCTCCGGCTGAGAAAGTGCCACAGGGGCTGAGCATTGCACACAATGAGGGTCAGTGGAACCTGCCGGCAGTATAGCCGTACATGCTGCACAGGCAGCATAGTAAGTCTGTGCTTTGGCACCCTTGCTATTTGTGGACGACATGCTGTTGTCTCCTCTGATCAATACAGGAGGGTATATAGACAAAAATCAACAGTGCACCATACAGTGTAAAGTATAGTCTATAATCATATAATCTATAAGTACACTTCTGCACTAGTGGGGCCAGCACCACAGGTGCTGCTTACCGCCTTCGCAAAGCGGTTGTGTGGGCACCAGAAATCCTGCCTGGGTCTCCTTGAGCTTGTCTCTCCTCTCCAGCGTTAGCAGAGCTGAGAGGAATGGCTGCCGGCGTTCTGAGGAGAGGAGGGAGCCGTGGGCGTGACCCAGAAAAGTGCGGGAACTGGTGCCCCACTGTGCAGAGTGAGGGGGGTGGAGTATGCAAAGCATGCTCCAGCCCTCAGTGCTGCCGTCCTGTACAGCGTCCCGCCCTTCCCCTGACTGGCAGGGCTGGGGGCGGGAAGAAAACGAGACTAGGCCGCAAAAGCCGGGGACTCGAGTTATAAGCGCGGCCGCCGTATAAGCGCGGTCGGCGCGGAAGTCCCCGGCGCACTAACAGTCCCAGCCGCGCCGCAGTGATAACCATGGCAGCGGCGGTCAGCGCGGCAGTCCCCCTACACGAACACACTCAGCGACGCTGAAGTGTGTAATGGCACAAACGCAGTCAGCGCTGCTGTCCCCGGTGCACTAGCACACCCAGCAATGCTGGAGTGTTGCTGTGCGCGGTCCCCACGGGGACACAGAGTACCTCAAAGTAGCAGGGCCATGTCCCTGAACGATACTCGGCTCCTATCCAGCATGGTCCTCAGGAGCTGTGGATGGAGCACGGTCTCCTGTGCCTGGAGACCGAAAGGATCCCACTTCACCCAGAGCCCTAATTGAGGGATGGGGAAGGAAAGCAGCATGTGGGCTCCAGCCTCCGTACCCGCAATGGATACCTCAACCTTAACAACACCGCCGACAAGAGTGGGGTGAGAAGGGAGCATGCTGGGGGCCCTGTTATGGGCCCTCTTTTCTTCCATCCGACATAGTCAGCAGCTGCTGCTGACTAAGCTGTGGAGCTATGCGTGCATGTCTGACCTCCTTCGCACAAAGCATAAAAACTGATGAGCCCGTAGCAGTACGGGGGGTGTATAGGCTGAAGGGGAGGGGCTTTACACTTTTAGTGTAATACTTTGTGTGGCCTCCGGAGGCATAAGCTATACACCCAATTGTCTGGGTCTCCCAATAAGGAGCGACAAAGAAATATATATGGGCTCCCACTGCATTTTTTGTATTGCTAGCTAAGGGTAATCCAAGCAGCTACTGGCTGCTAACCCCCACTGCTTGGTGTTACCTTCACTGGCGATGGAAAATCCAGGGAAACATTTTTTAATTTTTTGGCCAAAAAACTACAAAAAAAAGGACGTGAGCTTCGCCATATTTTTGTATGCTAGCCAGGTATAGCAGGCAGGTGCTGGAAGAGTTGGATACAGCGCCAGAAGATGGCGCTTCTATGAAAGTGCCATTTTCTGAGGCGGCTGCAGACTGCAATTCGCAGCAGTGGGGCCCAGAAAGCTCAGGCCAACCTGTGCTGCGTATTCCAATCCCCAGCTGCCTAGATGTACCTGGCTGGACACAAAAATGGAGCGAAGCCTACGTCATTTGTTTTCTAATTATTTAATGAAATTCATGAAATAAAAAAAGGGCTTCCCTTTATTTTTGGTTCCCAGCCGTGTACAAATAGGCAACTGGGGGTTGGGGGCAGCCGTACCTGCCTGCTGTACCTGGCTAGCATACAAATATATGGCGAAGCCCACATAATTTTTTTCAGCAAAAAACTTCTGCATACAGTCCTGGATGGAGTATGCTGAGCCTTGTAGTTCTGCAGCTGCTGTGTGTCTGTATGGAGAAGAGCAGACAGCAGCTGCAGAACTACAAGGCTCAGCATACTCCATCCAGGACTGTATGCAGAAGTTTTTTGCCCACCAAAAAAATGACGTGGGCTTCGCCATATTTTTGTATGCTAGCCAGGTACAGCATGCAGCTACGGGCTGCCTCCAACCCCCAGTTGCCTATTTGTGTCCAGCCGGGTACAACTAGGCAGCTGGGGATTGGAATCCGCAGCACAGGTTAGCCCGAGGTTTCTGGGCGCCTCTGCTGCGAATTTCAGTCCGCAGCCGTCCCAGAAAATGGCGCTCTCATAGAAGCGCCATCATCTGGCGCTGTATCCAACTCTTCCAACAGCCCTGGAGCCGGGTGGCTTGTTGGGTAATCATGAGTTAATACTGGCTTTGTTTTACTAGCCAATATTAAGCCAGAGATTCTTAATGTCAGGCACGTTTGACCCGGCCATTAAGAATCTCCAATAAAGGGTTTAAAAAAAAGACACCACACAGAGAAAAAATAGTTTAATAGAAATAAATACACAGACACATTAGAGACTCCATCTTTATTACTCCCTGTCAGCCCAATAAATCCCCAATAAACCAGCGCTGATAAGAGGTTTTTAATAGAGGCTTAAATTATAAGCAGCAATTTCAGCGTTCCAAGTGCCTTTAAATGAATTTGAAGAAACTGCACTTCAGGATTGTATTACTTGATGGGCTGGGGCACCTCATCCTCACTACAATCCTCACTACAATTGGGAAGCAGCGTGCAGCCTTCACTCCGTGAGTGATCAGTGCTGCTAGCGGTAACAGCGGTAACGCTGACAGACGCGTTACCATAGCAACGGTGCTCCCGGAGCTGCGTTTAGCGGTGACGTCACCGCTAACTGCGTTGCTATGGCAACGGTGATCTCCGTTAATGACCGGCTGTGTCAGCCGGTCCCTAACGGAACGGGGAGTCGACCGTGTGCTAGAGCATATCGCCGGTACACGGCGATACACAAATGTGCACCGTGTACCGGAGAGATGCACTCGCAGGTCCTACATGACGTGTCATAGTCATGTGACTAGTCTGTAGCCAATGATAATAGCCACGTGACTGGTCACATGGCTATTTTGACGTCACGATAGGTCCTGCTTCTCTGCTGGCAGTGCCGGTCTCCGGGAGGATTCAGCGATCATCGGATGGAATAGCGGCAGGAGACAGAGTACAGGAGGGATCGCGGGGACCGGTAAGTGTTATGGCAATGTTTATTAACTGTTTTTGTACATTTATCATGCATTTTTATGTTTGTGATTGCCTCCTATTATAGCCTATTGGTTCGAGTTTGGTTCGACGAACCGAACTCGAACGGGACCCCCGTTCGGCGAACCGACCTCGAGCCGAACCGCGACCGGTTTGCTCATCTCTACTGAGGACTCTCAGTTCTTTTAAACAATTTTTTTTTTCACAAAATAAAAAGGAAATGCCAGCGTCAAATGTCCTTCTAACAGATGCCTCAAATATAGGGTGGAAATGACAATTAGTAAAAATAAATAAATCATTCTCAAGCAGAAAGGGGCATCTCTTCTAATTTCGGTGTTGAGGACCATCAATCTATTGCCACAGCTGCAATCAACCAAGAAGGAATCTGATCTGCGGCACTGATCAAAATAGCCGCAATTTCTTTTTAGCTGGCCAAACATTACCTATTTATTGAGCTGAAACTATTCCTCAGCCAACAACTATGTAATGGGTATGATAGAAGCATAAGTAACACTAAGATTTTTCAGTAGACAGGCTTTGTGTGCCGTAATTTAATGCAACAGCACCTGTGAAAGCGACATTTCTAACCTCATCTCCTTGTGGATGGTTTCACATGCCGGCCTTCCAACCAGACAAAATAGACTAGAGTTGCATATTAGCACGAGATGAACCTAACTTTAATAGCGTCAATGTCTGGCTTGCAAAAGGTATCTTTTTTTTTTTATATATTAGTTCTGTAACCACAGCATATGGCATAAACAAATGATTGTTGATCCTCTACCTCATTCTCCCCCTCCCCCAAAAAATAAAACAATTAAACCATCGTTAGTAATAAACACTGAAAGAAAGAATATCATAGGACAATCAAGTAACCTTATTTTTTCCATAAATTTGCCCAAATTAGTCATAAAAGATTGTAAATTCACCAACGTATCGCAAAGGAAAAAAGAGAATTTTGTTTACTTACCGTAAATTCTTTTTCTTATAGTTCCGTAATGGGAGACCCAGACCATGGGTGTATAGCTTCTGCCTCTGGAGGACACACAAAGTACTACACTAAAAAGTGTAGCTCCTCCCTCTGAGCTTATACACCCCCTGGATAACCAAATATAGCCAGTTTAGTGCAAAAGCTGAAGGAGGACAGCCACCCACAAGTAGAGATAAAGCAAAAAACCGGAACAACCGGAGCCTCTGTCCACGACAACAGCCGGTGAAAACACGCGGAACAAGAAACTGCCAACAGGCAACAGGGAGGGTGCTGGGTCTCCCATTACGGAACTATAAGAAAAAGAATTTACGGTAAGTAAACAAAATTCTCTTTTTCTTCATCGTTCCTATGGGAGACACAGACCATGGGACGTCTCAAAGCAGTCCATGGGTGGGAATAAACAGAAAACTGAGAAGTAGGCGAAACCTAATTTCACAAATGGGCGACAGCCGCCTGAAGGATGAGTCTGCCCAAGCTCGCATCTGCCGAAGCATGAGCATGCACTTGGTAGTGCTTCGAAAAGGTATGCAGACTAGACCAAGTGGCAGCCTGACAGACCTGCTGAGCCGTAGCCTGGTGCCGGAAAGCCCAAGAGGCACCGACAGCTCTGGTCGAGTGTGCCTTGATCCCCGGCGGGGGAGGCACCTGAGAACACTGGTAGGCATCGGAAATGGCCGACCTAATCCAACGAGCTAGGGTCGGCTTAGAAGCCGAAAGGCCCTTGCGCCGACCTGAGGTCAGCACAAAAAGAGCGGTGCACCGCCTAAGAGCAGCGGTGCGAGACACATAGATCCGGAGCGCCCGCACCAGATCCAGAGTATGCAAAGCTTTTTCAAAGCGATGAACAGGAGCCGGACAAAGGGAAGGCAAGGAAATATCCTGGTTAAGGTGGAAAGGAGATACCACCTTAGGAAGAAAGTCCGGAGTCGGACGGAGAACCACCTTGTCCTGATGAAAAACCAAAAAAGGTGACTCCGAAGAGAGAGCAGCCAAATCAGAGACTCTCCTGAGGGAGGTTATGGCCACTAGAAAGACCACTTTCTGTGAAAGACGAGACAAAGAAACCTCCCTAAGTGGCTCAAAAGGGGGTTTCTGCAAGGCCGTGAGGACCAGATTAAGGTCCCAGGGATCCAAAGGCCGCTGGTAAGGCGGAATGATGTGAGATGCGCCCTGCATGAAGGTGCGCACCTGAGCCAGTCGGGCGATACGCCGCTGGAACAATACTGACAGAGCCGAGACCTGACCCTTGAGGGAAGGGAGGGATAGTCCTAGCTGCAGACCGGACTGTAAAAAGGACAGAAGGGTCGGCAGGGAAAAAGGCCAAGGAGCATGGCCGGAAGAGCGACACCAGGACAGGAAGATTCTCCAGGTCCTGTGATATATCTTGGCCGAGGAAGACTTCCGAGCCCGAGTCATAGTGGAGATGACTTCAGGAGGGATACCAGAAGTCGTCAAGATCCAGGGCTCAAGAGCCACGCCGTCAATCTGAGAGCCGCAGAATTCTGGCGGAAAAACGGACCTTGTGAGAGAAGGTCTGGACGGTCCGGAAGATGCCACGGCGCCTCTACGGACAGGTGGAGCAGGTCTGGATACCAAGCTCGCCTAGGCCAGTCTGGAGCAATGAGGATGACCCGATGGCCCACCATTCTGATCTTGCGCAGGACTCTGGGCAAGAGAGCTAGAGGGGGAAACACGTAAGACAGACGAAACTGGGACCAATCTTGAACCAGCGCGTCCGCTGCAAAGGCCTGAGGATCGTGGGAGCGAGCCACTAAACCGGAACCTTGTTGTTGTGCCGGGATGCCATCAGATCCACTTCCGGAGTGCCCCACTTGCGGCAGATTGTCCGAAACACTGCCGGATGCAGAGCCCACTCGCCGCTGTCCACGGTCTGACGGCTGAGATAATCTGCCTCCCAGTTTTCCACGCCTGGGATGTGGACTGCGGATATGGTGGACTTGGAGTCCTCCGTCCACTGAAGGATGCGTTGAACCTCCAACATTGCCAGGCGGCTGCGTGTCCCGCCCTGGTGATTGATGTAGGCAACCGCTGTCGTGTTGTCTGACTGGACTCGAATGTGCTTGCCCGCCAACAGATGGTGAAAGGCTAAGAGAGCTAGAAGCACAGCTCTGATTTCCAGCACATTGATCGAGAGGGCTGATTCGGACTGAGTCCAAGTGCCCTGCGCTCTGTGGTGGAGATATACTGATCCCCAGCCGATTAGACTGGCATCCGTGGTGAGGATCACCCAGGACGGGGCCAGGAAGGAACGTCCCTGAGACAGAGAGAGGGGCCGAAGCCACCACTGAAGGGAGCCCCTGGTCTGTGGCGACAGAGCCACCAACCTGTGCAAGGAGTAAGTCCGCTTGTCCCAACAGCGGAGAATGTCCAGCTGCAGAGGACGCAGATGGAACTGGGCAAAGGGAACCGTTTCCATTGACGCCACCATCTGACCCAGCACCTGCATTAGGTGCCTGATGGAGTGACGGCGAGACCTCAGTAAAGAGCGCACTGCCAGATGGAGGGACTGCTGTTTGACTAAGGGCAGCTTTACAAGTGCCGGCAAAGTCTCGAACTGCATCCCTAGGTACGTGAGACTCTGGGTCGGAGTCAGAGTGGACTTGGGTAGATTGACAAGCCACCCGAACTGGACTAGAGTGGCGAGAGTGAGCGAGACACTCCGCTGACAGTCTGCACTGGATGAAGCCTTGACTAGAAGGTCGTCCAGGTAAGGAATCACTGCCAAACCCTGGAGGTGCAGAACCGCAACCACTGCTACCATGACCTTGGTGAATACTCGAGGGGCCGTGGCTAACCCGAAGGGGAGAGCCACGAATTGGAAATGTTCCTCTCCGATTGCAAAACGTAGCCAACGCTGGTGTGAAACTGCAATTGGCACATGCAGATAGGCATCTCTGATGTCGATGGATGCTAGGAAATCTCCTTGGGTCATTGAGGCAATGACTGATCGCAGAGACTCCATGCGAAAATGCCGCACCTGAACATGCTTGTTGAGAAGCTTGAGATCCAGGATGGGCCAGAAGGAACCGTCCTTTTTGGGGACTAGGAAGAGGTTTGAGTAGAAACCTCTGAACCGTTCCCGGGCGGGAACCGGTACAATTACTCCATTGGCCTGCAAGGATGCCACGGCCTGTGAGAAGGCGACGGCCTTGGAGCAGGGGGGAGTGGACAGAAAAAATCTGTTTGGCGGGCTGGAAGAGAATTCTATCCTGTAGCCATGGGAGATTATATCCCGCACCCACTGATCGGAGACGTGTTGAAACCACACGTCGCCAAAGTGGGAGAGCCTGCCACTGACCAAGGACGTTGCTGGCGCGGCCAGATAGTCAAGAGGAGGCTGCCTAAAGGCCCTGTCACACACAGAGATAAATCTGAGGCAGATCTGTGGTTGCAGTGAAATTGTGGACAATCAGTGCCAGGTTTGTGGCTGTGTACAAATGGAACAATATGTCCATGATTTCACTGCAACCACAGATCTGCCA
This sequence comes from Anomaloglossus baeobatrachus, assembly GCF_048569485.1. Lineage (NCBI taxonomy): Eukaryota > Metazoa > Chordata > Amphibia > Anura > Aromobatidae > Anomaloglossus > Anomaloglossus baeobatrachus. The sequence goes on from NC_134362.1 coordinate 35,387,375, forward strand.
AATATTTATCTCTGTGTGTGACGGGGCCTTTAGTGGCAGCGGCTCCTGCGGACTTCTGAGGACGCGGCTTCGTGCGCCAGCTGGGTTTTCGGTCCTTGGCTGAGTTAGTGGACGAGGCTGAGGGCTTAGAGGATGACCAGTTAGAGGAACGAAAGGAACGAAACCTCGACTGGTTCCTGCCCTGGACAGGTTTCCTGGTTTTAGTTTGTGGCAAGGAAGTACTCTTCCCGCCAGTAGCTTCCTTAATGATTTCATCCAGTTGTTCGCCGAACAGCCGGGACCCAGCAAATGGGAGCCCAGCAAGGTACTTCTTGGAAGAAGCGTCTGCTTTCCACTCTCGCAGCCACAAGATCCTGCGTATAGCGAGGGAATTAGCCGAAGCCACCGCTGTGCGGTGAGAAGCCTCCAGAATGGCAGACATGGCATAGGATGAAAAGGCTGAAGCCTGGGAAGTTAAGGCAACCATTTCGGGCATAGAGTCCCTGGTGAAGGAATGCATCTCCTCCAGAGAGGCAGAGACGGCTTTAAGAGCCCATACTGCTGCAAAAGACGGGGAGAACGAGGCCCCTGCCGCTTCATATACAGATTTGGCCAAAAGGTCAACCTGGCGGTCAGTGGAATCCTTAAGTGAGGTGCCATCAGCCACAGATACAACTGTCCGGGCTTAGATTCTAGACACCGGAGGGTCTACCTTCGGTGAATGAGCCCACTCCTTGACCACCTCTGGTGGAAAAGGAAAACGGTCATCAGAACCACGCTTTGGGAAGCGTTTGTCAGGACAGGCCCTGGGCTTGGTCACAGTGTCCTGAAAACTGGAGTGGTTAAAGAACACACTCCTTACTCTCTTAGGTGATGTAAACTGGTGTTTTTCTACCAGAGAGGGTTGTTCCTCCGATGCTGGTGGATTGAGGTCCAGTACAGAATTAATGGACGCAATCAAATCACTAACATCTGCATCACCTTCGGTCAGATCAATGGGGCACATGGAAGTAGCGTCCGAGCCCACAGTAAAGGCATCCTCCTCGTCCTGTGATTCAGCTCGTGAATCAGAGCCGCGGGACGAGGAAGGAGAGGAGCCCCTGCGTCTCCGTTTAGGAGGACGGGGTCTGAGCTCTGTGAGCTCTGCTGAGCGAGCCGTAGCAGCAGAGGCGCCCTGAGAAGGGGGCTGATGCATGCTCAGCAGAGTCCGGGACAACTGTCCCATGGAGTCGGCAAAGGACTGGGAGATAGACTTAGAGAAGGATTCTACCCAAGCCGGGGGTTCAGCCACCGGAGCCGAAGCAGCCGGAGGGACCACTGGGAGTGAGACTCCAGGCTGAGGCACCACCATGTTAGAGCAGGCATCACAATGTGGATATGTGCTCAGTTCAGGCAGTACGAGCTTACATGCAGTGCATATTGAGTACAGCCTTGCTCCTTGTGTGAGACATGGTGCTGAAGTGGGGGTTCTGAGTAGAATGGCACCTAGATAGTATATAACTAGGTCCACAACCGGAGGTTGTGGCTTACCCGACCGTTTGTGTGCCCTCCAGATCCCACAGACCGGACCCCCAGAGAGATGCTGCAGGCAGCTCCAATCAGTGTGAGAACGCTGATAAAATGGCGCCGGAGCGAGGAGAGGGGGCGGGGCCTACTCTAAGAGCGGGATCCGGAGGGCAAAGGAGGTATACAGGGGAGGGAATCTTTCCTCAGAGAGGAGTGTCCTCCCCTGAGCTGAACAGCCGCTGGGCGGAGCCGCACTGTCCCTCTGCATGATTGGCATGCAGGGGCAGTGAAAACGAAAGTAGGCCTCAAACGAAGCCGGGGCCTAAATTTAACAATGCGGCCGGCACGCAGGCACCATCGGCGCGGTTCTCCGGTAAAACCAGAGAACCGGCCGGAAAGTCAGCATAGTTACACAGCACACTCTCCCCAACAATAAAGTACAAGGGACCCCCTGATAACCACGTCTCAGATAGTTAGCTTGTGAGACGCAGGGCCAGGTCCCTGAGGGATGAGTGCTCCGTCCGGCAGGATCCAAAAAGGGGCTGCGGATGGAGACCGGTCTCCTGCAAGGCAGTGAGAACCGTGCTGGCTCCCACTTCAAGCCAGAGCCCGAGGGGATGGTGAAGAAGCGCGGCATGAAGGGCTCCAGCCCTGAAATCAACCTTAACAGCACCGCCGACACAGTGGGGTGAGAAGGGACATGCCGGGAGTCCAGGCTTGGACCCGCTTTTCTTCAAAAACTTTCCAAAAATCAAAATCAGATGAGAATGCATGTGTGGATGTGTGCCTCCTGAACACAAAGCATTGAACTGGCTATATTTGGTTATCCAGGGGGTGTATATGCTAGGAGGGAGGAGCTACACTTTTTAGTGTAGTACTTTGTATGTCCTCTGGAGGCAGAAGCTATACACCCATGGTCTGGGTCTCCCATAAGCAACGATGAAGAAAAAACACATTTGTGAAATGCAAATTAGTAAATTTAAATGTACATTTTTTTGCTCAATGAAAATTAGGTCATTGCTTCTTCTAAAGAGTTCAGTCTTGCAGGAGCGCACAGCTGTTTCTAAGGGTAGGTTCACATTTCCGTCAATTTATCAGTCACAATCCGCGGCTCTGGTAAACAACGGAATCCGTTTGGCGGATTCCGTTGTTCCCATAGACTTGTATGAGCGGCGGATTGTGACTGATGACGCTGCGTTGCATGCTCCGCCCGACTGATCAGTTGTGGAACGACTGACCGTCGGGTAGCAGGAACGCAGAGCATAACGTTTTTTGAGCAGCGCATGCTCTCTCTGGCTCCCTGCACACATAACCAGGGTACACATCGGGTTACTAAGCAAATTGCTTTGCTTAGTTACCCGATATTTACCCTGGCTACGTGTGCAGGGAGCCTGACACTTCCCCGCTTGGCTCCGCACCCTCCGGCAATCCACATGTGCACACACACACACACAGAATGTAGTCCACGGCACCGATATCCTCAGCACCATGGCCCCGCTCAGCTCCACCCACCGCGCCCCACCCCCCGCACACATTTTCAGCCGCCGTGAACGATCAGCTGATCGCCCGGCTGCCGTCAGCGATCAGCTGATAGCTCTCATTACCCGGCCGCCGGGAGATCATCTGTTCGCTCTCAAAAGCCGGCCGGCCATTGTGGTGAACGATCAGCTGATCGATCTCTCTTTTACAATGGAGTCCAACAATGAATTCTAATTCTTGTCATCCGTTGTACAACGCATCAGTCACAAGCGTCAAGCAACGCAGGTGACTGATGCAAAACAACGGAAATGTGAACCTAGCCTAAAAGAGAACATTAATCAGAATTATACACAGAAGCAGTCACCAACTTCATGGTGCCCAAACCACAGGCAACATGTATAAGAGACCAGAAGCATAACTGCAGCCAAGTATATTTTTCTCTAATACGCTGTGGCATTAAAGAGCAATGGGGCAGATCCTCCCTCCATTGCTCTAGTTGATGGACAGGGCTCTTGCTTTACGAGCAGAGTTATAGTCTCCGTTCCGGCTGCCATCCCCGGCATGTTAGCTTGTAAAATGGTATCTAATTTTCAGGTAGGAGACAGAGCAGACAAACATTTTATGGGAGAAACATTGTAAAAGTTGCATTATATCCAGTGAAATCTCCAGTGTTATACACGGGTCCAGTGGGCAGTCCTATTCTGTGATTGACAGTCTTTTCTTTTGGACTCGTATGCAAACACCAGGGATGCAAATGAATAAAATACAATCTATGCTGAATCTTTTCCAACAAACTTTTAATATTCTGCTGAGCTTCATCTCCAAACCTTGCTGGCTACAGATAGGATTACATGCACAAATATGACATGTCCCCTTTAATCAACTCTGCTTTACAAAATTAAAAAAGGGAAAGTGTCACTTTAATGTTTGTATTAATAATAGTGATTATGGATTTTTAATACAAATTTAAAATTCATTGTTTAATTTAGTTTTTATTTAATTCTATTTTTACTGAAACACTGGGGGCTGCCATATTGGAGTAATGACAGTTACTAACCTCACATATGGCAGCTCCCAGTACATTGGGTCTGATAGACGGACTCCGACCCTATACTTAACACAGAGCTTCCTCCTGGGAGCTGGACACATGCCACCTAGGGCTGTCCAGATCACAGCCTGTCACCCCTCCTCGCCGCATGTCACCTCGGACCTCCGATCACAACTGGCAGCTACTCTTGCCAGCCTGGTCTCTTAGCAGTTCCTCCTCTCAGCGCTCAGAGCACAGTATATGGGGGCAGAGTATACAGTGGGGCACAAAAATATGGAGGCAGAGTATACTGTGGGGCACAGTATATGGGGGGGGGGGGTCACAGGAATATCTGGGCACAGTATACAGTGGAGCACTATGCCAGCTGTCCTTCGTGACACTTTAAACATATCAGGATCACTTTGCAGGCCCCAACAAAAAAGAGAATTTTGTTTACTTACCGTAAATTCTTTTTCTTATAGTTCCGACATGGGAGACCCAGACCATGGGTGTATAGCTTCTGCCTCCGGAGGACACACAAAGTACTACACTAAAAGTGTAGCTCCTCCCTCCGAGCATATACACCCCCTGGATGACAAATCCAACCAGTTTAGTGCAAAAGCTGAAGGAGGACATCCACCCATAAGTAGAGATAGAGTAAAACCCGGAATAACCGGAACCTCTCTACAACAACAGCCGGTGAAAAACACACGGAACAAGAAAACTGCCAACAGGCAACAGGGAGGGTGCTGGGTCTCCCATGTCGGAACTATAAGAAAAAGAATTTACGGTAAGTAAACAAAATTCTCTTTTTCTTCATCTTTCCTTATGGGAGACCCAGACCATGGGACGTCTCAAAGCAGTCCATGGGTGGGAAATAAACAGAAACTGAGAAGTAGGCAAAACCTAACTTCACAAATGGGCGACAGCCGCCCGAAGGATGCGTCTGCCCAAGCTCGCATCTGCCGAAGCATGAGCATGCACTTGGTAGTGCTTCGAAAAGGTGTGCAGACTAGACCAAGTGCCAGCCTGACAGACCTGCTGAGCCGTAGCCTGGTGCCTGAAAACCCAAGAGGCACCGACAGCTCTGGTCGAGTGCGCCTTAATCCCCGGCGGGGGAGGCACCTGAGAACATTGGTAGGCATCGGATATGGCCGACCTAATCCAACGAGCTAGGGTCTGTTTAGAAGCCGAGAGACCCTTGCGCTGACCTGTGGTCAGCACAAAAGAAGGGAATTTTGTTACTTACCGTAAATTCCTTTTCTTCTAGCTCCTATTGGGAGACCCAGACGATTGGGGTATAGCTACTGCCCTCTGGAGGCCACACAAAGCACTACATTAAAAGTGCAAGGCCCCTCCCCCTCTGGCTATACCCCCCCGTGGTATCACGGGTTCTCCAGTTTTAGTGCCAAAGCAAGAAGGAGGAAGCCAATAACTGGTTTAAACAAATTAACTCCGAATAACATCGGAGAACTGAAAAACCGTTCAACATGAACAACATGTGTACCCGCAAACAACAAAAAAACATCCCGAAGGACAACAGGGCGGGTGCTGGGTCTCCCAATAAGAGCTAGAAGAAAAGGAATTTACGGTAAGTAACAAAATTCCCTTCTTCTTCAGCGCTCTATTGGGAGACCCAGACGATTGGGACGTCCAAAAGCAGTCCCTGGGTGGGTAAAGAAATACCTCATGTTAGAGCTGCAAAGACAGCCCTCCCCTACGGGGAGACAACTGCCGCCTGCAGGACTCTTCTACCTAGGCTGGCGTCCGCCGAAGCATAGGTATGCACCTGATAATGTTTGGTGAAAGTGTGCAGACTCGACCAGGTAGCTGCCTGGCACACCTGTTGAGCCGTAGCCTGGTGTCGTAATGCCCAGGACGCACCCACGGCTCTGGTTGAGTGGGCCTTTAGCCCTGAAGGAACCGGAAGCCCAGCAGAACGGTAGGCTTCAAGTATTGGTTCTTTGATCCATCGAGCCAGGGTGGCTTTGGAAGCCTGCGACCCTTTGCGCTTACCAGCGACAAGGACAAAGAGTGCATCCGAGCGGCGCAGGGGCGCCGTGCGGGAAATGTAGATTCTGAGTGCTCTCACCAGATCTAACAAATGTAAATCCTTCTCATACCGATGAACTGCATGAGGACAAAAAGAAGGCAATGAGATATCCTGATTTAGATGAAAAGAGGATACCACCTTAGGGAGAAACTCCTGAATGGGGCGCAGCACTACCTTGTCCTGGTGGAAGACCAGGAAAGGAGCCTTGGATGACAGCGCTGCTAGCTCAGACACTCTCCGAAGAGATGTGATCGCTACCAGAAAAGCCACTTTCTGTGATAGTCGAGAAAGTGAAACATCCCTCAGAGGCTCGAAGGGCGGCTTCTGGAGGGCAACTAGTACCCTGTTCAGATCCCATGGATCTAACGGCCGCTTGTACGGGGGTACGATATGACAAACCCCCTGCAGGAACGTGCGCACCTTAGAAAGTCGTGCTAGACGCTTCTGAAAAAAGACGGATAGCGCCGAGACTTGCCCTTTAAGGGAGCCGAGCGACAAACCTTTTTCTAACCCAGATTGCAGGAAAGAAAGAAAAGTAGGCAATGCAAATGGCCAGGGAGACACTCCCTGAGCCGAGCACCAGGATAAGAATATCTTCCACGTTCTGTGGTATATCTTAGCAGACGTGGGCTTCCTAGCCTGTCTCATGGTGGCAACGACCCCTTGGGATAATCCTGAAGACGCTAGGATCCAGGACTCAATGGCCACACAGTCAGGTTCAGGGCCGCAGAATTCTGATGGAAAAACGGCCCTTGGGACAGTAAGTCTGGTCGGTCTGGTAGTGCCCACGGTTGGCCGACCGTGAGATGCCACAGATCCGGGTACCACGACCTCCTCGGCCAGTCTGGGGCGACGAGTATGACGCGGCTGCAATCGGATCTGATCTTGCGTAGCACTCTGGGCAAGAGTGCCAGAGGTGGAAACACATAAGGGAGCCGGAACTGCGACCAATCTTGCACCAAGGCGTCTACCGCCAGAGCTCTTTGATCGCGAGACCGCGCCATGAAGGTCGGGACCTTGTTGTTGTGCCGAGACGCCATTAGGTCGACATCCGGCACCCCCCAGCGGTGACAGATTTCCTGAAACACGTCTGGGTGAAGGGACCACTCCCCTGCGTCCATACCCTGGCGACTTAGGAAGTCTGCTTCCCAGTTTTCCACGCCCGGGATGTGAACCGCGGATATGGTGGATGCTCTGTCCTCCACCCACATCAGAATCCGCCGGACTTCCTGGAAGGCTTGCCGACTGCGTGTCCCTCCTTGGTGGTTGATGTATGCCACCGCTGTGGAGTTGTCCGACTGAATTCGGATCTGCTTTCCTTCCAGCCACTGCTGGAAGGCTAGTAGGGCCAGATACACTGCCCTGATTTCCAGAACATTGATCTGAAGGGTGGACTCCTGCTGAGTCCACGTACCCTGAGCCCTGTGGTGGAGAAAAACTGCTCCCCACCCTGACAGACTCGCGTCCGTCGTGACTACTGCCCAGGATGGGGGTAGGAAGGATCTTCCCTGTGATACCGAGGTGGGAAGAAGCCACCACTGCAAAGAGTCCTTGGTCGTCTGGGAAAGGGAGACTTCCCTGTCCAGGGATGTTGACTTCCCGTCCCATTGGCGGAGAATGTCCCACTGAAGTGGGCGCAGATGAAACTGCGCAAACGGGACTGCCTCCATTGCTGCCACCATCTTCCCTAGGAAGTGCATGAGGCGCCTTAAGGGGTGCGACTGACCTTGAAGGAGAGACTGCACCCCTGTCTGCAGTGACCGCTGCTTGTCCAGCGGAAGCTTCACTATCGCTGAGAGAGTATGAAACTCCATGCCAAGATACGTTAGTGATTGGGTCGGTGACAGATTGGACTTTGAAAAGTTGATGATCCACCCGAAAGTCTGGAGAGTCTCCAGCGCAACATTCAGGCTGAGTTGGCATGCCTCTTGAGAGGGTGCTTTGACAAGCAGATCGTCTAAGTAAGGAATCACCGAGTGTCCCTGAGAGTGCAAGATTGCTACCACTGCCGCCATGACCTTGGTGAAAACCCGTGGGGCTGTCGCCAGACCAAATGGCAGAGCTACGAATTGTAGATGGTCGTCTCCTATCACGAAACGTAGAAAGCGTTGGTGCTCTGTAGCAATCGGCACGTGGAGATAAGCATCTTTGATGTCTATTGATGCAAGGAAATCTCCTTGAGACATTGAGGCAATGACGGAGCGGAGGGATTCCATCCGGAACCGCCTGGCGTTCACATGCTTGTTGAGCAGTTTTAGGTCCAGAACAGGACGGAATGAGCCGTCCTTTTTTGGCACCACAAAGAGATTGGAGTAAAAACCTTGCCCTTGTTCCTGAAGAGGGACAGGGATCACCACTCCTTCTGCTCTTAGAGAGCCCACCGCCTGCAGAAGGGCATCTGCTCGGTCGGGATGTGGGGAAGTTCTGAAGAACCGAGGCGGAGGACGAGAACTGAACTCTATCCTGTACCCGTGAGACAAAGAAGGGAATTTTGTTACTTACCGTAAATTCCTTTTCTTCTAGCTCTTATTGGGAGACCCAGACGATTGGGGTATAGCTACTGCCTCCGGAGGCCACACAAAGCACTACACTAAAAAGTGCAAGGCCCCTCCCCTTCTGGCTATACCCCCCCGTGGTATCACGGGTTCTCCAGTTTTAGTGCCAAAGCAAGAAGGAGGAAAGCCAATAACTGGTTTAAACAAATTAACTCCGAGTAACATCGGAGAACTGAAAAACCGTTCAACATGAACAACATGTGTACCCGCAAACAACAAAAAACATCCCGAAGGACAACAGGGCGGGTGCTGGGTCTCCCAATAAGAGCTAGAAGAAAAGGAATTTACGGTAAGTAACAAAATTCCCTTCTTCTTCAGCGCTCTATTGGGAGACCCAGACGATTGGGACGTCCAAAAGCTGTCCCTGGGTGGGTAAAGAAATACCTCATGTTAGGGCTGCAAAACAGCCCTCCCCTACGGGGGTGTCACTGCCGCCTGCAGGACTCTTCTACCTAAGCTGGCATCCGCCGAAGCATAGGTATGCACCTGATAATGCTTGGTGAAAGTGTGCAGACTGGACCAGGTAGCTGCCTGGCACACTTGTTGAGCCGAAGCCTGGTGTCGTAATGCCCAGGACGCACCCACGGCTCTGGTTGAGTGGGCTTTAAGCCCTGAAGGAACCGGAAGCCCCGCAGAACGGTAGGCCTCTAGAATTGGTTCTTTGATCCATCGAGCCAGGGTGGCTTTAGAAGCCTGCAACCCCTTGCGCGGACCAGCGACAAGGACAAAAAATGCATCGGAACGGCGCATGGGCGCCGTGCGGGAAATGTAGATTCTGAGTGCTCTCACCAGATCTAACAAACGTAAGTCCTTTTCATACCGGTGAACCGGATGAGGACAAAAGGAAGGCAAGGATATATCCTGATTAAGATGAAATGAGGATACGACCTTAGGGAGAAACTCCGGAATGGGGCGCAGCACTACCTTGTCCTGGTGGAACACCAGGAAGTGAGCCTTGGATGACAGAGCTGCCAGCTCAGACACTCGCCGAAGCGATGTGATCGCAACGAGAAACGCCACCTTCTGTGACAGGCGAGAAAGGAAACTTCCTTCAGAGGCTCGAAAGGCGGCTTCTGGAGAGCAACTAATACCCTGTTGAGATCCCATGGATCTAACGGCCGCTTGTACGGGGGTACGATATGACAGACCCCCTGTAGGAACGTGCGCACCTTAGAAAGACGTGCCAGACGCTTCTGAAAAAAACACGGATAGTGCCGAGACTTCCCCCTTAAGGGAGCCGAGCGACAAGCCCTTTTCTAACCCCGAGTGCAGGAAGGAAAGAAAAGTAGGCAATGCAAATGGCCAGGGAGACACTCCCTGAGCCGAGCACCAGGTTAAGAAAATCTTCCACGTTCTGTGGTAGATCTTAGCAGAGGTGGACTTCCTAGCCTGTTTCATGGTGGCAACGACCCCTTGGGATAATCCGGAAGACGCTAGGATCCAGGACTCAATGGCCACACAGTCAGGTTCAGGGCCGCAGAATTCCGATGGAAAAAACGGCCCTTGGGACAGTAAGTCTGGCCGGCCTGGTAGTGACCACGGTCGGCCGACCGTGAGATGCCACAGATCCGGGTACCACGATCTCCTCGGCCAGTCTGGGGCGACGAGTATGACGCGGCTGCAATCGGATCTGATTTTTTGCGCAGTACTCTGGGCAAGAGTGCCAGAGGTGGAAACACATATGTGAGCCGGAACTGCGACCAATCTTGCACTAAGGCGTCTGCCGCCAGAGCTCTGTGATCGCGCGATCGTGCCATAAATGCCGGGACCTTGTTGTTGTGCCGAGACGCCATTAGGTCGACGTCCGGCACCCCCCAGCGGCGACAGATTTCCTGAAACACGTCCGGGTGAAGGGACCATTCCCCTGCGTCCATACCCTGGCGACTGAGGAAGTCTGCTTCCCAGTTTTCTACGCCCGGGATGTGAACTGCGGATATGGTGGATGCTGTGTCCTCCACCCACATGAGGATTCGCCGGACTTCCTGGAAGGCTTGCCGACTGCGCGTCCCTCCTTGGTGGTTGATGTATGCCACCGCTGTGGAGTTGTCCGACTGGATTCGGAACTGCCCTCTGTCTAGCCACTGCTGGAAAGCTAGTAGGGTAAGATACCCTGCCCCGATTTCCAGAACATTGATCTGAAGGGTGGACTCCTGCTGAGTCCACGTCCCCTGAGCCCTGTGGCGGAGACAAACTGCTCCCCACCCTGACAGACTCGTATCTGTCGTGACCACTGCCCAGGATGGGGGTAGGAAGGATCTTCACTGTGACAATGAGGTGGGAATAAGCCACCATTGCAGAGAGTCCTTGGCCGTCTGGGAAAGGGAGACTTTCCTGTCCAGGGAGGTTGACTGCCCGTCCCATTGGCGGAGAATGTCCCCTTGCAGTTGGCGCAGATGAAACTGCGCAAAGGGAACTGCCTCCATGGCTGCCACCATCTTCCCTAGGAAGTGCATGAGGCGCCTTAAGGGGTGCGACTGGCCTTGAAGGAGAGACTGCACCTCTGTTTGCAGTGAACGCTGCTTGTTCAGCGGAAACTTCACTATCGCTGATAGAGTGTGAAACTCCATGCCGAGATACGTTAGTGATTGAGTCGGTGACAGATTTGACCTTGCCAAATTGATGATCCACCCGAAAGTCTGGAGAGTCTCCAGCGTAACATTCAGGCTGCGTTGTCATGCCTCGAGGGAGGGTGCTTTGACGAGTAGATCGTCCAAGTAAGGGATCACCGGGTGTCCCTGAGAGTGCAAGACTGCTACCACTGCTGCCATGACCTTGGTGAACACCCGTGGGGCTGTCGCCAGACCGAATGGCAGAGCTACGAACTGAAGATGGTCGTCTCCTATCACAAAACGTAGAAAACGTTGGTGCTCCGTAGCAATTGGCACGTGGAGATAGGCATCTTTGATGTCTGTTGAGGCAAGGAAGTCTCCTCGAGACATTGAAGTAATGACGGATCGGAGGGATTCCATCCGGAACCGCCTGGCGTTCGCATGCTTGTTGAGCAGTTTTAGGTCCAGAACAGGACGGAAGGAGCCGTCCTTTTTTGGAGCCACAAAGAGATTGGAGTACAAACCCTCGCCCTCGTTCCTGAGGGGGGACAGGGATCACCACTCCATCTGCTCTTAGAGCGTCCACCGCCTGCAGCAGGGCATCTGCTCGGTGGGGAGGTGGGGCCGTTCTGAAGAATGGAGTCGGAGGACGAGAACAGAACACTGTCCTGTGCACGTGAGCACAATGTCCGTCACCCACCGGTCTGTGACCTGTGGCAGCTAAATGTCGCCAAAGGCGGGGGAGTCTGCCATCAACCGCGGATGCGGAGAGAGAGAGAGCTGAGAGTCATGAGGAGACCGCCTTGGTAGCGGTTCCTCCGGCTGCCTTCCTTGGGAGTGATTGAGCCCGGCCGGAATCTGAGCCCGTCTGAGGTTTTGTAGCCCTTTTGCACGAGGACAATTGGGACCTGCCCGAGCATGGGAAGGACCGAAACCTCGACTGTACTTTTAGGACAGCATGAATAGGGTAAGTCGCAGTGCAGACATTGCGGGGTTACGGACGCCTCTGCGGTACAGATGTACATGTGCTCAAGGCCAGCTGCGCAAGAACAGCTGAAAAGGTTAGGTCCTCCTAGACAGATTTCAACCAGAGTCCATCTGTCTGTGAATGGCATCTTTAAGTGAAGCCCCATCTCCAGTGCAACTATGGCTCTAGACGCAAGCCTGGAGATTGGAGAATCCACCTTTGGACCCTGGGTCCAGCGCTTGACCACGTCAGGGGAAAAAGGAATAACGTGTATCTTAAAAACGTTTGGAGAAGACGCTTATCTGGTAAGCGTGGTGTTTCTGGACTGCTTCTCTGAAGTCAGCTTGGCCAGAAAAATACTCAATATCCGTTTGAGATACTGAAAAGGGACTTCTCCTGCTGGGAAGCCGACTCCTCCACTGGGGGAGCTGAGGGAGAAAGATCCAACCTTCCATTGATGGACGCTATAGGATCATTCCGTATGGCGTCACCATCCGGTGTATCCGGATTGATAGCGATGTCAGGATCAAAGTCCTGGAGAGCTGCCTTATCATACAGAGAGTCCTCCTGGGACCCCCCCGTTCCAAATGAGGTTGGTCAGGAAGATTGCCCATGGCCTGTCTGGACTGCAAGTCTCTATCTTATGACAATATATCTGTCGAAACTGCAACTCCGTCCCTGTCCTTGGACAGGGATGACAGGTGGTTTCTTTGGCCACGACTAGTAGAGACCCCGGCAGACGAAGTGCTAGAGACCCCGGCCGACGAAGTGCTACAGGGGAGCATGCACACAATGGGACGGTGTCATGAACAGCATCCCATGTAGTAAAAACAGCACTGAAAATCTGTGTTGCTTTTTTGCCGCTGCCGACTAGCCATCTAGAAGTATATAGCCAAGATTGGTGACCGTACAGTGCAATGTATAGCATACAAGCATAAAGTACAAATGAACACTGCAGCACAAGCAATACAAGCAGCATAGAAGCCTGTGCCCTGGCACCTCTGCTCTTCTGCTGCTGTAGACTAGTCATCTAGGGGAATATAGCCCAGAAGAGTGACCATACAGTGCAATGTATAGCATACAAGCACAAGTACAAATGCACACTGCAGCCCATGCAATACAAGCAGCATAGAAAAAAACCTGTGCCCCAGCACCCTTGGTTTTCTGCTGCTGTAGTCTAGCCATTCCAGGAGAATATAGCTAAGACTAGCGACTGTACAGTGCAATGTATAGCATACAAGCATAAACACAAATGAACACTTCAGTACGTGCAATACAAGCAGCCTAGAAAGCCTGTGCCTTAGCACACCTGCTTTCCTGCTGCTGATGTGTCGCTCTCCAAGCGGGCATATAGCGACCTATGCAGTTAAAATACACATGTACACACTGCAGTATATATTGGGGTCAGCACTATGTGTGCCGCTTACCGCCCGCCTATAAGCGGGTGTATGGTCGCCACCGTCCTGCCTGGTTGCCGAAAGTCCGAGCTCGGACTGCAGTAATGGCTGCCGGCGTCTTCCCCAGCTCGTGTGAGGAGGGGCGGGCCGTGGGCGTGCCCCAAGTCAGAGCGGGAATCCGGCGTCCGACAGTGTGCAGTGAGAGGGCTGGAGCATGTAAATAAGGCTCCAGCCCTCGGCGCTGCTGATTGCTCAGCGTCTGTCCCCTTCCCTGAGTGACAGGGAGGGGGCGGGAACGAAGCGGCACTAGGCCGCAGAAGCCGGGGACTGGATTTATAAGCGCCGCCGCCGTAAAAGCGCGGTCGGCGCCCAGTCCCCGGCGAACTACAAGTCCCAGCCGCGCCGCCGCTCCCGGAGCGTCCGGCGCGGTAGTTCCCAATACACAAAGTCACTCAGCAAAGCTGCAGTGACTGTAACCCTTTACTGTCCCCGGCGCACTAGCACACCCAGCAAGTCTGGAGTGTGCTGTGTCTGTGTGTCCGGGGACACAGAGTACCTGTAATGGTGCAGGGCCATGTCCCTGAACGGTACTCCAGCTCCGTATCCAGCAGGTTCAAATGGGTCTGTGGATGGAGCCCGGCGTCAGAGCTTTGAGGCCGGCAGGATCCCACTTCCTCAGAGCCCCCCAGGGGGATGTGGAAGGAAAGCAGCATGTGGGCTCCAGCCTCCGTACCAGCAATAGGTACCTCAACCTTACAACACCATCAACGGGTGAGAAGGGAGCATGCTGGGGGCCCTATATGGGCCCTCTTTTCTTCCATCCGAAATAGTCAGCAGCTACTGCTGACTAAAATCTGTGGAGCTATGCATGGATGTCTGACCTCCTTCGCACAAAGCTTGAAAACTGGAGAACCCGTGATACCACGGGGGGGTATAGCCAGAAGGGGAGGGGCCTTGCACTTTTTAGTGTAGTGCTTTGTGTGGCCTCCGGAGGCAGTAGCTATACCCCAATCGTCTGGGTCTCCCAATAGAGCGCTGAAGAAATGTCTGTTACCCACCGGTCCTTGACCTGTGGCAGCCAAATGTCGCAAAAGCGGGAGAGCCTGCCACCGACCGAGGATGCGGAGAGAGGAGGCCGAAAGTCATGAGGCAGCCGGCTTGGAAGCGGGTCCTCCGGTTGCTTTCTTGGGGCGTGAGTGAGCCCGCCAGGCATCTGAGCTCCTTTGCTCCTTCTGAGTCCCTTTGGACGAGGAGAATTGGGGCTTGCCCGAGCCTCGAAAGGACCGAAACCTCGACTGCCACTTCCTCTGTTGAGGTTTGCTTGATCTGGGCTGGGGTAAGGAGGAGTCCTTACCCTTGGACTGTTTAATGATTTCAGCCAATTGCTCACCAAACAGTCTGTCTCCAGATAGCGGCAAGCTGGTTAAACATTTCTTGGAAGCAGAATCTGCTTTCCATTCCTTTAACCACAAGGCTCTGCGCAAAACCACAGAGTTGGCAGACGCCATTGAGGTACGGCTCGTAGAGTCCAGTACTGCATTGATAGCGTATGTCGCAAACGCAGACATTTGCGTAGTTAAGGACGCCACCTGCGGCACTGCTGGACGTATGATAGAGTCCACCTGTGCCAGACCAGCGGAAATAGCTTGGAGTGCCCACACGGCCGCGAATGCTGGAGCAAACGACGCGCCGATAGCTTCATAGACAGATTTCAACCACAGGTCCATCTGTCTGTCATTGGCATCTTTAAGTGAAGCCCCATCCTCCACTGCAACTATGGCTCTAGCCGCAAGCCTGGATATTGGGGGATCCACCTTTGGACACTGGGTCCAGCGTTTGACCACGTCAGGGGGAAAGGGATAACGGGTATCCTTAAGACGTTTGGAGAAACGCTTGTCTGGATAAGCATGATGTTTCTGGACTGATTCTCTGAAGTCAGAGTGGTCCAGAAAAGTACTCAATTTACGCTTGGGATACCGAAAATGGAACTTCTCCTGCTGTGCAGCTGCCTCCTCTGCTGAAGGGGCTGGGGGAGAAATATCCAACAGTCTATTGATGGCCGCTATAAGGTCATTTACCATTGCGTCACCATCAGGGGTATCTAGATTGAGAGCGGTGTCAGGATTAGACTCCTGATCACCCACCTCTGTCTCCTCATACAGAGACTCTTCTCGTTGAGACCCTGACCAGTGTGATGACGTCGAGGGTCTTTCCCAGCGAGCTCGCTTAGGCTGCCTGGGACTGTCATCCGAGTCAGAGTCTTCAGCCTGTGATGCCTGGGACCCCCTTGAAGTACGGATTAGTTCCAACTGAGGGGGACCGGGGAGCATAGCCGTGTCCATGGTCTGAGAAACTGGCCTGGACTGCAAGGTCTCCAGGATTTTTGTCATAGTCACAGACATCTTATCAGCAAAAATTGCAAATTCTGTCCCCGTCACCGGGGCAGGGTTCACAGGCGTCTCTGCCTGGGCCACTACTACCATAGACTCTGGCTGCCGAAGTGGCACAGGGATTGAACATTGCACACAATGGGGGTCATTGGAACCTGCCGGTAGATTAGCCCCACATGCGACACAAGCAGTGCATACCGCCTGTGCCTTGGCACCCTTGCGTTTTGCGGATGACATGTTGTTGTCTCCTCAGAGCAATATAGGGTATAAGCCAAGAAGCGACCGTACAGTGCAATATAAATATATATGGTACAGGGAAAAAGTGCACCAAATAACACTGAGGCACTAGTGGGGCCAGCACTTATGTGCAGCTTACCGCCCGCAGAAACGCGGGTGTGTGGTCGCCAGAGTCCCTTGTCTGAGTCCCCCAGAGCCTGTGTCCGTTCTCCAGCCAGACTGCATGCAGGAATGGCTGCCGGCGTCCTGTGGAGAGGGGCGGGCCCTGGGCGTGTTTAGACCAAGAGCGGGAAACTTGCGTCCCCACTGTGCCCAGTGAGAGGGCTGGAAAATGTAAATAAGACTCCAGTCCTCGGCGCTGACTATAGAGCAGCGTCTCTCCCTTTCCCTGATTGACAGGGAGGGGGCGGGAACGAAGCGGAGCTAGGCCGCAAAAGCCGGGGACTAGATTTATGAGCGCTGCCGCCGTAAAAGCGCGGTCAGCGCGAGTCCCCGGCGCACTACAAGTCCCAGCCGCGCCGCCGCTCCCGGAGCGGTAGTTCCCAATAAATAAAGTCACTCAGCTAGGCTGCAGTGACTGTAACCCTTTACTGTCCCCGGCGCACTAGCACACCCAGCAAGTCTGGCGTGTGCGTGGCCTGTCTGTGCGGGGACACAGAGTACCTGAATGTTGCAGTGCCTTGTCCCTGACGGTACTCAGCTCCTCCAGCAGGTTCTCTGGGTCTGTGGATGGAGCCCGGCCTCAGGGTTTGGGGGCCGGTAAGATCCCACTTCCACAGAGCCCCTTAGGGGGATGGGGAAGGAAAGCAGCATGTGGGCTCCAGCCTCCGTACCCGCAATGGGTACCTCAACCTTAACAAACCGCAAGTGGGGTGAGAAGGGAGCATGCTGGGGGCCCTGTATGGGCCCTCTTTTCTTCCATCCGATATAGTCAGCAGCTACTGCTGACTAAACAGTGGAGCTATGCGTGGATGTCTGACCTCCTTCGCACAAAGCTTGAAAACTGAGCATCCCGTGTTCCCACGGGGGGTGTATAGCCAGAAGGGGAGGGGCCTTACACTTTTTAGTGTAATGCTTTGTGTGGCCTCCGGAGGCAGTAGCTATACACCCAATCGTCTGGGTCTCCCAATGGAGCGCCGAAGAAAGAGAGGTGCACCGCCTAAGAACAGCGGTGCGTGACACCTAGATCCGGAGCGTCCGCACCAAATCTAAAGCATGCAACGCTTTCTCAAAGCGATGCACAGGGGCCGAACAAAGGGAAGACAATGAAATGTCCTGGTTAAGGTGGAAAGGAGACACCACCTTAGGGAGAAAGCCCGGAGTCGGACGGACAACCACCTTGTCTTGGTGAAAAAAACAAAAAGGGTGACTCCGAAGAGAGCACAGTCAAATCAGAGACTCTCCTGAGAGAAGTTATGGCCACCAGAAAGACCACTTTCTGTGAAAGACGAAACCTCCCTAAGAGGCTCAAAGGGGGGTTTCTGTAAGGCCGTGAGGACCAGATTAAGGTCCCAGGGATCCAGAGGCCGCCGGTAAGGCGGAATGATGTGAGATGCGCCCTGCATGAAGGTGCGCACCTGGGCCAGTCGGGCGATACGCCGCTGGAACAACACTGACAGAGCCGAGACCTGTCCCTTGAGGGAATTGAGGGATAGTCCTAGCTGCAGACCGGACTGTAGAAAGGACAGGATGGTTGGCAAGGAAAACGGCCAAGGAGCATGGCCGGAAGAGCGACACCAGGACAGGAAAATTCTCCAAGTCCTGTGGTAAATCCTGGCCGAGGAAGACTTCCGAGCCTGAGTCATAGTGGAGATGACCTCGGAAGGAATGCCTGAAGCCGTCAGGATCCAGGACTCAAGAGCCACGCCGTCAATCTGAGAGCCGCAGAATTCTGGCGGAAAAACGGACCTTGTGAGAGAAGGTCTGGGCGGTCCGGGAGATGCCACGGCATCTCTACGGACAGACGGAGCAGGTCTGGGAACCAAGCTCGCCTGGGCCAGTCTGGGGTGATGAGTATGACCCGACGGCCCTCCATTCTGATCTTGCGCAGGACTCTGGGCAAGAGAGCTAGAGGGGGAAACACGTAGGCCAGACGGAACTGGGACCAATCCTGAACCAGCGCGTCCGCCGCCAAGGCCTGAGGATCGTGGGAGCGAGCCACGTAAACCGGGACCTTGTTGTTGTGCCGGGATGCCATTAGATCCACTTCCGGAGTGCCCCACTTGCGGCAGATTGACCGGAACACTGCCGGATGCAGGGCCCACTCGCCGCTGTCCACGGTTTGACGGCTGAGATAATCTGCCTCCCAGTTTTCTACGCCTGGGATGTGGACTGCGGATATGGTGGACTTGGAGTCCTCCGTCCACTGAAGGATGCGTTGAATTTGCAACAGGGCTAGGCGGCTGCGAGTCCCGCCCTGGTGATTGATGTAGGCAACTGCTGTCGCGTTGTCTGACTGGACTCGAATGTGCTTGCCCGCCGACAGGTGGTGAAAAGCTACGAGAGCTAGGAGCACAGCTCTGATTTCCAGCACATTGATCGAGAGGGCTGATTCGGACGGAGTCCAAGTGCCCTGTGCTCGGTGGTGGAGAAACACTGCTCCCCAGCCGGATAGACTGGCATCCGTGGTGAGAATCACCCAGGACGGGGCCAGAAAGGAGCGTCCCTGGGACAGAGAGAGGGGCCGAAGCCACCACTGAAGAGAGCTCCTGGTCTGTGGCGACAGAGCCACCAGCCTGTGCAAGGAAGAGGTCCGCTTGTCCCAACAGCGGAGAATGTCCAGCTGCAGGGGACGCAGATGGAACTGACAAAGGGAACCGCTTCCATTGACGCCACCATCTGACCCAGCACCTGCATGAGGTGCCTGATGGAATGACGGCGGAGCCTCAGCAGAGAGCGAACCGCCAGATGAAGGGACTGCTGTTTGACTAAGGGCAGCTTCACAAGTGCCAGCAGCGTCTCGAATTGCATCCCTAGGTACGTAAGTTCCTGGGTCGGGGTCAGAGTGGACTTGGGCAGATTGACAAGCCACCCGAATTGAACAAGCGTGGCGAGAGTGAGCGAGACACTCCGCTGAGAGTGAGCGAGACACTCCGCTGAGAGTCTGCACTGGATGAAGCCTTGACTAGAAGGTCGTCCAGGTAAGGAATCACTGCCAACCCCTGGAGGTGCAGAACCGCAACCACTGCTGCCATGACCTTGGTGAATACACGAGGGGCCGTGGCTAACCCGAAGGGGAGAGCCACGAATTGGAAATGTTCCTCTCCGATTACAAAACGTAGCCAACGCTGGTGTGAAACTGCGATTGGCACATGCAGATAGACATCTCTTATGTCGATGGATGCTAAGAAATCTCCTTGGGTCATTGACTGATCGCAGAGACTCTATGCAAAAATGCCGCACCTGAACATGCTTGTTGAGAAGCTTGAGATCCAGGTCGGAAGGCACAGTCCTTTTTGGGGACTAGGAAGAGATTTGAGTAGAAATCTCAGAACCGTTCCCAGTCGGGAACTGGTACAATTACTCCATTGGCCTGCAAGAATGCCACGGCCTGTGAGAAGTCGGCGGCCTTGGAGCAGGGGGGAGTTAACAGAAAAAATCTGTTTGGCGGGCTGGATAGAATTCTATTCTGTAGCCATGGGAGATGGTATCCCACACCCACTGATCGAAGACGTGTTGAAACCACACGTCGCCCAAGTGGGAGAGCCTGCCACCGACCAAAGGACGTTGCTGGCGCGGCCAGATAATCAAGAGGAGGCTGCCTTGGTGGCAGCAGCTCCTGCGGACTTCTGAGGACGCGGCTTCATGCGCCAGTTGGTTTACGGACCTTGGCTGAGTTAGTGGACGAGGCCGAGGGCTTAGAGGACGACCAGTTAGAGGAACGAAAGGAACGAAACCTCGACTGGTTCCTGCCCTGGACAGGTTTCCTGGGTTTGTGGCATGGAAGTACTCTTCCTGCCAAAAGCTTCCTTAATAATTTCATCCAGTTGTTCACCGAATAGACTGGTCCCAGCAAAAGGGAGCCCAGCAAGGAACTTTTTAAGAAGCATCTGCCTTCCACTCTCGAAGCCACAGGAGCCTGCGGATAGCGAGGGAAGTAGCCGAGGCCACCGCAGTGCGGTGACAGTCTCCAGCATGGCAGACATGGCATAGGATGAAAAGACTGAAGCCTGGAAGTTAAGGCAACCATTTCGGGCATAGAGTCCCTGGTGAGGGAATGCATCTCCTCCAGAGAAGCAGAGATGGCTTTGAGAGCCCATACTGCTGCAAAAGATGGGGAGAACGAGGCCCCTGCCGCCTCATATATAGATTTGGCCAGAAGGTCAACCTGGCGGACAGTGGAATCCTTAGAGAGGTGCCGTCAGCCACTGATACAACTGTCCGGGCTGAAAGTCTAGACACCGGAGGGTCCACCCTTGGTGAATGAGCCCACTCCTTGACCACCTCTGGTGGAAGGGGAAAACAGTCATCAGAACCACGCTTTGGGAAGCGTCTGTCAGGACAGGCTCTGGGCTTGGTCACAGTGGGCTGAAAGAAGGGAATTTTGTTACTTACCGTAAATTCCTTTTCTTCTAGCTCTTATTGGGAGACCCAGACGATTGGGGTATAGCTACTGCCCTCTGGAGGCCACACAAAGCACTACATTAAAAGTGCAAGGCCCCTCCCCCTCTGGCTATACCCCCCCGTGGTATCACGGGTTCTCCAGTTTTAGTGCCAAAGCAAGAAGGAGGAAGCCAATAACTGGTTTAAACAAATTAACTCCGAATAACATCGGAGAACTGAAAAACCGTTCAACATGAACAACATGTGTACCCGCAAACAACAAAAAAACATCCCGAAGGACAACAGGGCGGGTGCTGGGTCTCCCAATAAGAGCTAGAAGAAAAGGAATTTACGGTAAGTAACAAAATTCCCTTCTTCTTCAGCGCTCTATTGGGAGACCCAGACGATTGGGACGTCCAAAAGCTGTCCCTGGGTGGGTAAAGAAATACCTCATGTTAGAGCTGCAAAACAGCCCTCCCCTACGGGGGTGTCACTGCCGCCTGCAGGACTCTTCTACCTAAGCTGGCATCCGCCGAAGCATAGGTATGCACCTGATAATGCTTGGTGAAAGTGTGCAGACTGGACCAGGTAGCTGCCTGGCACACCTGTTGAGCCGAAGCCTGGTGACGTAATGCCCAGGACGCACCCACGGCTCTGGTTGAGTGGGCTTTTAGCCCTGAAGGAACCGGAAGCCCCGCAGAACGGTAGGCCTCTAGAATTGGTTCTTTGATCCATCGAGCCAGGGTGGCTTTAGAAGCCTGCAACCCCTTGCGCGGACCAGCGACAAGGACGAAAAGTGCATCGGCACGGCGTATGGGCGCCGTGCGGGAAATGTAGATTCTGAGTGCTCTCACCAGATCTAGCAAACCTAAGTCCTTTTCATACCGGTGAACCGGATGAGGACAAAACGAAGGCAAGGAAATATCCTGATTAAGATGAAAAGAGGATACGACCTTAGGGAGAAACTCCGGAATGGGGCGCAGCACTACCTTGTCCTGGTGGAACACCAGGAAGTGAGCCTTGGATGACAGAGCTGCCAGCTCAGACACTCGCCGAAGCGATGTGATCGCAACAAGAAACGCCACTTTCTGCGACAGCCGAGAAAAGGAAACTTCCTTCAGAGGCTCGAAGGGCGGTTTCTGGAGAGCAACTAGTACCCTGTTCAGATCCCATGGATCTAACGGCCGCTTGTACGGGGGCACAATATGACAGACCCCCTGCAGGAACGTGCGCACCTTAGACAGACGTGCTAGACGCTTCTGAAAAAACACGGATAGTGCCGAAACTTGCCCTTTAAGGGAGCTGAGCGACAAGCCCTTTTCTAACCCCGATTGCAGGAAGGAAAGAAACTTGGGTAATGCAAATGGCCAGGGAGACACTCCCTGAGCCGAGCACCAGGATAAGAAAATCTTCCACGTTCTGTGGTAGATCTTAGCAGAATTCGACTTTCTAGCTTGTCTCATTGTGGCAACGACTCCTTGAGATAATCCTGCAGATGCTAGGATCCAGGACTCAATGGCCACACAGTCAGGTTCAGGGCCGCAGAATTCTGATGGAAAAACGGCCCTTGGGACAGTAAGTCTGGTCGGTCTGGCAGTGACCACGGTCGACCGATCGTGAGATGCCACAGATCCGGATACCACGACCTCCTCGGCCAGTTTGGAGCGACGAGTATGATGCGGCTGCACTCGGATCTGATCTTGCGTAGCACTCTGGGCAAGAGCGCCAGAGGCGGAAACACGTAAGGGAGCTGAAACTGCGACCAATCTTGAACCAAGGCGTCTGCCGCCAGAGCTCTTTGATCGCGCGACCTCGCCATGAATGCCGGGACCTTGTTGTTGTGCCGGGATGCCATTAGGTCGACGTCCGGCACTCCCCAGCGGCGACAGATTTCCTGAAACACGTCCGGGTGAAGGGACCATTCCCCTGCGTCCATGCCCTGGCGACTGAGGAAGTCTGCTTCCCAGTTTTCTACGCCTGGGATGTGAACCGCGGATATGGTGGATGCTCTGTCCTCCACCCACATTAGAATGCGCCGGACTTCTTGGAAGGCTTGCCGACTGCGCGTCCCTCCTTGGTGGTTGATGTATGCCACCGCTGTGGAGTTGTCCGATTGGATTCGGATCTGCTTTCCTTCCAGCCACTGCTGGAAGGCTAGTAGGGCAAGATACACTGCTCTGATCTCCAGAACATTGATCTGAAGGGTGGACTCCTGCGGAGTCCACGTCCCCTGAGCCCTGTGGTGGAGAAACACTGCTCCCCACCCTGACAGACTCGCATCTGTCGTGACTACTGCCCAGGATGGGGGCAGGAAGGATCTTCCCTGAGATAATGAGGTGGGAAGGAGCCACCATTGTAGAGAGTCCTTGGCCGTCTGGGAAAGCGAGACTTTCCTGTCCAGGGACGTTGACTTCCCGTCCCATTGGCGGAGAATGTCCCATTGAAGTGGGCGCAGATGAAACTGCGCAAAGGGAACTGCTTCCATGGCTGCCACCATCTTCCCTAGGAAATGCATGAGGCGCCGCAAGGGATGCAACTGGCCCTGCAGGAGAGATTGCACCCCTGTCTGTAGTGACCGCTGCTTGTTCAGCGGAAGCTTCACTATCGCTGCTAGAGTATGAAACTCCATGCCAAGATACGTTAGTGACTGAGTCGGTGATAGGATCGACTTTGGAAAGTTGATGATCCATCCGAAAGACTGTAGAGTCTCCAGCGTAGCATTCAGGCTGTGCTGACATGCCTCCTGAGAGGGAGCTTTGACCAATAAATCGTCTAGGTAAGGGATCACCGAGTGTCCCTGAGAGTGCAAGACTGCTACCACCGCCGCCATGACCTTGGTGAAGACCCGTGGGGCTGTCGCCAGACCAAATGGAAGAGCTACGAACTGAAAATGGTCGTCTCCTATCACAAAACGTAGAAAACGTTGATGTTCTGTAGCAATTGGCACGTGGAGATAAGCATCTTTGATGTCTATTGAGGCAAGGAAGTCTCCTCTGGACATTGAGGCAATGACAGAGCGGAGGGTTTCCATCCGGAACCTCCTGGCGTGCACATGTTTGTTGAGCCGTTTTAGGTCCAGAACAGGACGGAACGAGCCGTCCTTTTTTGGAACCACAAAGAGATTGGAGTAAAACCCTTGCCCTTGTTCCTGAGGAGGGACTGGGATCACCACTCCTTCCGCTTTTAGGGAGTCCACCGCCCGCAGCAGAGCATCTGCTCGGTCTGGATGTGGGGAGGTTCTGAAGAACCGAGCTGGAGGACGAGAATTGAACTCGATTCTGTACCCGCGAGACAAAATGTCCGTCACCCACCGGTCTTTGACCTGTGACATCCAAATGCCGGAAAAGCGGGAGAGCCTGCCCCCGACCGGCGATGCGGAGGGAAGGGGCTGGAAGTCATGAGGTAGCCGCTTTGGAAGCGGTACCTCCATTTGCTTTCTTGGGGCGCGTGTGAGTCCGCCACGAATCTGAGTTTCTTTGCGTCCTCTGAGTCCCTTTGGACGAGGTAAATGGTGTCTTGCCCGAACCTCGAAAGGACTGAAACCTCTGCTGCCACTTTTTCTGCTGAGGTTTGGTTGTTCTGGGTTGTGGTAAAGAGGAGTCTTTACCCTTGGACTGCTTAATGATGTCAGCCAATGGCTCGCCAAACAGTCTATCTCTAGACAAAGGCAAACTGGTTAAACATTTTTTGGAACCAGCATCTGCTTTCCAGTCCTTTAACCACAAGGCTCTGCGCAAAACTACCGAATTGGCGGACGCCATTGAGGTGCGACTGGTAGATTCTAGGACCGCATTGATAGCGTAAGACGCAAACGCCGACATCTGCGTGGTAAGGTGCGCCACTTGCGGCACTGCTGGATGCATGATAGCATCCACTTTTGCTAAGCCAGCTGAAATAGCCTGGAGTGCCCATACGGCTGCGAATGCCGGAGCAAACGACGCGCCGATAGCTTCATAGACAGATTTTAACCAAAGGTCCATCTGTCTGTCATTGGCATCTTTAAGTGAAGCGCCATCCTCCACTGCAACTATGGATCTAGCTGCAAGTTTGGAAATCGGGGGGTCTACCTTTGGACACTGTGTCCAGCGCTTGACCACCTCAGGGGGGAAAGGGAAACGCGTATCTTTAGATCGTTTAGAGAAACGCCTTTCTGGGTGAGCGTCGTGCTTCTGGATTGATTCTCTGAAGTCAGAGTGATCTAACAAAACACTCAATTTACGCTTGGGATAAAGGAAACGAAACTTCTCCTGCTCCGCAGCCGCCTCTTCTGCTGAAGGGGCTGGGGGAGAAATATCCAACAGCCTATTGATGGCTGAGATAAGGTCGTTTACCATGGCATCCCCATCAGGGGTATCCAGGTTGAGAGGGGTTCCAGGAGTGGATTCCTGATCACTCTCATCAGACACATCACAGGGAGACTGATTGCGCTGAGACCCTGAGCAGTGTGATGACGTCGAGGGTCTTTCCCAGCGAGCTCGCTTAGGGTGGCTGGGGCTATCATCTGAGTCATAATCCTCGGCCTGTGAAGCCGGGGACCCCCCTGTGGGCTGGATACATTCCAAGTGAGGGGGACCTGAGGACAGAGGCCTCGCCGTGCCCAAAGACTGAGCCCCATGCATAGATTGCAGGGTTTCAAGGATTTTTGCCATAGCCACAGACATATCAGCAAAAACTGCAAAGTCTGTCCCTGTCACCGGGGCAGAACCTACAAGCGTCTCAGCCTGGGTCACTACCTCTCCTGACTCCGGCTGGCGAAGCAGCACCGGGTCGGAGCATTGCACACAATGGGGGTCATCGGAGCCTGCTGGTAGATTAGCCCCACATGCAGCACACGCAGTATACACAGCCCTTTTTGCCTTGGCAGCCTTGCGTTTTGAGGATGACATGTTGCTGCTTCCACAGAGCGATCTGGGATATGCAGCCAGAAGCGACCTCACAGTGCAAGAAATACAATCTTTCTATATCTTACACAGTCCACCGATACACCGTGAGGCACTAGAGGGACCAGCACAGAAAAATCGCTTACCGCCCGCTTAAAAAAGCGGGTGTGTGGTCGCCAGATAGCCCCTAGTCCAGGTCTCCCAGAGCCTTGCATCCTTCCTCCAGCCAGACATGCATGTAATGGCTGCCGGCGTCCTGAGAGAGAAGGGGGGCGGGCCCTGGGCGTTCCTGACCAAGAGCGGGAAGCCTGCTTCCCTCTGTGCTTAGTATGAGGGCTGGAGCATGTAAATCAGGCTCCAGCCCTCGTCGCTGCTAGCGAACAGCGTCTCTCCCCTACCCTGAATGACAGGGTGGGGGCGGGAACGAATCGGAGCTGCCGGCGTCCTAGGCCCAAAAAGCCGGGGACTAAATTTATAACCGCCGCCGCCGTAAAAGCGCGGACGGCGGATCCCCGGCACACCCCAAGTCACGGCAGCGCCGCCCGGTCCAGAGGGGGTCGGCGCTGCGTTCCCATACACAAAAAAGTCCCCCAGTAATCTGTAGGGACACCAACTCCACGTTACGGTCCCCGGCGCACTACAACACCCAGCCCGGAGTGTGTCTGTGCCTGCCGGGGACACAGAGTACCTGTATGATGCAGGGCCTGTCCCTGATCGTACTCCTGCTCCGTATCCATCAGGTTCTAATGGGTCTGTGGATGGAGCCCGGCGTCAGAGCTGAGAGGCCGGCAGGATCCCACTTCCACAGAGCCCTACCAGGGGATGTGGAAGGAAAACAGCATGTCAGGCTCCAGCCCTGTACCAGCAATAGGTACCTCAACCTTACAACACCATCCAGGGGTGAGAAGGGAGCATGCTGGGGACACTATATGTGTCCTCTTTTCTTCCATCCGAAATAGTCAGCAGCTACTGCTGACTAAAATCTGTGGAGCTATGCATGGAATGTCTGACCTCCTTCGCACACAAAGCTAAAACTGGAGAACCCGTGATACCACGGGGGGGTATAGCCAGAGGGGGAGGGGCCTTGCACTTTTAATGTAGTGCTTTGTGTGGCCTCCAGAGGGCAGTAGCTATACCCCAATCGTCTGGGTCTCCCAATAGAGCGCTGAAGAAAACTGGAGTGGTTAAGGAACACACTCCTTGTTCTCTTAAGGTATACTGATGCCTTTCTGCCAGAGGGGGATGCTCCCCTGATACAGGCGGATTGAGGTCCAGTACAAATATAATGGACGCAATCAAATCATTAGCATCTGCGTCACCTTCGGACAGATCAATGGGGTACATGAAGTAGCGTCCGAGCCCCTAGTAAAGGCATCCTCCTCGTCCTGCGAGTCAGCTCGTGAATCAGAGCCGCGGGACGAGGAAGGAAAGAGGACCCTGCGTCTCCATTTTAGGAGGACGGGGTCTGAGACCAGATGAAGAATCCTCTGTGAGCTTTGCTGAGCGAGCCGTAGCAGCAGAAGCGCCCTGAGAAGGAGGCTGATGCATGCTCAGCAGTGTCCGGGACAGCTGTCCCCTGGAGAGAGGGATTCTACCCAAACCGGGGGTTCAGCCACCGGAGCCGGAGCAGCCGGAGGGACCACTGATGAGCTTCCAGGCTGAGGGACCACTATGTTAGAGCAAGCATCACAATGTGGTTATGTGCTCGGTACAGGCAGTACGAGTCTACATGCAGTGCATAATAAGAACAGCCTTGCAGCCTTGCTCTGATGTGAGACATGCTGCAGAAGTGGGGGTTCCTGTCCAGAATGACCCCCAGCAGAGTATATAAACAGAGTATATAAGCAGCTGCACAACTGGAGGTTGTGGCTTGCCAGACCGTTTAACATAGAGACATCTCTGTGCCCTCCAGATCCCCCAGCCCAGGCCCCCATTTGTCACAATGTGGTTATGCAGACATTGAGAACGCTGATAAAATGGCGCCGGAGCGAGGAGAGGGGGCGGGGCCTACTCTGAGGGCGGGATCCGGAGGACAAATGAGGTATACAGGGGAGGGAATCTTTCCTCAGTGAGGAGTGTCCGTTCCCTGTGCTGAACAGCCGCTGGGTGGAGCCGCACTGTCCCTCTGCATGACTGACATGCAGGGGCAGTGAAATCGAAACTAGGCCTCAGGCGAAGCCGGGGCCTAGATTTAAACATGCGGCCAGCGTGCAGGCACCATCGGCGCGGTTCTCCAG
The DNA here is from genome assembly GCF_048569485.1 of Anomaloglossus baeobatrachus. Classification (NCBI taxonomy): domain Eukaryota; kingdom Metazoa; phylum Chordata; class Amphibia; order Anura; family Aromobatidae; genus Anomaloglossus; species Anomaloglossus baeobatrachus. Next base: position 35,415,173 of record NC_134362.1, read on the forward strand.
TGAAAACTGGAGAACCGGCCGGAAATGTTAACACAGTCATATAACACACTCTCCCCAATATATAAAGTACAAGGGATCCCTGGAAAGACCACTTTCTGTGGTAATAACGTCTCAGTACTTAGCTTGTGAGACGCAGGTGCCAGGTCCCTGGGGGGTGAGCGCTCCGTCCGGCAGGATCCTGAAAGGGCTGCGGATGGAGACCGGTCTCCTGCAAAGCAGTGAGAACAGTGATGGCTCCCACTTCAAGCCAGAGCCTCAGGGGATGGTGAAGGAGCGCGGCATGTGAAGGCTCCAGCCTTGTAAAATCAACCTTAACAGCACCGCCGACAGTGGGGTGAGAAGGGACATGCCGGGAGTCCAGATTGGACCCGCTTTTCTTCCAAATCTTTGAAATCAAAATTCAGAGAATGAATGTGTGTGTGTGACCTCCTGAACACAAAGCATTGAACTGGTTGGATTTGTCATCCAGGGGGTGTATATGCTCGGAGGGAGGAGCTACACTTTTAGTGTAGTACTTTGTGTGTCCTCCGGAGGCAGAAGCTATACACCCATGGTCTGGGTCTCCCATAAGGAACGATGAAGAAATGGAAATCGCACTGTGATCCTAAATTTCGTCTTCCCTTATCCTTTTGGAAACACCCAGATAGGGAGGGGGAGGTGACAACACACACACACACGAGAGCAGATTCTGCCCACTTTACTGCAGATGTAATGTGAGCTAGGTGTACAGTAGGATTTCAGCAGCTGCTCCCCCTAGTGTTTAAAGAGTGGAAAATATAAAAAAAAATAAATTATATTTTGCTCACTGATAAACAAAATTTAAACAAAAAACTTTTAAACACATTAACACTTGATATCTTTTTCAGTTATTTTAAAAAATAAAAAACAAAAAAAAAAACCCTAAAACAGAACTTTGAACACCTTGTTTGCAACACTCCAGGTTAAAATAAATAAATAAAATAATCTATATCTATATCTATATCTATATCTATATCTATATCTATATCTATATCTATATCTATATATATATATATATACACATACATACATACATACATACATACATATACACATACATACATATATATATATACATACATACACATACATGCACACATACATATATATATATATATATATATATATACACATATATTATATATATACATATATACATACACATATATATATATTATATGCATATACATACACACATATACACATACATACATATATATAAATATATATGGTATATACACACACACTAAGTGTATATATGCACATTAGTGTAGTGTATACATGCACACACACTAATATATATTAGTGTGTGTGCACATATATATATTTTTTTTTATTTTTTTTTTTGTTTATAATTTTTTTATTTAACTTTTTTTTTCTTTATACCTGGAGTGTTAATAAATTGTATTCATTTTTTACATTACGTGCAATACTAGTCAAAGAAACCACACAAGATAATCCTACATTATTTATTAGCTGTACAGTAGTACATTCGCATTTGAAAAAATCCTACTTTTTTTGCCCATCACAATATTTTAACAAATAATCAATGTTGGCCTTTTAAAATAATGAAAATTTCACAGGACAGAAATTTATAAAATAATTATGAAATTCCATGAGCAGAAAAAAAAAAAAAATTCAGACTTTTCAAAATCTAAACTGATAGCTAATGAAAAGCAATACATAGAGGGAAAATTAAATTACAGGCATAAGGATTGGAGTCTCTCTTATCATGATGTAATATATATAGTATGGATGAATCCTATGAATGTGATGGATATAAAGTCTAAAAGAAATGTATGTCAAGATGCTTGCAATACATCATTAAACTTATGGTTGGATGGAGAGGAGGGAAATAAAAAAAAAAAAATAAAAAAGAGACAAACCCAAACACTACATTTGGAATTTGAGGGTATTGGATTTGCAAATAGTAGCTTCCATGAACGCTTATGTATATTTATCTTCCCATGTCAGAAATTAAAATTGATCTGACTACAGTTTTCCACAGATTTAAACTTCTTGATAGAAAAAGATTAAATGTAAAAAAAAGTTATTTACAGAATCAAGTGTTGCACAACAAAGCCATAGTCTGGAAAAGAAAGTCAAAATAAACATTTAAGCATGCTTTATATATATATTTATATTTATACTAATGATGGACATCCATGTTTTGCAGTCAGTTGTACTTATTGGAACAAGGTTTTACGCCATAATTTTTAATAAAAAAATGTAGGCCTTACCAGAAGTCAATGCTCCTTAATGCAAATATAACAGTTTACGCAAAAGTAAATACCTGACACTGTAGCCAGTCCATTTGCAGTTGACATTTACCTTTTTATATATACCTATTTACCATTTAAAAATTGAAAGAATCTGCTAAAAAGTACAAGTTATGCAGTTTTTTTGTGTGTGTGACTTTTTTTTTTAACTGGGAAAAAAAAAACCAAAACAAAAAACAAAACCCTTACACGTGATCTCAATGTCGATACGTAAAAAAAACCAAAAACGTGAGCAACCATGACAGTGGTCAACTCTTCTTTTAGTGAAGTCTCTAAAACGCCATCAACACTACGTACAAAGCTCACGAGTCCATGATTTCAGGCTTGCCAACTTGGAGGACCATATCTTTCAGTAAGTCGATGTGTATCGCCACTTTTCCCATTATGGGTTGGTTTTTTTTTTGTAAAAGTCCTTAAAATTTACTGAAAGCAAAAAAAATAAAAAAAAAAAAAAATGAAAAAAATTCCCATAAAATAGAAGTGAGCCATTTAAACACAGCCCGGGCCAGTTCAATCAGAAGGCAATAAATCTTTTAGTCATCACCGGTCCATCGTGCTAAAGATCATCTCTGCGGTGATATCTCCATTCGGAGCTTCCACTGTAGCAACCATTGGTGGAGCATCTACTACTACTTCTGCCTCCATGTCAGTTTCTTTCTTCACTTGTACTATAATGTTTTCAATTTCTCCTGTACTTTGATCCTCCACATGAATAATGTTAGGAACTGTAAAGACAAATCATCATTAGGTTAAAGAGACTTCCTAGGAGACCAAACCCGGTTTGGCTTCTATCCTTAGGCGGTCGGACCACCACCGATCTGCTGGCTAAAAGGAGCACGAGCCCTTATCGCCTTCATTTGTAGTGGGTTTGTCTTGTGCTATAGCTCAGATACAATCACTGCAAAAATAAACAACTCAGTACACGGATTTAGAGAAGGATTTCTGGGTAAATCCAGACTTCTAAAAGACAAGCGGGTCTGGTTTATTCTGCCCACACTGGATACTCAGTGGGCAGGAAACAGGACTCTATTGTCTCCTCGAGAAATCCTGCTCCAAATCATATAAAAATGTATAGTGTTTACCAAGACGTTTTTTACGTAACTGAATCCGAGCTGCAGCAGCCACAAATTATACCACCCAATGTCCGATATATGTTGCTTAATTATTACACCACCTAACTTCATGTGATCAGAATAAAAAACTTAACATACTGTGTTTGTTAGTCTTTCCTGGAGGTCTTCCTCGGCGTTTCTTAGTTGGTGGGCTTAGAGACGTGATGGGCTGCTCTAAATCATGATCGTGTTCATGATCATGGTCGCCCATCTCAATTGGAAGGTCATCCTCGTCCTCCTCGTCTTCATCATCATCCAAATCTGGATCCGCGTTATCCTCTAAAAATAAAAAAATGTTGCAAAATAAAAACCTCAAACATCAAGAAGTTCGTAAATGAAAGCAGTAAAGTTTATTAATTCCTCAAAGTATGGGTCATATCAGATTGTGATAATTTGGGAAACTGGATATAGAAAACCCAAATCACTAACTACCGTACTTTTTGTTTGATAAGACGCACCCAAAATTTGGAGGAAAAAAAAATATGGGGTCAGTTTTATAATCTGGTGGTGTCTTACCAGGGAGAGGGTGCAGCAGTGGAGCTTGGGGGGGGTTGTCACAGGAGGCAGGGGCGGTTATGTAGTACTGAAATACTGCGAGTAGTATAGAGGGGGGCTCAGATACTCACTGCGGTCTCTGCCCTGTGCGGGGACGGCGACGCCACTCTGCCCTGTGCGGGGACGGCGACGCCACTCTGCCCTGTGCGGGGACGGCGACGCCACTCTGCCCTGTGCGGGGACGGCGACGCCACTCTGCCCTGTGCGGGGGGCAGTGAGTCACCAGTCAATCTGAACATGTCGGCGGTGAGCGCTTCAAATAATGGCGGTCGGAGTCTGCGCGTGTGCAAATGAGACCTTGAGCCGAGTACTCCATCTGCTCTCGTGCGGACCCTAGGCACCATTATTTGAAACCCTGACCGTCGACATCTTCAGAATGACCGCCCACCGCAGAGCAGTCGAGCAGAACAGAGCAGCCGTGCACAGAGCAGAGCTGATCGGCGCCGCCCGATGCACAGAAGAGCGTCGCACAGAAGAGCGTCGCACAGACCAGTGCCGGCAGCACACCGCATAGTATTACCCCTGCCTCCTGTGACCCCTCTGCACAACCCCCCCACAGTAAGCTACATTCGGATTTTAAGATGCACCCCTCATTTTCCTTTCGCCACGACAGCACCCACGAGAGAGGGATCCGCCCCCTTCAGGACAGGAAACCTACAGATAAAAAGGGGCGGTCCCCCTCCCTCATCAGTTGGTTTCCTGTCCTGGAAGGATCGGAACCTACCATACCTGGGTCTAGGAGTCCGTGCGGTGTCTAAGGGAACGGCGGAGCTCAGGATTCCAGAAGCACGGTCGGTGGAGCTCCCCTCGTGGACTCCATCCTTCCGGATTGTGGAGCATGTGCCGGGGGGGGGGGGCGTGTCCGGATACTGCCACGTCAGCTCACGCGCGAATTTCTGCAGGGACCCGGAAGTGAAAGGACACTTCCGGGGGAACGGATGGCTGGGAGACTCGTGGACTCCTCCTGCATACAATGTGTTTGGAACTTGCAGTAATCAACGGGCCGGTGAGTTGCTGTGTGCGGTGAGTCTGGCGCTTCCCCTGCACCACGTGCTTACAGTAACGTGTACGCGCGCGGGGTGGGGGGCGGGGGCGTGTCTGGGACTTGCTGCGTCAGCGCTCGTTGCCTCAGCGTGACGGAGCTGCAGGAGTGGTTGGGAAGCGCACAGCTTAAGAAGCGGGCTTCTTTTCTATTTGAATCTTCACCGCTTCTACAAAGATGGGAAGTCCCCGCGCCTCCCCAGCCCGGGACACCTCTCCGTCCAGGGATGCTGGACGTAAAGACTCGAGTGACACCAGGAGTTCCACGGGTCGTAAGAGGACCGAGGACTCTGCATCCTCCAAGGACCGGACAAATCGTTCGTCCCCACCTCCAAAGCCGGTATCCGTTCTTTTCCTGGTATGGGTGAGTGACCTTTGTGAATGTTGCCCTATACTGATGTTCCCTTCCGGTTCTGTTCCAGGGCCCTAAGAAAAGCACCGCTAAAACTAATAATAAGGAGTGCCCACTGTGTGCCTGTCCCCTCCCCAAGGACTATATACAGAAGCTTTGTAGGTCCTGTATCCAAGCTATTCGGGGGGAGGCTTCAGCTTCTACCAACCCCCCTCCGGATCTCAGGGAACTGATACGTACAGAAATTCAGGCTTCTCTTCAGTCCCTGCATGGGTCTAAGAAAACCAAGAAATCTCACCGCCAGCATGATTCCCCCCCGTCTTCTGACTCAGCTGACAGCCAGAGTGATGCTTCTTCAGCCTCTACCTCATCCTCTTCTGACGAGGCTGGAAAGGCGTGTTTCTCATTGGATGGGATGGACACATTAGTAAAGGCCGTTCGATCAACCATGGGGATTGCAGAAGAAAAAATCCCCAAATCTGCTGATCATACCTTGTTTGCTGGTCTCACTCAGAAGAAAAGGAAATCCTTTCCTGTGAATGAGGCCCTAAAAACCCTTGTTCGCAAGGAATGGCAGAAACAGGATCATCGTGGGTTTCTCCCGTCTTCTTCAAAACGGAGATACCCCTTTGATGATGCAGACTTGTCCCAATGGTGCAAGGTACCAAAGGTGGATGTGGCAGTAGCAAAATCCTCCAAAAAATCAGCCCTGCCTTTCGAGGATATGGGATTTCTACGAGACCCTCTAGACCGTAAAGCAGACGCCTTCCTGCGTAAAACCTGGGAAGCCTCTGCAGGGGCACTGAAACCAGCCATTTCCGCAACATGTACAGCCAGGTCACTTTTAGTCTGGCTAGATACCCTAGACAAGCAGCTTAAGTCAGGTACCTCCAGGGATAAGATTGTTTCCTCGCTACCCTTACTCAAAGACGCGGCTAATTACCTGGCAGATGCTTCTGCTGACTGTCCACCTGGCGGCCCGAGCGGCAGGATCTTCTAATGCAGCCCGGAGAGCCCTCTGGTTGAAATCGTGGAAAGGGGACACATCCTAAAAATCGAGACTGTGTGCACTTCCCTGTGAGGGTGAGTTCCTCTTTGGTCCACAGCTGGATGACATACTCACCAAGGCGGGTGATAGTAAAAAGGGGTTCCCTAATGCATTTGCTCCTCCTTCTAGGCTCCCGTATCGCAAACGTCGTTTCCAGCCCACACGACCTGATCGCAGGGATAGATCGGACAACCCCGCCTCTGGGTCCAAGGGGACCCTGTTTGGAAACCCTTCCTTCCGTAGGAAGTTCCCTAAACAATGATGGGGGGGTTCCGGTGGGAGGCAGACTCAGGTTTTTTGCAACCCTTTGGAAAACCATCACTTCCAGCTCCTTTATACTGGATTTGATTTCTCATGGTCTCCGGCTAGAATTCACTTCCCTACCTCCACAATTGTATTGTCTTACACCCACTAGGAGGTCGGAGGATCAACATAACGCACTGGTGACGGAAGTTCTCACTCTGGTGGAAAAACGGGTTCTTACGCCAGTCCCATTACATGAGAGGGGCCGAGGGTTTTACTCCCCTCTTTTCTTAGTACCAAAGCCTGATGGGTCGTTTCGGACCATAATTAATTTACGAAAGCTTAATCTCTTTCTAAAATACCGACGGTTTAAAATGGAATCCCTCCTGACCACCATAAAATTGCTCTATCCCAATTGCTACATGGCGGTCCTTGATCTAAAAGATGCATATTACCACGTCCCGGTTCACGCACATTATCAGAAGTACTTCCGGGTAGCACTCTATATGCACAACTCTGTTCACCATTTCCAGTTCACGGCCATGCCCTTCGGCGTTTCACTCGCCCCTCGGATTTTCACTAAAGTAATGGCAGAGGTCACTGCTCACCTTCGCGAGCGACAGACTTTCGTGATCCCTTATCTAGATGACCTACTGGTTGTGGGTAGCACGGCGGCACAATGTTCTCTCCGTCTCCATAATGCTATGTCAACTCTGGGTCGTCTGGGGTGGCTTTTAAATCTCCAAAAATCTAGACTCACGCCCTCAACTTTTCAGTCTTTCCTAGGCATGCTTCTGGATTCTCGTCAACAGCGTTGTTTTCTCCCAGTGGACAAAATAGCAAAAATCCAGAGGATTGTACGACACGCACAGAATCACAGATCTCTATCTCTCCGTTCTGCAATGTCCCTGTTGGGGTCCCTGACCTCCTGTATCCCCGCTGTCCAATGGGCCAAACTTCACTCCAGACCGCTTCAGTGGGAGGTCCTGGCAGCTGCACGATCCCATCCAGGGTCCCTCGATCGTCCTCTGAGATTGACAGACACTGCACGTGCATCCCTGACTTGGTGGCTTCGGGAGAACTTAACCAAGGGGAAGGAATGGCATGTTCACCCCACCAATGTCCTCACGACGGACGCCAGTCCCTGGGGGTGGGGGGCTCACCTGGGGGACTCTATGACCCAAGGTCTTTGGTCCCAGCAAGAATCAACCGAGTCCTCCAACCGGAAAGAACTCATGGCGGTCTCTCAGGCCCTGATGTCGTTTCTTCCCCTCCTCAGGGGAACACATGTACGGCTCTGTACGGACAATCAGACGGTGGTTGCATACATCAACCACCAAGGGGGAACGAGATAGTCTTCCCTCATGTCCTCGGCGGTTCAACTGTTGGAACTTGCCGAGACTCATCTGTTATCCCTCTGTGCAGTGCACATCCGAGGGGTGGACAATGTCAAGGCGGATTTTCTCAGCCGTCACACTCTCTATCAGGGAGAATGGGTCTTGCATCGGGAAGTGTTTGCTCAAATCATACAGTACTGGGGCCTCCCGGTTATAGATTTGTTTGCTACCAGAGACAACAGGCAGTTGAAACTGTTTGGATCCCTGAGCAGGGCGGATCAGCCAACGGTGCTGGATGCCCTTCAGGTTCCCTGGCGGTACAGCCTTGCCTTTCCTCCCATAATTCTTCTACCAACGGTCCTTCGGAAAATCAGGGAAGATCAGGCTCGCATTCTCCTTATAGCTTACCCTTCTGGCCCAGACGTCCCTGGTTCTCCCTCCTGAGACAGATGTCAGTGACGGACCCCTGGGTTCTCCCATCCCGACCGGATCTCCTATCACAGGGGCCTTTCCTGCATCCACGCGTCAAGGGAATCCACTTGACGGCATGGAATTTGAAAGGGCGTTACTAGACTCCCGGGGGTTTTCCGGTCGCCTGGTGGATACCTTGCTGCAGAGTCGAAAACCAGTGACTACCCGTCAGTATGGTCGGGTATGGCACCGGTTCCTTGTCTCCTTCCCTGATGCCGCACCTTCGGTAGTTCCGATTTCTTCTATTCTGGAGTTTCTCCAGTCTGGGCGAGATCTGGGTCTGTCAGTCAGTACCCTGAAAGTTCATGTGTCAGCTCTGGGCGCCCTTTATAATTCTAATATAGCGGGGGATAAGTGGGTCATGCGTTTCATCAAGGCCTGTGACCGGGGTCAGCCGCTCCGTCTTCCCTGCCCACCGACCTGGGATCTCACTCTGGTTCTGGATTCCCTAACCCGTCCACCCTTTGAACCACTCGCCTCGGCGTCTGACAAATTGCTATCTTTTAAAACACGCCTCTTAGTTGCACTCACTTCGGCCCGGCGGGTTAGCGATCTTCAGTCTCTTTCTGTAGATCCTCCTTTCCTTAGGGTCTTCCCAGATCATATTGTTCTAAGAACAGACCCGGCCTATTTGCCTAAAGTAGCCTCACAGTTTCACCGGAATGCCGAAATCATTCTTCCTTCCTTCTTTCCTGACCCTTCCACACCGGAGGAATGCCGGTTTCACACACTAGACGTAAAGGACACTATTCTAGCATATATCTCTAGGACAGCCCCTTGGAGACAGGATAGGGCTTTGTTTATTGCCTTTCAGGGTTCCAGACGTGGTCGTCAGGTGACGAAGCAGTCCTTGGCCCGATGGATGCGGGATGCCATTTCTGTTGCATATGAGTCGAAACATGAGCCCCTTCCGTCTCCTGTACAGGCTCACTCTACTAGGGCGATGGCTTCATCTTGGGCTGCCATGGCGAATGTCTCGATTGACAGTATTTGTAAGGCTGCGACCTGGTCCTCTCCTTCTACTTTTTACAAACACTACCGACTGGACCTTTCTTCCTCCTCTGACCTTTCTTTTGGGAGATCGGTTCTTCAGATGGTGGTCCCTCCCTAAGTGTGTTATCTCTCTAAGTCTCTCGTGGGTGCTGTCGTGGCGAAAGGAAAAGACTATATTACTTACGGTAATGGGATTTTCCAGAGTCCACGACAGCACCCTTTACACCCCTACCCTTTTGTTTTCTTCACCCTTTGGGTTTGGTGGTTCTACTTTTGTCTTGTCTTGTTACTAATTTGTGGCGGTTCCTCTCCATTTCTCTGAAACCAACTGATGAGGGAGGGGGACCGCCCCTTTTTATCTGTAGGTTTCCTGTCCTGAAGGGGGCGGATCCCTCTCTCGTGTGTGCTGTCGTGGACTCTGGAAAATCCCATTACCGTAAGTAATATAGTCTTTTCCTCCCAAAGGAATAGTGCATCTTATAATCCAAAAAATACGGTATATGGCAGAAGCAACAGATAGCGGTGTCTCTTTCACTGACTCCAATCTCCTGGGAGGCAGTGTAGCTTCCCCCTCTAAACCCCCCCAAAAAAAAAAAAAAAAAAAAAAAAAAAAAAAAAAAAAAAAAAAAGGTGCAAAACAACTGACATTAAAAGCCTGCAATTGCAGGCCATTTACCCAAACGGTATATTCCTACCACTGTCAGTTGATCCTTCCTTTTTGGAGCGCATCTTTCGCTTGCGGCCACGTTTCCCTTTTTTATGCAATACTTCACTATGACCTCCATTTTCTCCATCTGTGCCATCAGGGCCAGTGCAATTATCTGCATGCCGTGACATAGTGTTCTACAGAGACAAGATGACAAATAGGCATTATTGCATGCACTGCACATTATACAACACATACACACAATATATATATATGTTATACACAACCCCCACAAACTACCATGCTTCGTTCAATGTTTACTGCTAGAGAATGGAAAGAAGGGAATTTTGTTTACTTACCGTAAATTCCTTTTCTTCTAGCTCCAATTGGGAGACCCAGACAATTGGGTGTATAGCTACTGCCTCCGGAGGCCACACAAAGTATTACACTTAAAAGTGTAAAGCCCCTCCCCTTCTGCCTATACACCCCCCGTGGGATCACGGGCTCCTCAGTTTTAGTGCAAAAGCAAGAAGGAGGAAAGCCAATAACTGGTTTAAGAACAAATTCAATCCGAAGAAACATCGGAGAACCGAAACCATTCAACATGAACAACATGTGTACCCGAAAAAACAAAAATCCCTAAGAAAACAGGGCGGGTGCTGGGTCTCCCAATTGGAGCTAGAAGAAAAGGAATTTACGGTAAGTAAACAAAATTCCCTTCTTTGTCGCTCCTAATTGGGAGACCCAGACAATTGGGACGTCCAAAAGCAGTCACTGGGTGGGTAAAATAACCCCTCGTGATAGGACCGTAAAACAGCCCTTTCCTACAGGTGGGCAACCGCCGCCTGAAGGACTTGTCTACCTAGGCTGGCGTCCGCCGAAGCGTAGGTATGCACCTGATAATGCTTGGTAAAAGTGTGCAGACTCGACCAGGTAGCCGCCTGGCACACCTGCTGAGCCGTAGCCTGGTGCCGTAATGCCCAGGACGCACCCACGGCTCTGGTAGAATGGGCCTTCAGCCCTGAGGGAACCGGAAGCCCAGCAGAACGGTAGGCTTCAAGAATTGGTTCCTTGATCCACCGAGCCAGGGTGGATTTGGAAGCTTGCGACCCTTTACGCTGACCAGCGACAAGGACAAAGAGTGCATCCGAGCGGCGCAGGGGCGCCGTGCGGGAAATGTAGATTCTGAGTGCTCTCACCAGATCCAACAAATGCAAATCCTTTTCACATTGATGAACTGGATGAGGACACAAAGAAGGCAAGGAGATATCCTGATTGAGATGAAAGGGGGATACCACCTTAGGGAGAAACTCCGGAATCGGGCGCAGAACCACCTTGTCCTGGTGAATCACCAGGAAGGGAGATTTGCATGACAGCGCTGCTAGCTCGGACACTCTCCGAAGAGACGTGACCGCTACTAGAAAAACCACTTTCTGTGAAAGGCGAGAAAGGGAAACATCCCTCATAGGCTCGAAAGGCGGCTTCTGGAGAGCAAGTAGAACCCTGTTGAGATCCCAGGGCTCTAACGGCCGCTTGTAAGGAGGGACGATATGACAAACCCCTTGCAGGAACGTGCGTACCTGAGGAAGTCGTGCTAGGCGCTTCTGAAAAAATACAGATAGCGCTGAGACTTGTCCCTTGAGGGAGCCGAGCGACAAACCTTTTTCCAAACCGGATTGCAGGAAGGAAAGAAAAGTAGGCAATGCAAATGGCCAGGGAGAAACTCCCTGAGCAGAGCACCAAGATAAGAATATCTTCCACGTCCTGTGGTATATCTTGGCGGAGGTTGGTTTTCTAGCCTGTCTCATGGTGGCAATGACATCTTGAGATAATCCTGAACACGCTAGGATCCAGGACTCAATGGCCACACAGTCAGGTTCAGGGCCGCAGAATTCTGATGGAAAAACGGCCCTTGAGATAGCAAGTCTGGTCGGTCTGGTAGTGCCCACGGTTGGCCTACCGCGAGGTGCCACAGATCCGGGTACCACGACCTTCTTGGCCAGTCTGGAGCGACTAGGATGGCGAGGCGGCAGTCGGACCAGATCTTGCGCAGCACTCTGGGCAACAGTGCCAGAGGTGGGAACACATAAGGAAGCCGGAACTGCGACCAATCTTGAACTAAGGCGTCTGCCGCCAGAGCTCGGTGATCGTGAGACCGTGCCATGAAAACCGGGACCTTGTTGTTGTGCCGAGACGCCATTAGGTCGACGTCCGGCATCCCCCAGCGGCGACAGATCTCCTGAAACACGTCCGGGTGAAGAGACCATTCCCCTGCGTCCATACCCTGGCGACTGAGGAAGTCTGCTTCCCAGTTGTCCACGCCTGGGATGTGAACTGCGGATATGGTGGATGCCGTGTCTTCCACCCACGTCAGAATCCGCCGGACTTCCTGGAAGGCTTGCCAACTGCGTGTTCCTCCTTGGTGGTTGATGTATGCCACCGCTGTGGAGTTGTCCGACTGAATTCGGATCTGCTTGCCTTCCAGCCACTGCTGGAAGGCTTGTAGGGCAAGATACACTGCTCTGATTTCCAGAACATTGATCTGAAGGGTGGACTCTTGCTGAGTCCACGTACCTTGAGCCCTGTGATGGAGAAAAACTGCTCCCCACCCTGATAGACTCGCGTCTGTCGTGACCACCGCCCAGGATGGGGGAAGGAAGGACTTTCCTGTTGACAATGAGGTGGGAAGAAGCCACCACCGAAGGGATTCCTTGGCCGCCTGAGAAAGGGAGACGTTCCTGTCGAGGGACTTCGACTTCCCGTCCCATTGGCGGAGAATGTCCCATTGTAGTGGACGCAGATGAAACTGCGCGAAAGGGACTGCCTCCATTGCTGCTACCATCTTCCCTAGGAAGTGCATGAGGCGTCTCAAGGGGTGTGACTGGCCTTGAAGGAGAGATTGCACCCCTGTCTGTAGTGAACGCTGTTTGACCAGCGGAAGCTTCACTATCGCTGAGAGAGTATGAAACTCCATGCCAAGATATGTTAGCGATTGGGTCGGGGTTAGATTTGACTTGGAAAAGTTGATGATCCACCCGAAACTCTGGAGAGTCTCCAGCGCAACGTTCAGGCTGTGTTGGCATGCCTCCTGAGAGGGCGCCTTGACAAGCAGATCGTCTAAGTAAGGGATCACAGAGTGTCCCTGAGAGTGCAGGACTGCAATTACTGCTGCCATGACCTTGGTGAAGACCCGTGGGGCTGTCGCCAGACCAAAAGGCAGGGCTACGAACTGCAGGTGTTAGTCTCCTATAACGAAGCGTAGAAAACGCTGATGCTCTGGAGCAATCGGTACGTGGAGATAAGCATCCTTGATGTCTATTGATGCTAGGAAATCTCCTTGAGACATTGCGGCGATGACGGAGCGGAGGGATTCCATCCGGAACCGTCTGGTTTTCACGTGCTTGTTGAGCAGTTTTAGGTCCAGAACGGGACGGAAAGACCCGTCCTTTTTTGGTACCACAAACAAATTGGAGTAAAAACCGTGACCTTGCTCCTGAAGAGGAACAGGGATCACCACTCCTTCTGCCTTTAGAGAGCACACCGCCTGCAGAAGAGCATCGGCTCGGTCGGGAGGCGGAGACGTTCTGAAGAATCGAGTTGGAGGACGAGAACTGAACTCTATCCTGTACCCGTGGGACAGAATGTCTCTCACCCAACGGTCTTGGACCTGTGGCAGCCAAATGTCGCCAAAGCGGGAGAGCCTGCCACCGACCGAGGATGCGGAGAGAGGAGGCCGAAAGTCATGAGGAAGCCGCCTTGGTAGCGGGTCTTCCGGCTGTCTTTTTTGCAGGGTGGATTGATTTAAATCACGCCGATTTAAATCATGATTTAAATCACGATTTAAATCAAAAGATTTTTTTCTATTTAAATCGGATCGATTTAAATCATGATTTTAATCATGATTTAAATCACTAATTTAAATCAAAAGGTTTTTTTTTTAATATAAATCACGATTAAAATGAGAAGTGAGAGCAGTGTGCATGTGCGCCCATAGTTACACGGACGAAACTAGGGGCAACGATCTAACGCCAGGGTGAGGGGGGGACCCCAAAGTAAGTAAAAATCTTTTTTGTTTTACTATATGGCAATAGGTAGGTGTTTAAAAGCAGCATGTCTTAATTGTATAAACTATTAATAGCCTCCACATTTTGTTCATACTGCCCCTTTAATTCCACACTTCTAGCTTGGTTTCAGTTTTGGTTTAGTTTCTTTTTCCCTGCATTCAGTTGACATGCCCAAACTTGTTGGATAGTCAGCAGTACTTGGCTCAGGCTGTAGTAACATCAGCAGTGCTTGGCTCAGGCTGTAGTAACAATCAAACTTCATAAGTGATCTGTGTGAGCCATGGCAGCAGGTCGTAAGAGAGACCCTATTTGGGTTCATTTTGTTGAGATGCCAGCAGCAGATCTTGGAAAGAAAGGTGCAAGAGCAAAGTGCAAATACTGTCAAAAGGATATCCAAGGACTTGTTTGCCGTTTGAAATCACATTATGAAAACTGCAACCAGAAGGGAAATGAAGATGTTGATAGTGATACAACTAATGTCAATGAACCCCCACAGCTTCTTATGCACCAGGAGCCTAGTACTAGTGGTAAGTCTGGCAATTAATTTACAACCTATTTTTTTAACAGACATTTTACTGGGATGGTTAAAGTCTATGAAAAGAAAAATTTCTAGCACTGGTAGTTCTGGAGTATAGAATTTAAATTTATGTTAAGGCAGTATTTCACAGAAAATTAACGCTAAAGGACATGTGCACCTTTATTTTTTTAAGGTGCACATGTCCCCCCCCGCAGCGCTCTTACCTCCGATCCCCGCAGCGGTGAGATCCGTGGCTTCGTTTTGACCGTCCGCCTCCCGTCCTCCGGTTGCGGCCTACTCGCAGTGATCCAGCGGCGTGACGTCAGCGGGCCGCACGCTCCATTGAAATGAATGGAGGCGCGCTCGCGGACGGGCAGAACGAAGCCACGGATCCCCGCAGCGCTGACATCGGAGGTAAGAGAGCTGCGGGGGGAGGACATGTGCACACTGTGACTTGCTGCACCTTAAAAAATAAAGGTGCACATGTCCTTTAAGTAAAAATAAAGTGTGTATACGCTTATTATTTTTTTATTGTAGGCTGCAATTCACTTTTGAAGTCTGCCAAATTGACCATTTTAAAAAAAAAACATTTTTAAAACTTTTGTGACATAATTTTTTTCAGTTGCTGAGGCTCTGATATTAGTTACCAGTATTACAGCAACCTCACCGGAAAACTTGAGTAGCATAACTTTTGAGACAGCCCTTATAGGACGAGGACCATTACATTGTTCAAAAAGTTTGTTTCAATATTTTCGTTATATTTCTTCAAATACGCAGTCGATTTATATTTTTAATTTCTGTGCTTTCAGGGTCAAATATGGCTTGTGCTGCACGTGACAATCAATATCTGGGTACAACTTCAACAAAGCAGCCCAAAAAAAAACTTTGCGTGCAACAAAGTGTAGAAAAATTCATCTTAAAGACTACGACGAGCCAGAAAGAACATTTTGATGAATTAATTGCTAAATTCATATTTGCAACCAATTCTTCTTTCCGACTAGTTGAGCACCCATTGTTTGTACAAATGATCGAAGGAATTAGACCAGGCTACAAACCACCAAGTAGATTTGATATCTCAGGAAAACATCTTCAGGCTGTATACGACATAGAAAGAGCGGCTTGTACAAAATATTTGAAAGACAAGGTTGTTAACATGAGCTTGGATGGTTGGAGCAACATCCACAATGACCCCATAATTTGCACTTGTGTCACAACAGAAGATGGTGAAACTTACCTTACAGACACAATCGACACATCTGGAAATTCACATACTGCTGAATATTTACTTGAAATTGCTAGAACTCAATTCACCAATGCCAAGAACAGTTTGGATGTAAAGTAAGGAGCTTAGTTACTGATAACGCAAGCAATGTGGCAAAAATGCGAGCGGAACTGGCACAGGATGACACA
This sequence comes from Anomaloglossus baeobatrachus, assembly GCF_048569485.1. Lineage (NCBI taxonomy): Eukaryota > Metazoa > Chordata > Amphibia > Anura > Aromobatidae > Anomaloglossus > Anomaloglossus baeobatrachus. Next base: position 35,431,259 of record NC_134362.1, read on the forward strand.
AATGTCATTACATACGGTTGTTCTGCCCATTTGTTGCATCTTTTGGCAAAAGACCTGCATATTTTGGGTGTCAAGGAACATGTTGTAGAAATTGTTAAATATTTCCGCAATAATCATTTTGCACATGCAACCTACAAGGAAATGGGAGGACTGAAGTTGGCTCTACCACAAGATGTTAGATGGAATACCTTGGCTGACTGCTTGGAACTGTTTATTAACAACTGGTCAAAATTACTGTCCATTTGCGAAACACATCGGGATAAAATTGATGCTAATGTACGAAGCAAAGTATTAAATCTTGGTGTGAAGAGAAATGCCGAGGAACTTTTGGAAAGGTTAAAGCCAATATCGATTGCGTTGGATAAAATGCAGAAAGATACTGCAACCATAGCTGATGCCACAGAAGTTTGGAAAGATTTAGAAGGTTCTCTAGATCTCTTGAACCTCTCAAACAATGTAAAGGTTGCAATACAGCACCGCAAGGACCAAGCATTAAAAGAAGAACACTATTTAGCCAATATCTTGCATCCCATCTACAGAGGGAAAAAATTATCTGAGGCGGAAATCAACTCTGCAATGGAGTGGCTCGCCAATACTAACCATGACATTGTGGCAACTGTGCTGAAATTGAAGTGTGAATCTGCACCATTTCAAAAATACATGTTTGCAGATAACGTCGTTAATGAACTAAAACCACTGGACTGGTGGAAGTCGCAATCACTTGTTCTTCCAGCAAAGATAATAAATCTAGCTACTCAGCTACTGACTGCATCGGCTTCATCCGCAGGAGTAGAGAGATTGTTTTCTTCATTTGGTTTTGTGCACACAACAGTCCGAAACCGCTTAGGAACTGCTAAAGCAGGACAACTGGTTTTCCTATTAAAAGTCCTAAATAAACAGTAGGCTTAAAGGACTGATGTATTCACTGAAGATGTTTGCTTACTTCAAACGTTAGAGATAGGCTATTGGTAAAAAGTACTTAAGCTGGTGTCACACATAACGACGACGACAACGACGTCGCTGCTACGTCACCATTTTCTGTGACGTTGCAGCGACGTCCCGTCGCTGTCGCTGTGTGTGACATCCAGCAACGACCTGGCCCCTGCTGTGAGGTCGCCGGTCGTTGCTGAATGTCCAGCTTCATTTTTTGGTCGTCACTCTCCCGCTGTGACACACACATCGCTGTGTGTGACAGCGAGAGAGCGACGAAATGAAGCGATCAGGAGCCGGCACTGGCAGCTGCGGTAAGCTGTAACCAGCGTAAACATCGGGTAACCAAGGGAAGACCTTTCCCTGGTTACCCGATGTTTACGCTGGTTACCAGCCTCCGCTCTTGCTGCCAGCGCCGGCTCCTGCACTGTGACATGTGGCTGCAGTATGCATCGGGTAATTAACCCCATGTATACTGTAGCAAGGAGAGCAAGGAGCCAGCGCTAAGCAGTGTGCGCGGCTCCCTGCTCTCTGCACTGTGACATGTAGCTGCAGCACACATCGGGTTAATTAACCCGATGTGTGCTGCAGGAGAGCAAGGAGCCAGCGCTAAGCGCGGCTCCCTGCTCTCTGAACTGTGACATGTAGCTGCAGCACACATCGGGTTAATTAACCCGATGTGTGCTGCAGGAGAGCAAGGAGCCAGCGCTAAGCGCGGCTCCCTGCTCTCTGCACATGTAGCACAGCGACCTTATGATCGCTGCTTCTGCTGTGTTTGACAGCTAAGCAGCGATCATAACAGCGACTTACAAGGTCGCTGTTACGTCACCGAAAATGGTGACGTAACAGCGACGTCGTTGTCGCTGTCGTTTAGTGTGACACCAGCTTTACTCTCTGTAGTTCAATTCTGAGTGTTTAATAGTGCAAATAAAAATTATTAGGTTTCATAATCAACTGTTTTAATATAATTATTTGTGTAAAACAATTAGATTTGCAAAAAGACAAAGTTTTGCTTGTGTACAACTTGATTAAAAAATCTGATTTAAATCAAATGATTTAAATCAAAAAAATCTGATTTAAATCAAAAAAATCTGATTTTTTTGATTTTTTTAAAAAAATCAAGATTTTTATCCACCCTGCTTTTTTGGGCGTGACTGAGCCCGCCAAGAATCTGAGCTCCTCTGATCCTTTTGAGTCCTTTTGGACGAGGAGAATTGGGACCTGCCCGAGCCTCGAAAGGACCGAAACCCCGACTGTCCCCTCCTCTGTTGGGGTTTGTTTTGTCTGGGCTGAGGTAAGGATGAATCCTTACCCTTGGACTGTTTAATGATTTCGTCCAAACGCTCACCAAACAGTCGGTCACCAGAAAGAAGGGAATTTTGTTTACTTACCGTAAATTCCTTTTCTTCTAGCTCCAATTGGGAGACCCAGACAATTGGGTGTATAGCTACTGCCTCCGGAGGCCGCACAAAGTACTACACTTAAAAGTGTAAGGCCCCTCCCCTTCTGGCTATACACCCCCCCGTGGGAGCACGGGTCCTCAGTTTTAGTGCAAAAGCAAGAAGGAGGAAAGCCAATAACTGTTTCAAAAACAAATTCAATCCGATAAACAATATCGGAGAACTTAACTTATCAACATGAACAACATGTGCACCCGAAAAACAAAACCCTAAGAAAAAAACAGGGCGGGTGCTGGGTCTCCCAATTGGAGCTAGAAGAAAAGGAATTTACGGTAAGTAAACAAAATTCCCTTCTTTTTCGCTCCTAATTGGGAGACCCAGACAATTGGGACGTCCAAAAGCAGTCCCTGGGTGGGTAAAAGAATACCTCGTGATCGGGCTGTCAGGCAGCCCTTTCTTACAGGTGGGCCACCGCCGCCTGAAGGACTTGTCTACCTAGGCTGGCATCCGCCGAAGCGTAGGTATGCACCTGATAATGCTTGGTAAAAGTGTGCAGACTCGACCAGGTAGCCGCCTGGCACACCTGCTGAGCCGTAGCCTGATGCCGTAATGCCCAGGACGCACCCACGGCTCTGGTAGAATGGGCCCTCAGTCCAGATGGAAACGGTAGGTGTGAAGAATTGGTTCCTTGATCCACCGCGCAAGGGTGGATTTGGAAGCTTGCGATCCTGTATGCTGACCAGCGACCAGGATAAAGAGTGCATCCGAACGGCGCAGAGGCGCCGTGCGGGAAATGTAGATCCTGAGTGCTCTCACCAGGTCCAACAGATGTAAACCCTTTTCAAATTGGTGAACTGGATGCGGACACAAAGATGGTAAAGTGATATCTTGATTGAGATGAAAGGAAGAAACCACCTTGGGAAGAAACTCTGGAATTGGACGCAGAACTACCTTGTCTTGGTGAAACACCAGGAAGGGAGATTTGCAAGATAACGCCGCCAGCTCTGACACTCTCCGAAGAGACGTGACCGCCACCAGAAAAGCCACTTTCTGTGAAAGCCGAGAAAAAGAAATCTCCTTCATAGGCTCGAAAGGTGGCTTCTGGAGAGCAATTAGAACCTTGTTCAGATCCCAGGGATCCAATGGCCGCTTGTAAGGGGGAATGATATGACAAACCCCTTGCAGGAACGTGCGTACCTTAGGAAGTCGCGCCAGGCGCTTCTGAAAGAATACGGATAGCGCGGAGACTTGACCTTTAAGGGAGCTAAGCGACAAGCCTTTTTCCAACCCAGACTGCAGGAAGGAAAGAAAAATAGGCAATGCAAATGGCCAGGGAGAAACTCCCTGAGCAGAGCACCAAGATAAGAATATCTTCCACGTTCTGTGGTAGATCTTGGCGGAGGATGGTTTCCTAGCCTGTCTCATGGTGGCAACCACTGCATGAGATAAACCTGAGGCCGCTAGGATCCAGGACTCAATGGCCACACAGTCAGGTTCAGGGCCGCAGAATTTAGATGGAAAAACGGCCCTTGGGACAGCAAGTCTGGACGTTCTGGTAGCGCCCACGGTTGGCCTACCGTGAGATGCCACAGATCCGGGTACCACGACCTCCTTGACCAGTCTGGAGCGACAAGAATGGCGCGACGGCAGTCGGACCTGATCTTGCGGAGCACTCTGGGCAACAATGCCAGAGGTGGGAACACATAAGGTAGCCGGAACTGCGACCAATCCTGAACTAAGGCGTCTGCCGCCAGAGCTCGGTGATCGTGAGACCGTGCCATGAAGGCCGGGACCTTGTTGTTGTGCCGTGACGCCATCAGGTCGACGTCCGGCATCCCCCAGCGGCGACAAATCTCCTGAAACACGTCCGGGTGAAGGGACCATTCCCCTGCGTCCATGCTCTGGCGACTGAGAAAGTCTGCTTCCCAGTTTTCCACGCCTGGGATGTGAACTGCGGATATGGTGGATGCTGTGTCTTCCACCCACGTCAGAATCCGCCGGACTTCTTGGAAGGCTTGCCGACTGCGTGTTCCCCCTTGGTGGTTGATGTACGCCACCGCCGTGGAGTTGTCCGACTGAATTCGGATCTGCTTTCCTTCCAGCCACTGTTGGAAGGCTCGCAGAGCAAGATAGACTGCTCTGATTTCCAGAACATTGATCTGAAGGGTGGACTCTTTCTGAGTCCACGTACCCTGAGCCCTGTGGTGAAGAAACACTGCTTCCCACCCTGATAGGCTCGCATCCGTCGTGACCACTTCCCAGGACGGGGGTAGGAACGACTTTCCTTGTGACAATGAGGTGGGAAGGAGCCACCATCGGAGAGAGTCCTTGGCTGCCTGAGAGAGGGAGACATCCCTGTCGAGGGACGTCGACTTCCCGTCCCATTGTCGGAGAATGTCCCATTGTAGAGGGCGCAGATGAAACTGCGCGAAAGGGACTGCTTCCATTGCTGCCACCATCTTCCCTAGGAAATGCATGAGGCGCCTCAAGGAGTGCGACTGGCCCTGAAGGAGAGATTGCACCCCTGTCTGTAGAGAACACTGCTTGTCCAGTGGAAGCTTCACTATCGCTGAGAGAGTATGAAACTCCATGCCAAGATATGTTAGTGATTGGGTCGGGGTTAGATTTGACTTTGAAAAGTTGATAATCCACCCGAAACTCTGGAGAGTCTTCAGTGCCACGTTCAGACTGTGTTGGCATGCCTCTTGAGAGGGTGCCTTTATAAGTAGATCGTCCAAATACGGGATCACAGAGTGACCCTGCGAGTGCAGGACAGCTACTACTGCTGCCATGACCTTGGTGAAGACCCGAGGGGCTGTTGCCAGCCCGAAAGGTAACGCTACGAACTGCAGGTGTTCGTTTCCTACAACGAAGCGTAGAAAACGCTGATGCTCTGGCGCAATCGGCACGTGGAGATAAGCATCTTTGATGTCTATTGATGCTAGGAAATCTCCTTGAGACATTGAGGCTATGACGGAGCGGAGAGATTCCATCCGGAACCTCCTGGTTTTTACGTGTTTGTTGAGCAACTTTAGATCCAGGACGGGTCGAAACGACCCGTCCTTCTTTGGCACCACAAACAGATTGGAGTAAAAACCGTGACCTTGTTCCTGAAGAGGAACAGAAGTCACCACTCCTTCCGCCCTTAGAGCGGCCACCGCTTGCAGCAGAGCATCGGCTCGGTCGGGCGGTGGGGAAGTTCTGAAGAAACGAGTTGGAGGACGAGAGCTGAACTCTATCCTGTACCCGTGAGACAGAATGTCCCTCACCCAACGGTCCTTGACCTGTGACAGCCAGAATGATAGAATGAGAGCGGTCCCAGGATCAGAATCCTGATCAGTTACATCCGCCTCATCACCCATAGATTCGTCCCGCTGGGATCCTGACCAGTGAGACGAAGTTGAGGGCTGCTCATAGCGAGCCCGCTTAGGTTGTCTGGGACTGTCGTCCGAGTCAGAGTCGTCACCCTGGGGTGCATGTGACACTCCCGGAGCTTGGAAGTGTTCCAGCTGAGGGGGACCAGGGAGCAATGATGCAACCGTGTCCATGGTCTGAGTTACTGGTCTAGACTGCAATGTTTCAAGAATCTTTGACATAGTCGTAGACAATCTGTCAGCAAAAGCTGCAAACTCCGTTCCTGTCACCTGGACAGCATTTACAGGTGTTACACCCTGGGTCACATCCAGCAGAGGCCCCGGCTGTGCAAGTGCCACAGGGGCCGAGCACTGCACACAATGGGGGTCAGTGGAACCTGCCGGTAGAGCAGCCCCACATGCGGTACAGGCAGCATATAATATCTGTGCCTTGGCACCCTTGCGTTTTGCGGACGACATGCTGTTGCCTCCTTGTAATCTAGGAGGGTATATAGCCGAGAATCACCAGCGACCGTACAGTGCAAAGTATTTGGAAAAAACAAAATACTAAGTACACAAAACGGCACAAGTGGGGGTGAGCCCTGAGGGCTGCTTACCGCCCGCTGAACAGCGGGTATGAGGCCGTAGAATCCCGTGTCTGGGTCTCCCCGTCTCCCCTCTGCAGCTCAGCGTGCAGTCAGGAATGGCTGCCGGCGTTCAGTGAAGAGGGGCGGACCGTGGGCGTGCCACAAACAAAAGTGCGGGAAACTGCGTCCCCCTGTGCCTAGTGTGAGGGCTGGAGTATGTAAAAAAGACTCCAGCCCTCAGCGCTGATGCTCTGTACAGCGTCCCGCCCTCCTCCTGACTGGCAGGTGCGGAGGCGGGAACGAACGAACTAGGCCGCAAAAAGCCGGGGACTGTAGTAATAAGCGCGGCCGTGATATATGCACGGCCAGCGCGGTCCCCGGCGCACCACAAGTCCCAGCCGCGTCGCAGTCCCAGCGGCCGGCGCGACCGTTCGCCCTCAGTCTACTCACTCAGCCAAGCTGAAGTGAGGAAATGGCACAAGCGCAGCAGCGCTGATGTCCCCGGCGCACTAACACACCCAGCAATGCTGCGGTGTGCGCGCGATATGCACGGGGACACAGTACCTTGACGAAGCAGGGCCCTGTCCCTGACGATACTCAGCTCCATATCCAGCGGCTTCTCCAGGGGCTGCGGATGGAGCAAGGTCTCAGTGCCTGGAGACCGGTAAAATCCCACTTCATCCAGAGCCCTAATGGGGATGGAGAAGGAATCAGCATGTGGGCTGCAGCCTCCGTACCCGCAATGGGTACCTCAACCTTAACAAACACCGCCGACAGAAAGTGGGGTGAGAAGGGAGCATGCTGGGGACCCTGTATGGGTCCTCTTTTCTTCCATCCGACATAGTCAGCAGCTGCTGCTGACTAAACAGTGGAGCTATGCGTGCGTGTCTGACCTCCTTCGCACAAAGCAAAAAACTGAGGACCCGTGCTCCCACGGGGGGGTGTATAGCCAGAAGGGGAGGGGCCTTACACTTTTAAGTGTAGTACTTTGTGCGGCCTCCGGAGGCAGTAGCTATACACCCAATTGTCTGGGTCTCCCAATTAGGAGCGAAAAAGAAATGGCAAACTGGTTAAGCACTTTTTGGAAGCAGAATCTGCCTTCCATTCCCTTAACCACAAGGCTCTGCGTAAACCACGGAGTTGGCGGACGCCACTGCCGTACGGCTCGTAGAGTCCAGAACCGCATTAATCGCGTAAGACGCAAATGCAGACATTTGAGAGGTTAAGGATGCCACCTGCGGAACAGATGTACGAGTGACCGTGTCAATCTGTGTAAGACCAGCTGAAATAGCTTGGAGTGCCCATACGGCTGCGAATGCAGGAGCAAACGACGCGCCGATAGCTTCATAGATGGATTTCAACCAGAGCTCCATCTGTCTGTCAGTGGCATCTTTAAGTGCCGCCCCATCCTCCACTGCAACTATGGATCTAGCCGCAAGCCTGGAGATTGGAGGATCCACCTTGGGACACTGGGTCCAGCCTTTGACCACGTCAGGGGGAAAGGGATAACGTGTATCCTTAAGCCGCTTGGAGAAACGCTTATCAGGATAAGCGTGGTGTTTCTGGACTGACTCTCTAAAGTCAGAGTGGTCCAGAAAAGTACTTAATTTACGCTTGGGATACCTGAAATGGAATTTCTCCTGCTGTGAAGCTGACTCCTCCACTGGAGGAGCTGGGGGAGAAATATCCAACATTCTATTGATGGACGCGATAAGATCATTCACTATGGCGTCACCATCAGGTGTATCCAGATTGAGAGCGGTCTCAGGATCAGAATCCTGATCAGCTACCTCCGCCTCATCACACAGAGAGTCCTCCTGCTGGGACCCTGACCAGTGTGATGAAGTAGAGGGCCGCTCATAGCGAGCTCGCTTAGGCTGTCTGGGACTGTCGTCCGTGTCAGAGCCGTCACACTGGGATGCATGGGACACCCCCGGAGCCCGGAGCTGTTCCAACTGAGGGGGACCAGGGAGCAGTGGTTCAACCGTGCCCATGGTCTGAGTTACTGGTCTAGACTGCAAAGTTTCTAGAATTTTAGTCATAGTCACAGACAATCTATCAGCAAAAACTGCAAACTCTGTCCCAGTCACCTGGACAGTATTCACAGGTGGTTCTCCCTGGGTCACCTCTAGCAGAGGCCCCGGCCGAGCAAGTGCCACAGGGGCCGAGCACTGCACACAATGGGGGTCAGTGGAACCTGCCGGTAGAATAGCCTCACATGCGGTACAAGCAGCATAGAAAGCCTGTGCCTTGGCACCCTTGCTTTTTGCGGACGACATGCTGTTGTCTCCTCTGAGCAATCTAGGATGTATAGCCAAGAATCACCAGCGACCGTACAGTGCAATGTATAGCATGCAAGCATAAAAATACAATTGTACACTTCGGCACTAGCGGGGTCAGCACCGGAGGTGCCGCTTACCGCCCGCTCAAAAGCGGGTGTGTGGTCGCCAGAATCCCGTGCCTGGGTCTCCCAGAACTTGTCTCCCCTCTCCAGCTCAGACTGCACACAGGAATGGCTGCCGGCGTTCTGTGAAGAGGGGCGGACCGTGGGCGTGCCTCAGACAAAGTGCGGGAAACTGGCGTCCCACTGTGCCCAGTGTGAGGGCTGGAGTATGTAAAGTAGACTCCAGCCCTCGGCACTGACGTTCTGTACAGCGTCCCGCCCTTCCCCTGACTGGCAGGCCTGGGGGCGGGAACGAAACGAAACTAGGCCGCAAAAGCCGGGGACTCTAGTAATAAGCGCGGCCGTCAAATATGCACGGCCAGCGCGGAAGTCCCCGGCGCACCACAAGTCCCAGCCGCGCCGCAGTGTAAAACTGTCAGCAGCGGCCGGCGCGGCAGTTCCCAATACAATAACTCCCTCAGCAAGCTGTAGGTAGTGTGGCACAAGCGCGCAGCGCTGTTGTCCCCGACGCACTAACACACCCAGCCATGCTGCAGTGTGTCTGCGCGCGGTCTGTACGGGGACACGGAGTACCTTGACGTAGCAGGGCCCTGTCCCTGACGATACTCCGCTCCATATCCAGCAGATTCCCCAGGGGTTGTGGATGGAGCACGGTCTCAGTGCCTGGAGACCGGTGAAATCCCACTTCACCCAGAGCCCTAAAGGGGATGGGGAAGGATGCAGCATGTGGGCTCCAGCCTCCGTACCCGCAATGGGCACCTCAACCTTAACAAACACCGCCGACAAAAGTGGGGTGAGAAGGGAGCATGCTGGGGACCCTAGTATGGGTCCTCTTTTCTTCCATCCGACATAGTCAGCAGCTGCTGCTGACTAAACAGTGGAGCTATGCGTGGATGTCTGACCTCCTTCGCACAAAGCTTGAAAACTGAGGAGCCCGTGATCCCACAGGGGGTGTATAGGCAGAAGGGGAGGGGCTTTACACTTTTAAGTGTAATACTTTGTGTGGCCTCCGGAGGCAGTAGCTATACACCCAATTGTCTGGGTCTCCCAATTAGGAGCGACAAAGAAATGTGAACACAGAGGATTTAACTAGTCTCCTATGGAGGACACGTTTCCACATGGCACGGTGGCTCAGTGGTTAGCACTGTATGGTGGCTCAGTGGTTAGCACTGCAGTCTTGCAGCGCTGGGGTCCTGAGTTCAAATCACCAAAGACCACATCTGAAAGGAGTTTGTATGTTCTCCCCGTGTTTTCGTGGGTTTGCTCCGGATTCTCCGGTTTCCTCCAACACTCCAAAGGCATACAGAGATGGAATTTAGATTGTGAGCCCCAATGGGGACAGAGCTGCCAATGTATATAAAAGTGCTGAGAAATTAATAGAGCTATATAAAGCAATAAATATTTCCAAACACGTCTGGATCAAAGGGTCTGCGATGGCATGATGCAAGGAATGCTAGAGAAGAAAGTGTGTATTGTTTGTTACAAGGGAAATGATTTTGGTAGTGGTGGTTATGTAGAGTATACAATGAAGTCCACCTCAAAAGGCTGGCACACACACACACACACACACACACACACACACACACACACACACACACACTAGACCCTTTGCACGCAGCCTTGTAATTTCTGTAAATAATCTTTGTTAGTTGACATTTTTTTTCTATGGCTAATACAGCTTTATTTTCTCTTCCACAAAAAAAAGCAAACACCGTACCCTTCGTGTAAACGTTTTCCCACACTTGGAACAGACAAAAGCAGCGGGAACGAAGCTCGGATCGTGGTATCTCTTGAAATGCATGTCCAGGAGTTGCTTCTGACGGAACGTTTTGTCGCAATGGCTACAGGCGTAAGGCTTCTCGCCGGTGTGAGTACGTTTATGCATGATCATGTGACGTTCCTGAAGAAAACATAGTAAAAGACACAGACAAATTAGAGACAGTAGTTCCGCATATAAATCACTATTTATAAAAAGAAGGGAATTTTGTTACTTACCGTAAATTCCTTTTCTTCTAGCTCCTATTGGGAGACCCAGACGATTGACGATTGGGTGTATAGCTACTGCCTCCGGAGGCCACACAAAGCATTACACTAAAAAGTGTAAGGCCCCTCCCCTTCTGGCTATACACCCCCAGTGGGATCACTGGCTCACCAGTTTTAGTGCCAAAGCAAGAAGGAGGAAAGCCAATAACTGGTTTAAACAAATTCACTCCGAAGTAACATCGGAGAACTGAAAACCATTCAACATGAACAACATGTGGACCCGAAAAACCAACCCAAAAATCCCGAAGGACAACAGGGCGGGTGCTGGGTCTCCCAATAGGAGCTAGAAGAAAAGGAATTTACGGTAAGTAACAAAATTCCCTTCTTCTTCGGCGCTCCATTGGGAGACCCAGACGATTGGGACGTCCAAAAGCTGTCCCTGGGTGGGTAAAGAAATACCTCATGTTAGAGCTGCAAAGACAGCCCTCCCCTACGGGGAGGCAACTGCCGCCTGCAGGACTCTTCTACCTAGGCTGGCGTCCGCCGAAGCATAGGTATGCACCTGATAATGTTTGGTGACAGTGTGCAGACTCGACCAGGTAGCTGCCTGGCACACCTGTTGAGCCGTAGCCTGGTGTCGTAATGCCCAGGACGCACCCACGGCTCTGGTAGAATGGGCCTTCAGCCCTGATGGAACCGGAAGCACAGCAGAACGGTAGGCTTCAAGAATTGGTTCCTTGATCCATCGAGCCAGGGTGGCTTTGGAAGCCTGCGACCCTTTGCGCTGACCAGCGACAAGTATAAAGAGTGCATCCGAGCGGCGCAGGGGCGCCGTGCGGGAAAAGTAGATTCTGAGCTCTCTCATCAGATCTAACAAATGCAAATCCAATTCATATCGAAGAACTGGATGAGGACAAAAGGAAGGTAAGGAGATATCCTGACTGAGATGAAAGGGGGATACCACCTTAGGGAGAAACCCCGTAATCAGGCGCAGCACTACCTTGTCTTGGTGAAACACCAGGAAAGGAGCTTAGGATGACCGCGCTGCTAGCTCGGACACTCTCTGAAGAGACGTGACCGTTACTAAAAAAGCCACTTTCTGTGACAGTCGAGAAAGTGAAAAAAACATCCCTCAGAGGCCCCAAGGGCGGCTCCTGGAGAGCCATAAGTACCCTGTGCAGATCCCATGGGTCTAACGGCCTCTTGTACGGAGGGAGAATGCGACCAACCCCCTGCAGGAACGTGCGTACCTGAGGAAGTCGTACTATGCGATTCTGAAAGAATACAGACAGCGCTGGGACTCGTCCGTTAAGGGAGCCGAGCGACAAACCTTTTCCCAAACCAGATTGCAGGAAGGAAGGAAAGGTAGGCAATGCAAATGTCCAGGGAGACACTCCCTGAGCAGAGCGCTAAGAGAAGAATATCTTCCACGTCTTGTGGTAGATCGTGGCAGACGTCAGCTTCCTAGCCCGTCTCATGGTGGCAATGACGACTTGAGACAATCCTGAAGACGCTAGGATCCCGGGCTCGATGGCCACACAGTCATGATCAGGGTCGTAGAATTCAGTGGAAAAAACGGCCCTTGGGACAGTAAGTCTGGCCGGTCTGAGGGTGCCCACGGTTGGCCGACCGTGAGATGCCACAGATCCGGGAACCACGACCTCCTCGGTCAGTCTGGGACTACGAGGATGGCGCGGCGGCAAGCGGAGCTAAGCTTGCGTAGCACTCTGGGCAACAGTGCCAGAGGTGGAAACACATAGGGTAGCTGGAACCGCGACCAATCCTGAACTAAGGCGCCTGCCGCCAGAGCTCTTTGCTCGTGAGACCGCGCCGTGAAAATCGGGACCTTGTTGTTGTGTCGAGACGCCATTAGGTCGACGTCCGGCATCCCCCAGCGGCTACAGATTTCCTGACACCATTCTGGGTGCAGAGGCCATTCCCCTGCGTCCATACCCAGGCGACTGAGGAAGTCTGCTTCCCAATTTCCTACGCCCGGGATGTGAACTGCGGATATGGTGGATGCTCTGTCCCCCACCCACATCAGAATCCGCCGGATTGCCAGGTAGGCTTGGCGATGCGTGTTCCGCCTTGGTGGGCGATGTCTGCCACCGCTGTGGAATTGTCCGACTGAATTCGGATCTGTTTTCCTTCCAGCCACTGCTGGAAGGCTTGCAGGGCAAGATACAGTGCCCAGATTTCCAAAACATTGATCTGAAGGATGGACTCCATGACCGTCTGAGAAGGGAAACGTTCCTGTCTAGGGACGTCGACTCCCCAACCCATTGGCAAAGCATGTCCCATTGAAGTGGACGCAGATGAAACTGCGCGAAAGTGACTGCCTCTGCATGAGACGTCTTAAGGGGTGTGACTGGCCTTGAAGGAGAGACTGCACCCCCGTCTGTAGTGAACGCTGCTTGTCCAGCGGAAGGTTCACTACCGCTGAGAGAGTGTGAAACTCCATGCTCAGATATGTTGGCGATTGGGTCGGTGCCCGATGTAACCTTGAAAAGTTGATTTTCCACCCGAAACTCTGGAGAGTCTCCAGCGCCACGTTCAGGCTGCGTTGGCATGCCTCTTGAGAGGGTGCCTTGACAAGTGGATCGTCCCAGTAAGGATCACAGAGTGACCCTGAGAGTGCAGGACTGCTCCCACTGCTGCCCTGAACTTGGTGAAGAAGGGAATTTTGTTACTTACCGTAAATTCCTTTTCTTCTAGCTCTTATTGGGAGACCCAGACGATTGGGGTATAGCTGCTGCCCTCTGGAGGCCACACAAAGCACTACACTAAAAAGTGCAAGGCCCCTCCCCCTCTGGCTATACCCCCCCGTGGTATCACGGGTTCTCCAGTTTTAGTGCCAAAGCAAGAAGGAGGAAGCCAATAACTGGTTTAAACAAATTAACTCCGAATAACGTCGGAGAACTGAAAAACCGTTCAACATGAACAACATGTGTACCCGCAAACAACCAAGAAATCCCGAAGGACAACAGGGCGGGTGCTGGGTCTCCCAATAAGAGCTAGAAGAAAAGGAATTTACGGTAAGTAACAAAATTCCCTTCTTCTTCAGCGCTCTATTGGGAGACCCAGACGATTGGGACGTCCAAAAGCTGTCCCTGGGTGGGTAAAGAGATACCTCATGTTAGAGCTGCAAAACAGCCCTCCCCTACGGGGATGTCACTGCCGCCCGCAGGACTCTTCTACCTAAGCTGGCATCCGCCGAAGCATAGGTATGCACCTGAAAATGTTTGGTGAAAGTGTGCAGACTCGACCAGGTAGTTGCCTGGCACACCTGTTGAGCCGAAGCCTGGTGTCGTAGCGCCCAGGACGCACTCACGGCTCTGGTTGAATGGGCTTTCAGCCCTGAAAGAACCGGAAGCCCTGCAAAACGGTAGGCTTCCAGAATTGGTTCTTTGATCCATCGAGCCAGGGTGGCTTTAGAAGCCTGCAACCTCTTGCGCGTACCAGCGACAAGGGCATCGGAACGGCGTACGGGCGCCGTGCGTGAAATGTAGATTCTGAGTGCTCTCACCAGATCTAGCAAACGTAAATCATTCTCATACCGGTGAACCGGATGAGTGCAAAAGGACGGTAAGGAGATATCCTGATTAAGATGAAACGAGGATACGACCTTAGGGAGAAACTCCGGAATGATGCGCAGCACTACCTTGTCCTGGTGAAAACACCAGGAAGGGAGCCTTGGATGACAGAGCTGCCAGCTCAGACACTCGCCGAAGCGATGTGATCGCAACGAGAAACGCCACCTTCTGTGACAGGCGAGAAAAAGAAACTTCCTTCAGAGGCTCGAAAGGCGGCTTCTGGAGAGCAACTAGAACCCTGTTCAGATCCCATGGATCCAACGGCCCCTTGTACGGGGGTACGATATGACAAACCCCCTGCGGGAACGTGCGCACCTTAGAAAGATGTGCTAGACGCTTCTGAAAGAACACGGATAGTGCTGAGACTTGCCCTTTGAGGGAGTCTAGCGACAAGCCCTTTTCTAACTCCTATTGTAGGAAGGAAAGAAAGATAGGCAATGCAAATGGCCAGGGAGACACTCCCTGAGTAGAGCACCAGATTAAGAAAACCTTCCACGTTCTGTGGTAGATCTTAGCAGACGTGGGCTTCCTAGCCTGTCTCATGGTGGCAACGACCCCTTGGGATAATCCTGAAGACGCTAGGATCCAGGACACACAAGCCACACAGTCAGGTTCAGGGCCGCAGAATTCCGATGGAGAAAACGGCCCTTGAGACAGTAAGTCTGGTCGGTCTGGTAGTGACCCCGGTCGGCCGACCGTGAGATGCCACAGATCCGGGTACCACGATCTCCTCGGCCAGTCTGGTGCGACGAGTATGACGCGGCTGCAATCGGATCTGATTTTTGCGCAGTACTCTGGGCAAGAGTGCCAGAGGTGGAAACACATATGTGAGCCGGAACTGCGACCAATCTTGCACTAAGGCGTCTGCCGCCAGAGCTCTGTGATCGCGCGATCGTGCCATAAATGCCGGGACCTTGTTGGTGTGCCGAGACGCCATTAGGTCGACGTCCGGCCCCCCCCCAGCGGCAACAGATTTCCTGAAACACGTCCGGGTGAAGGGACCATTCCCCCGCGTCCATGCCCTGGCGACTGAGGAAGCCTGCTTCCCAGTTTTCTACGCCCGGGATGTGAACTGCGGATATGGTGGATGCTGTGTCCTCCACCCACATGAGGATTCGCCGGACTTCCTGGAAGGCTGCTGACTGCGTGTCCCTCCTTGGTGGTTGATGTATGCCACCGCTGTGGAGATGTCCGACTGGATTCGGATCTGCTCCCTTCTAGCCACTTTTGGAAAGTTAATAGGGTAAGATACCCTGCCCCGATTTCCAGCACATCGAACTGAAGGGTGGACTCCTGCTGAGTCCACGTCCCCTGAGCCATGTGGCGGAGACAAACTGCTCCCCACCCTGACAGACTCGTATCTGTCGTGACCACTGCCCAGGATGGGGGCTATGGCAATGAGGTGGGAATAAGCCACTATTGCAGAGAGTCCTCGGCCGTCAGGGAAAGGGAGACTTCCCGTCCAGGGAGGTTGACTGCCCATCCCATTTGCGGAGAATGTCCGATTGCCGTTGGCGCAGATGAAACTGCGCAAAGAGAACTGCCTCGATGGCTGCCACCATCTTCCTTAGGAAGTGCATGAGGCGCCTTAAGGGGTGCGACTGGCCTTGAAGGAGAGACTGCACCTCTGTCCACAGTGAACGCTGCTGGTTCAGCGGAAGCTTCACTATGGCTGATAGAGTATGAAACTCCATGCCGAGATACGTTAGTGATTGAGTCGGAGACAGATTTGACCTTGCCAAATTGATGATCCACCCGAAAGTCTGGAGAGTCTCCAGCGTAACATTCAGGCTGCGTTGGCATGCCTCGAGGGAGGTTGCTTTGACGAGTAGATCGTCCAAGTACGGAATCACTCCGTGAGAGTGCAAGACTGCTACCACTGCTGCCATGACCTTGGTGCCCACCCGTGGGGCTGTCGCCAGACTGAATGGCAGAGCTACGAACAGAAGATGTTCGTCTCCTATCACAAAACGTAGAAAACGTTGGTGCTCCGTAGCAATTGGCACGTGGAGATAGGCATCTTTGATGTCTGTTGAGGCAAGGAAGTCTCCTCGAGACATTGAGGCAATGACGGATCGGAGGGATCCCATCCGGAACCGCCTGGCGTTCGCATGCTCGTTGAGCAGTTTCAGAACCAGAACAGGACGGAAGGAACCGTCCATTTTTGGAGCCACAAAGAGATTGGAGTACAAACCCTCGCCCTCGTTCCTGAGGGGGGACAGGGATCACCACTCCTTCTGCTCTTAGAGCGTCCACCGCCTGCAGCAGGGCATCTGCTCGGTGGAGAGGTGGGGCCGTTCTGAAGAATGGAGTCGGAGGACGAGAACAGAACACTGTCCTGTGCACGTGAGCACAATGTCCGTCACCCACCGGTCTGTGACCTGTGGCAGCTAAATGTCGCCAAAGGCGGGGGAGTCTGCCATCAACCGCGGATGCGGAGAGAGGGAGAGAGCTGAGAGTCATGAGGAGACCGCCTTGGTAGCGGTTCCTCCGGCTGCCTTCTTTGGGCGTGATTGAGCCCGGCCGGAATCTGAGCCCGTCTGAGGTTTTGTAGCCCTTTTGCACGAGGACAATTGGGACCTGCCCGAGCTTGGGAAGGACCGAAACCTCGACTGTACTTTTAGGACAGCATTAATAGGGTAAGTCGCAGTGCAGACATTGCGGCGCAAGAACCGCTGAAAAGGTTAGGTTGCCTATACGGCTGTGAATGCCGGAGCAACCGACACGCCGATAGCCTCCTAGACAGATTTCAACCAGAGTCCATCTGTCTGTGAATGGCATCTTTAAGTGAAGCCCCATCTCCAGTGCAACTATGGCTCTATATGCAAGCCTGGAGATTGGAGAATCCACCTTTGGACCCTGGGTCCAGCGCTGACCACGTCAGGGGAAAAAAGGGATAACGTGTATCCTAAAAACGTTTGGAGAAGACGCTTATCTGGTAAGCGTGGTGTTCCTGGACTGCTTCTCTGAAGTCAGCGTGGCCAGAAAAATACTCAATATCTGCGTGAGACACTGAAAAGGAACTTCTCCTGTTCGTCTCCTATCTCCACTGGGGGAGCTGAGGGAGGAAGATCCAACCTTCCATTGGTGGACGGTATAGGATCATTCCGTATGGCGTTACCACCCGGTGTATCCGGATTGAGAGCGATGTCAGTATCAAAGCCCTGAAGAGCTGCCTTTTGTTCAAGTAGATTGCCCATGGGTGCAAGTCTCTAAATTATGACTACTCCGTCCCTGTCCATGGACAGGGTTGACAGGAGGTTTCTTTGGCCACAACTAGTAGAGCCCCGGCAGACGAAGTGCTAGAGACCCCGGCAGACGACGTGCTACAGGGGAGCATGCACACAATGGGACGGTGTCATGAACAGCATCCCATGTAGTAAAAACAGCACTGAAAACTGTGTTGCCTTTTTGCCGCTGCCGACTAGCTATCTAGAAGTATATAGCCAAGATTGGTGACCGTACAGTGCAATGTATAGCATACAGGCATAAAGTACAAATGACCACTGCAGCACAAGCAATACAAGCAGCATAGAAGCCTGTGCCCTGGCACTCCTGCTCTTCTGCTGCTGTATACTAGTCATCTAGGGGAATATAGCCCAGAAGAGTGACCCTACAGTGCAATGTATAGCATACAAGCACAAGTACAAATGAACACTGCAGCACATGCAATACAAGCAGCATAGAAGCCTGTGCCCTGGCACCTCTGCTCTTCTGCTGCTGTAGACTGGTCATCTAGGGGAATATAGCCCAGAAGAGTGACCATACAGTGCAATGTATAGCATACAAGCACAAGTACAAATGCACACTGCAGCCCATGCAATACAAGCAGCATAGAAAAAAACCTGTGCCCCAGCACCCTTGGTTTTCTGCTGCTGTAGTCTAGCCATTCCAGGAGAATATAGCTAAGACTAGCGACTGTACAGTGCAATGTATAGCATATCAGCATAAACACAAATGAACACCTCAGTCGTGCAAAAGAAGCAGCCTAGAAAGCCTGTGCTTTAGCACACCTGCTTTCCTGCTGCTGATGAGTCGCTCCCCAAGCGGGCATATAGCGACCTATACAGTTAAAAACAACACATGTATACACTGCATATATATTGTGGTCAGCACTATGTGTGCCCTTACCGCCCGCCTATAAGCGGGTGTATGAACGCCACTGTCCTGCCTTGGTGTCCCGAGCTCTGTAATGGCTGCCGGCTTCTTCCCCAGCTCGTGTGAGTAGGGGCGGGCCGTGGGCGTGCCCCCAAGTCAGAGCGGGAATCCGGCGCCCGACAGTGTGCAGTGAGAGGGCTGGAGCATGTAAATAAGGCTCCAGCCCTCGGCGCTGCTGATTGCTCAGCGCCTGTCCCCTTCCCTGAGTGACAGGGAGGGGGCGGGAACGAAGCGGCACTAGGCCGCAGAAGCCGGGGACTGGAGTTATAAGCGCCGCCGCCGTAAAAGCGCGGTCGGCGCCCAGTCCCCGGCGAACAACAAGTCCCAGCCGCGCCGCCGCTCCCGGAGCGTCCGGCGCGGTAGTTCCCAAAACACAAAGTCACTCAGCAAAGCTGCAGTGACTGTAACCCATTACTGTCCCCGGCGCACTAGCACACCCAGCAAGTCTGGAGTGTGCTGTGCCTGTGTGTACGGGGACACAGAGTACCTGTAATGGTGCAGGGCCATGTCCCTGAACGGTACTCCAGCTCCGTATCCAGCAGGTTCAAATGGGTCTGTGGATGGAGCCCGGCATCAGAGCTTTGAGGCCGGCAGGATCCCACTTCCACAGAGCCCCTCAGGGGGATGTGGAAGGAAAACAGCATGTGGGCTCCAGCCTCCGTACCAGCAATAGGTACCTCAACCTTACAACACCATCCAGGGGTGAGAAGGGAGCATGCTGGGGACACTATATGTGTCCTCTTTTCTTCCATCCGAAATAGTCAGCAGCTACTGCTGACTAAAATCTGTGGAGCTATGCGTGGATGTCTGACCTCCTTCGCACACAAAGCTAAAACTGGAGAACCCGTGATACCACGGGGGGGTATAGCCAGAGGGGGAGGGGCCTTGCACTTTTTAGTGTAGTGCTTTGTGTGGCCTCCAGAGGGCAGCAGCTATACCCCAATCGTCTGGGTCTCCCAATAGAGCGCTGAAGAAAACCCGTAGGGCTGTCGCCAGACCGAAGGGCAGGGCTACGCACTGAAGATACTCGTCTTCAATAACGAAAACGTAGCACACGCTGGTGCTCTGGAGCAATCGGCACGTGGAGATAGGCATCCTGATGTCTATTGATGCTAGGAAATCTCCTTGCGACATTGAGGCAATGACGGAGCGGAGGGTTACATCCGGAACCGCCTGGCCTTCACGTGCTTGGTGAGCAGTGTTAGGTCCAGAACGGAACGGAAAGAGCCGCCCCTTTTTTGGCACCCCAATCAGATTGGAGGAAAAAACCGTGTCTTGTTCCTGAAGAGGAACAGGGATTACCACTTCTTCTGCCTGCAGAAGAGCGACGGCTCGGTGGGGGGAGGGGGGGAGAATGAAGAATCGCGTCGGAGGACGAGAACAGAGTTCTATCCTGTACACGTGAGACAAAATGTCTCTCACCCACCGGTCTGTGACCTGTGGCAGTTAAATGTCCCCAAGCGGGAGATTCTGCCCCCAACCGCGGATGCGGAAAGAGAGAGCTGACAGTCATGAGGAGACCGCCTTGGTAGCGGTTCCTCCTGCTGCCTTCCTTGGGCGTGATTGAGCCCGGCCGGAATCTGAGCCCCTCTGAGCCTTTTGAGCCCTTTTGGGCGAGGACAATTGGGACCTGCCCGAGCCTGGGAAGGACCAACCTCGACTGTCCCTCCAGGACAGCATTATTAGGGTAAGTCGCAATGCAGACATTGCGAGGTTAAGGACACCACCTGCGGCACAGATGTACATGTGCTCAAGACCAGCTGCGCAAGCGCAGCTGAAATAGGTTAGAGTGCCCATACGGCTGCGAATGCCGGAGCAACCGACACGCTGACAGCTTCACAGACAGACTTTAACCAGAGGTCCATCTGTCTGTCAATGGTATCTTTAAGTGAAGTCCCATCTTCACTGCAACTATGGATCTAGCCGCAAGCCTGGAGATTGGGGGGATCCACCTTTGGACCCTGGGTCTAGCGCTTCACCACGTCAGGTGAAAGGGATAACGTGTATCCTTAAAACGTTTGGAGAAAACGCTTATCTGGTAAGCGTGGTGTTTCTGAACTGCTTCTTTGAAGTCAGCGCCAGAAAAATACTCAATATACACTTGAGATACTGAAAGAGGGATTTATCCTGCTGTGAAGCTGACCCCTCCCCTGGAGGAGTTGAGGGGGAAATACCCAACTTTCCATTGATGGACGCTATAAGATTATTCACTATAGCGTCACCATCCGGTGCATCCGGATTGAGAGCGGTCTCAAGATCAGAGTCGTGAACAGCTACGTCTGCCTCATGATACAGAGAGTACTCCTGTGGTGACCCTGACCAGTGATGAAGTCGAGGGCCATTCTCATGGAGCTCGCTTAGGCCGTCTGGGACTGTCGTCCGTGTCAGAGCCTGCACCCTGGGATGCATGGGACCCCCCTGGAACCCTGATTTATTCCCAATCAGGGTGGCCAGGGGCATTGAATCAACCTTGGCCAAGGTCTATCTGGACTGCAAAGTCTGTAAGATATTAGTCATAATCACAGACAATAAAGCAGCGGAAACTGCAACTCCATCCCTGTCCATGGACAGGGATCACAGGTGGTCTTTTGGCTACCTGTAGCGGAGACCCCGGTTGAGCAATTGCACATACTGGGGGCCCTGGAACCGTATCACATGCAGTACAAGCAGCATAGAAAGCCTGTGCCTTGGCACCCCTGCTTTTTTGCTGTTGTTGTCTAGCCATCTAGGAGCATTAGCTAAGAATAGCGACCTTACAGTGAATGCATACAAGCATGAAGTACAAATAAACACTTCAGCCCATGTAGTACAAGCAGCCTAGAAAGCTTGTGCCTTGGCACCTTTGCTTTTCTGCTGCTGTTGTCTAGTTATTCAGGAGCATTAGCGAAGAATAGCGACATACAGCGAATGTATAGCATACAAGCATGAAGATAAACACTGCAGCACATGCAATCCAAGCAGCATTGAAAGCTTGTGCCTTGGCACCCTTGCTTTTCTGCTGCTGTTGTCAAGTTATCCAGGAGCATTAGCCAAGAATAGCGACATACAGTGAATGTATAGCATACAAACATGAAAATAAACACTGCAGCACATGCACTTCAAGCAGCGTTGAAAGCTTGTGCCTTAGCACCCTTGCTGTTTGCTGCCGCTGGCTAGCCATCTAGGCGGGTAGACAGCCAAGAATAGCCATTACAGTGCCATGTATAGTCTGTGCTTTAGCACCGCTGCTTATTAGCTGGTGTTTCTAGGCCTGCATCCTGAATAGCGACTTTACAAAAAGTACAGCAGGACACTTCGGCATTAGTGGGTCAGCACTGCAGCTGCCGCTTACCGCCCGCACAAAAGCAGGTGTTGGCGCCTCCTGTGACTGCTAGCTCAGCGCTTGTCTCCGTTTTCCCGCTCTGCGTGCCGGAATGGCTGCCGGCGTCCAGAGACGAGGGGCGGGCCGAGGGCGTGCCCGAGACAAGAGCGGGAACCCGGCGTCCCACTGAGACTAGTGAAGGGGGCTGGAGAATGCAAAGCAGACTCCAGCTCCCTGCGCTGACTTACTGTACAGCGTCCCGCCCCTTCCCTGACTGGCAGGGCTGGGGGCGGGAACGAAAGTAAAACTAGGCCGCAAAGCCGGGGACTCGAGTAATAAGCGTGGCCGTCCTATGTGCACGGCCGGCGCGGAAGTCCCCGGCGCACCACAAGTCCCAGCCGCGCCACAGTGTAAAACACCCAGCAGCGGCCGGCGCGGCCGTTCCCAATACATAAATTCACTCAGCAAAGCTGCAGTGAATAATAGCACAAGCGCTCTGCGCTGTTGTCCCCGGCGCACTAGCACTCCCAGCAATGCTGGTGTGTGTGTGCGCGATGTGTACGGGGACACAGAGTACCTTAATGTCGCAGGGCCCTGTCCCTGAGGATACTCAGCTCCAAATCCAGCAGGTTCTCTGGGTCTGTGGATGGAGCCCGGTCTCAGTGCCTGGAGACCGGTAAGATCCCACTTCACCCAGAGCCCCATCAGGGGGATGGGGAAGGAAAGCAGCATGTGGGCTCCAGCCTCCGTACCAGCAATAGGTACCTCAACCTTACAAACCGCAAGTGGGGTGAGAAGGGAGCATGCTGGGGGCCCTATATGGGCCCACTTTTCTTCCATCCGACATGGTCAGCAGCTACTGCTGACTAAACAGTGGAGCTATTGCATGGATGTGTGCCTCCTTCGCACAAAGCTTGAAAACTGGTGAGCCAGTGATCCCACTGGGGGTGTATAGCCAGAAGGGGAGGGGCCTTACACTTTTTAGTGTAATGCTTTGTGTGGCCTCCGGAGGCAGTAGCTATACACCCAATCGTCAATCGTCTGGGTCTCCCAATGGAGCGCCGAAGAAAGGTCCTTTATGACACCATAGCTTCTTTAACCACTACACTTTGGATTTAATCAGGGTTTCCTCATAGGTAACATATGCCCCCCATTTCATCATCCGGTATGTTACCTGTCTGCAGGCGTATTCACACTGGTCACACTTGAACCTTTTTTCGTTTTTGTGAGACTTCTGGTGCTGTATGAGGGCATAACGCTCATGGAAGACCGTATCACAATAGCGGCACTTTTTGCCTTGCTCAATGAAGGAATGCTGTTTGCGTAAATGAACACCTTAAAAGAGAAAACAAATAAAAAATATTAAAAGAACACAATAACTAAAGTTTCACTGGCTTGCGTATGTTGTTCGCTTAAGGCTGCTTTCACACATCAGTTTTTTTTGCATCAGGCACAATCCAGCTCAAAAACTTATGCAATGGATGCGGCGAAAGAAACGGATCCGTTGCATAAGTTTTTCCATGCGGCCCGTCTGTTTTTTTGCGGCCGGATGCGTTTTTTTGCCGCAGGATGCCGCATCCGGCTTCAATTGTAAATTGCGCCGGATCCGGCGTGATGCGGTTTTTCGACGCAGACAAAAAAAACGTTGCATGCAACGTTCCATCCGGCCGCCGCATCGGCTAAATATGCCGTATCCGGCAAAAACCGGACGCAACGCAAGGCCATGCGGCACAATCCGGCTCTAATGCAAGTCTATGCAGAAAAAACGCATCCAGCGGCAAAAAAACCCCAAAAAAACGGATGTGATTTTTCTGCAAAGCGCCGGATTGTGCCGCACAGCAAAAACTTGATGTGTGAAAGTAGCCTTATCTCTAAATATTACTGCATAAGTAACAATCTGAAATCAGGATTTGTACCCAGCGTGTAACTTACCCAAATCACTTTTCCTTGCAATAACAGTATCACAGTGCGGACAGTGGAATTTAGCAACATTCTCTGTATGTTTCTGTAATATGTGCATTTTCATTGTGCCGCTTTGGGTAAAACGTGCATGGCAAATATAGCATTCATATGGCTTTTCACCTAGAAGAAATTAAAGGAATACAGATTACCAGCAGAAAACATCAAACGGGAAGACCAGATACTGATCCTTTCTAGGGTGTTCGGCTCGTTTATTATTTTACTGTATTTTCTGGTAGGTTATGGAGACAGGTTCTCGGTGCCAGTCTATTAGGCTTTGTGTCCAGAGCACTTACCTGAATGAGTTCTCATGTGTCGCTTCAGTTTGTAGGTGTCTCTGCTGGCGTAGCTGCACAAACTGCACTGAAAAGGGCGCTCTCCGGTGTGAGAACGGATATGCCTCTTCAACTTGCTTACCTAATCAAAAGAACAAAGACATCAAGTTTTTATAGGTCATTACAAAGCCTTATTCACACTACGGTATGGTGGAGATCTTTTTTTGCGCTGAAAATCCCAGGAGTGGGTTTAAGATATTGAATCTTTGATGTAGGTGTCCTTCACATGTACACATGGCATCTGTTTTTATCCACGGACACCACATGTATTCAATATAACCCATGTTAGCTTAATGTTGCTATTTTTTTTTTACCTTGATCAGTACCAGAAAAACAAGGATAGAAAAAAGAGAATTTTGTTTACTTACCGTAAATTCTTTTTCTTATAGTTCCGACATGGGAGACCCAGACCATGGGTGTATAGATTCTGCCTCCGGAGGACACACAAAGTACTACACTAAAAAGTGTAGCTCCTCTCTCCGAGCATATACACCCCCTGGATAACACATCTAGCCAGTTTAGTGCAAAAGCTGAAGGAGGACATCCACCCACAAGTAGAGATAGAGTAAAACCCGGAATAACCGGAACCTCTGTCTACAACAACAGCCGGTGAAAACACACGGAACAAGAACTGCCAACAGGCAACAGGGACGGTGCTGGGTCTCCCATGTCGGAACTATAAGAAAAAGAATTTACGGTAAGTAACAAAATTCTCTTTTTCTTCATCGTTCCTTATGGGAGACCCAAACCATGGGACGTCTCAAAGCAGTCCATGGGTGGGAAATAAACAGAAAACTGAGAAGTAGGCAAAACCTAACTTCACAAATGGGCGACAGCCGCCTGAAGGATGCGTCTGCCCAAGCTCGCATCTGCCGAAGCATGAGCATGCACTTGGTAGTGCTTCGAAAAGGTGTGCAGACTAGACCAAGTGCCAGCCTGACAGACCTGCTGAGCCGTAGCCTGGTGCCTGAAAGCCCAAGAGGCACCGACAGCTCTGGTCGAGTGCGCCTTAATCCCCGGCGGGGGAGGCACCTGAGAACATTGGTAGGCATCGGATATGGCCGACCTAATCCAACGAGCTAGGGTCGGTTTAGAAGCCGAGAGACCCTTGCGCTAACCTGTGGTCAGCACAAAAAGAGAGGTGCACCGCCTAAGAGCAGCGGTGCGTGACACATAGATCCGGAGCGCCCGCACCAAATCTAAAGTATGCAACGCTTTCTCAAAGCGATGTACAGGGGCCGGACAAAGGGAAGGCAATGAAATGTCCTGGTTAAGGTGGAAAGGAGACACCACCTTAGGGAGAAAGTCCGGAGTCGGACGGAGAACCACCTTGTCTTGGTGAAAAACCAAAAAGGGTGACTCCGAAGAGAGCGCAGCCAAATCAGAGACTCTCCTGAGAGAAGTTATGGCCACCAGAAAGACCACTTTCTGTGAAAGTTGAAACAAAGAAACCTCCCTAAGAGGCTCAAAGGGGGGTTTCTGTAAGGCAGTGAGGACCAGATTAAGGTCCCAGGGATCCAGAGGCCGCCGGTAAGGCGGAATGATGTGAGATACGCCCTGCATGAAGGTGCGCACCTGGGCCAGTCGGGCGATACGCCGCTGGAACAACACTGACAGAGCCGAGACCTGTCCCTTGAGGGAATTGAGAGATAGTCCTAGCTGCAGACCGGACTGTAGAAAGGACAGGATGGTCGGCAAGGAAAACGGCCAAGGAGCATGGCCGGAAGAGCGACACCAGGACAGGAAAATTCTCCAAGTCCTGTGGTAAATCCTGGCCGAGGAAGACTTCCGAGCCTGAGTTATAGTGGAGATGACCTCGGAAGGAATGCCTGAAGCCGTCAGGATCCAGGGCTCAAGAGCCACGCCGTCAATCTGAGAGCCGCAGAATTCTGGCGGAAAAACGGACCTTGTGAGAGAAGGTCTGGGCGGTCCGGGAGATGCCACGGCACCTCTACGGACAGACGGAGCAGGTCTGGGTACCAAGCTCGCCTGGGCCAGTCCGGAGCAATGATTATGACCCGACGGCCCTCCATTCTGATCTTGCGCAGGACTCTGGGCAAGAGAGCTAGAGGGGGAAACACGTAGGCCAGACGGAACTGGGACCAATCCTGAACCAGCGCGTCCGCCGCCAAGGCCTGAGGATCGTGGGAGCGAGCCACGTAAACCGGGACCTTCTTGTTGTGCCGGGATGCCATTAGATCCACTTCCGGAGTGCCCCACTTGCGGCAGATTGAGAACACTGCCGGATGCAGGGCCCACTCGCCGCTGTCCACGGTTTGACGGCTGAGATAATCTGCCTCCCAGTTTTCTACGCCTGGGATGTGGACTGCGGATATGGTGGACCTGGAGTCCTCCGTCCACTGAAGGATACGTTGAACTTCCAACATTGCTAGGCGGCTGCGAGTCCCGCCCTGGTGATTGATGTAGGCAACTGCTGTCGCGTTGTCTGACTGGACTCGAATGTGCTTGCCCGCCAACAGGTGGTGAAAGGCTACGAGAGCTAGGAGCACAGCTCTGATTTCCAGCACATTGATCGAGAGGGCTGATTCGGACGGAGTCCAAGTGCCCTGTGCTCGGTGGTGGAGAAACACTGCTCCCCAGCTGGATAGGCTGGCATCCGTGGTGAGAATCACCCAGGACGGGGCCAGAAAGGAGCGTCCCTGGGACAGAGAGAGGGGCCGAAGCCACCACTGAAGAGAGCTCCTGGTCTGTGGCGACAGAGCCACTAGCCTGTGCAAGGAAGAGGTCCGCTTGTCCCAACAGCGGAGAATGTCCAGCTGCAGGGGATGCAGATGGAACTGGGCAAAGGGAACCGCTTCCATGGACGCCACCATCTGACCCAGCACCTGCATGAGGTGCCTGATGGAATGACGGCGGGGCTTCAACAGAGAGCGCACCGCCAGATGAAGGGACTGCTGTTTACCTAAGGGCAGCTTCACAAGTGCCGGCAGAGTCTCGAATTGCATCCCTAGGTACGTAAGTTTCTGGGTCGGGGTCAGAGTGGACTTGGGCAGATTGACAAGCCACCCGAATTGAACAAGCGTGGCAAGAGTGAGTGAGACACTCCGCTGACAGTCTGCACTGGATGAAGCCTTGACTAGAAGGTCGTCCAGGTAAGGAATCACTGCCAACCCCTGGAGGTGCAGAACCGCAACCACTGCTGCCATGACCTTGGTGAATACACGAGGGGCCGTGGCTAACCCGAAGAGGAGAGCCACGAATTGGAAATGTTCCTCTCCGATTGCAAAACGTAGCCAACGCTGGTGTGAAACCGCAATTGGCACATGCAGATAGGCATGTCGATGGATGCTAGAAAATCTCCTTGGGTCATTGAGGCAATGACCGATCGCAGAGATTCCATGCGAAAGTGCCGCACCTGAACATGCTTGTTGAGAAGCTTGAGATCCAGGATGGGCCGGAAGGAACCGTCCTTCTTGGGGACTAGGAAGAGGTTTGAGTAGAAACCTCTGAACCGTTCCCGGGCGGGAAGCGGTACAATTACTCCATTGGCCTGCAAGGAAGCCACGGCCTGAGAGAAGGCGGCGGCTTTGGAGCAGGGGGGAGTGGACAGAAAAAATCTGTTTGGCGGGCTGGAAGAAAATTCTATCCTGTAGCCGTGGGAGATGATATCCCGCACCCACTGATCGGAGACGTGTTGGAACCACACGTCGCCAAAGTGGGAGAGCCTGCCACTGACCAAGGACGTTGCTGGCGCAGCCAGATAGTCAAGAGGAGGCTGCCTTAGTGGCAGCGGCTCCTCCGCTCTTCTGTGGACGCGGCTTCGTGCGCCAGCTGGGTTTTTGATCCTTGGCTGAGTTAGTGGACGAGGCCGAGGGCTTAGAGGACGACCAGTTAGAGGAACGAAAGGAACGAAACCTCGACTGATTCCTGCCCTGGACAGGTTTCCTGGTTTTGGTTTGTGGCAAGGAAGTACTCTTCCTGCCAGTAGCTTCCTTAATAATTTCATCCAGTTGTTCACCGAACAGCCGGGACCCAGCAAAGGGGAGCCCAGCAAGGTACTTCTTGGAAGAAGCGTCTGCTTTCCACTCTCGAAGGGGATTAGCGGAAGCCACCGCCGTGCGGTGAGAAGCCTCCAGAATGGCAGACATGGCATAGGATGAAAAAGGCCGAAGCCTGGGAAGTTAAGGCAACCATTTCAGGCATAGAGTCCCTGGTGAGGGAATGCATCTCCTCCAGAGAAGCAGAGACGGCCTTAAGAGCCCACACTGCTGCAAAGGACGGGGAGAACGAGGCCCCTGCCGCCTCATGCCTCATGCCGCCAAATCTGTTGGCCAGAAGGTCAACCTGGCGGTCAGTAGGATCCTTAAGTGAGGTGCCATCGGCCACAGATACAACTGTCCGGGCTGAGATTCTAGACACCGGAGGATCTACCTTTGGGGACTGAGCCCACTCCTTAACCACCTCTGGTGGAAAGGGAAAACGGTCATCAGAACTACGCTTTGGGAAGCGTTTGTCAGGACAGGCCCTGGGCTTGGTCACAGTGGCCTGA
The DNA here is from genome assembly GCF_048569485.1 of Anomaloglossus baeobatrachus. Taxonomy (NCBI): domain Eukaryota; kingdom Metazoa; phylum Chordata; class Amphibia; order Anura; family Aromobatidae; genus Anomaloglossus; species Anomaloglossus baeobatrachus. The sequence goes on from NC_134362.1 coordinate 35,459,772, forward strand.
AAACTGGAGTGGTTAAAAAAAACATACTCCTTGCTCTCTTAGGTGAGGTAAACTGGTGTTTTTCTACCAGAGAGGCTTGTTCCTCTGACACTGGTGGATTGAGGTCCAGTACGGAATTAATGGACGCAATCAAGTCACTAACATCCACATCACCTTCAGAAAGATCGATGGGGTACATAGAGGTAGCGTCCGAGCCCACCGTAAAGGCATCCTCCTCGCCCTGCAATTCAGCTCGTGAATCAGAGCCGTGGGACGAGGAAGGAGAAGAGTCCCTGCGTCTCCGTTTAGGAGGACGGGGTCCGGGAACAGATGAAAAATCCTCTGTGAGCTCTGCAGGGCGAGTCGGAGCTGCAGAGGCGCCCTGAGAAGGGGGCTGATGCATGGTCAGCAGAGTCCGGGACAGCTGTCCCATGGAGTCGGCAAAGGACTGGGAGATAGCTTTAGAAAACGATGCTACCCAAGCCGGGGGTTCAGCCACCGGGGCTGGAGCAGCCGGAGGGACCCCTGGGGAGACTCCAGGCTGAGGCACCACCATGTTAGAGCAGGCATCACAATGTGGATATGTGCTCGGTTCAGGCAGTATGAGCTTACATGCAGTGCATATAGGGTACAGCCTTGCAGCCTTGCTCCTAGTGAGAGACATGCTGCTGAGGTGGAGGCTCTGCAGTAAAGAACACACTCCTTCAGAATGACCCCCAGAGAGTGTATAATAAGGTCCACAACCAGAGGTTGTGGCTTACCAGACCGTTTTGTGTGCCCTCCGGATTCCACAGCTTGGACCCCCAGACAGATTGCAGAGCTGCAGCAGCCAGCGCAGATCAGTGTGTAAACGCTGATAAAATGGCGCCGGAGTGAGGAGGGGGGCGTGGTTTAGTCCAAGAGCGGGAACCGGAGGGCCAAGGAGAAATACAGGGGAGGGAAACATCTCCTCAGAGAGGAGTGTCCTCCCCTGAGCTGAACGGCCGGTGGGCGGTGCCGCACTGTCCCTCTGCATGACTGACATGCAGGGGCAGTGAAAACGAAACTAGGCCGCAGCCGAAGCCGGGGCCTAAATTTACTCATGTGGCCGACGAGCAGGCACCCTCGGCGCGGTTCTCAGGAGAAAACCAGAGAACCGGCCGGAAATCACAGCACAGTGAAATAACACACTCTCCCTACAATAAATACACAAGGGACCCTTCAATAACGTCTCAATACTTAGCTTATGAGACGCAGGGCCAGGTCCCTGAGGGGTGAGCGCTCCGTCCGGCAGGGTCCTGAAAGGGCTGCGGATGGAGACCAGTCTCCTGCAAAGCAGAGGGAACCGTGATGGCTCCCACTTCAAGCCAGAGCCCGAGGGATGGTGAAGGAGCGCGGCATGTAAGGCTCCAGCCTTGTAAATCAACCTTAACAGCACCGCCGACACAGTGGGGTGAGAAGGGACATGCCGGGAGTCCAGGCTTGGACCCGCTTTTCTTCCAACTCTTTGAAATCAAAAATCAGATGAGAATGCATGTGTGTGTGACCTCCTGAACACAAAGCATTGAACTGGCTAGATGTGGTCATCCAGGGGGTGTATATGCTCGGAGGGAGGAGCTACACTTTTTAGTGTAGTACTTTGTGTGTCCTCCGGAGGCAGAAGCTATACACCCATGGTCTGGGTCTCCCATAAGGAACGATGAAGAAACACTGATGACACCGGTACGTGTTTTATACGCACGGGGCCTTATAGGGCCAATAACCATTAGATGAATGTCCACTGAAAGGGCCAATTTCGACTATAGCTTATATTAAACAGATACCGTATTTTTCGTTTTACAAGAGACATCACATTATAATCCGGTGGTGTCTTACCGGGGGGGAAGGGGGGGCAGCGGTGGTGGAGCGGGGCCGGAGGCGGAAGGGGTGGTGCTGGAGTGGGGGGGGGGGGGGGATGCTGCTGTCGGTGCAGCTGGTGTCCCAGATGCTAGCTACGGCACTGTGAGGCAAGAGGAATAACCAGGAACTGTCGGCGGTGCGGGCCTCAAAGAAATGGCGCCCAAAGTCAGTGCATGCGCAGATTCAGCTATGCGCTCAATCACAAGCAGAGATCTCATCTGCGCACGCGCCACCTATGGGCGCCATTTTCCTAGCGTGCGCATATGAGATCTTCAGCTGAGAGCTCCTGACTCACTCCGGGCGCCATTATTTGAAGCCCGCACCGCTGATAATCAGGATGGCGGCCCCTGCCTCACCGTTCGCAGCACAGCCCAGCATCGCCCTCGCCTCCAGCACCCCTAACACCCCCGGTAAACTACATTCGGCTTATAGACGCATCCCTCATTTTCCTTAAAAAAGTTTTTGGGAGGAAGAGTGAGTCTAATGCAAAAAATATGCTGTCCCACTGCTGCCCCAATCATCAGGGCAATATGCAATGAAATGACGATTGATTGACGAGGAGATGGCAGCATTCACTACTAGGCCGATTAATTGTGAACTGACAGTGAACGTAAACACAACAGATTCCAGAGATTATATATAATTTATTATAGCCCTCTGTACAGTCACTGCCATCTCCACAATAACAAAAGGATATGTGAACAGCCATGCCACCCATCCGATGGTTCACAAAAACCTGGCCCTGTCAGGGCCTATTACCCTTCTCAGCATTTAACGTACTGGAGCCTGCTTCCGGGTGTACATCACTGAGGCCATCAGCCTCAGTGAAACATATCTCCCCTCCAGGATTTTACCAGTGACCATTTTACATTATGGTTAAAAGGGTAACTAAAGCAGGCTTTACACACAGACATCGCTAGCGATGTCGCTGGTGAAAGCACCCGCCCCCATCGGTTGTGCGTCACGGGCAAATCGCTGCCCGTGGCGCACAACATCACTAGGCCCTGTCACACGGAATTACCTGCCTAGCGACGTCGCTGTGGCTGGCGAACAGCCTCCTTTCTAAGGGGGGGCGGTTCGTGCGGCATCACTAAGCAGCCGCCCAATAGAAGCGGAGGGGCGGAGATGAGCGGCTGCAACATCCCGCCCACTTCCTTCCTTCCTCGTTTCCGGAGGACGCAGGTACGGTGATCTTCCTCGTTCCTGCGGTGTCACACACAGCGATGTGTCCTGCCTCGGGAACGACGAGCAACCTGTGTCCTGCAACCATATTTGGGATTTGAACGACGTGTCAACGATCAACAATTAGGTGAGTAATTTTAATAGTTAACGGTCGTTCGTGCGTTTCACACGCAACAAAGTCGCTAACGAGGCCGGATGTGCGTCGCGAATTCCGTTACCCCAACGGCATCTCGTTAGCAATGTTGCAGCGTGTGAAGCCCGCTTAAATTTGCAACAAAAGTTGAAAAATAGGCTGACTACTAACTCCTCACATCTTCAAGGTTTATCCACTTTCTCGGTTACTGTAGTCAAATTTTCCAAGCGCTTATCCAGTGACTGCTCAGAAATTTACAATCCTCCTCACTGTGGGGAGCATGCAAGCTTTGCCAGTCCTATTCTGGCAGACCAGCCTTTCTCTCACTACCCATAATACATCGTTTTATTTTCAGGAGTTTGCACAATACGGCACCGATCACCGGCCAGCTAATCACCATGGAATGTCTAACCCCCCCCACCGTAATGCTGACCCAGCTAATGAGGCATACGTATTGGAGTGACTGTTATTTGAGACTACCTTTGTAAACGATAGGCAGTGACCTGCAAAGTCAGAAGGAGTGTAACCCCTGATTGCCAGCAATTTAGGAGTTTTTCTAAAAGTCATAAAACATTAAAATTTAAAGAAAAAGAAGGGAATTATGTTTTCTTACCGTAAATTCCTTTTCTTCTAGCTCCTATTGGGAGACCCAGACAATTGGGTGTATAGCTTCTGCCTCTGGAGGCCACACAAAGTATTACACTTTAAAAAGTGTAACCCCTCCCCTCTGCCTATACACCCTCCCGTGGACCACGGGCTCCTCAGTTTTGGTGCAAAAGCAGGAAGGAGAAAACTTATAAATTGGTCTAGGGTAAATTCAATCCGAAGGATGTTCGGAGAACTGAAGACCATGAACCAAAAGAACAATTCAACATGAACAACATGTGTACACAAAAGAACAAACAGCCCGAAGGGAACAGGGGCGGGTGCTGGGTCTCCCAATAGGAGCTAGAAGAAAAGGAATTTACGGTAAGTAAACAAAATTCCCTTCTTCTTTGTCGCTCCATTGGGAGACCCAGACAATTGGGACGTCCAAGAGCAGTCCCTGGGTGGGTAAAAGAATACCTCAATAAAAAGAGCCGAAAACGGCCCCCTCTTACAGGTGGGCAACCGCCGCCTGAAGGACTCGCCTACCTAGACTGGCGTCTGCCGAAGCATAGGTATGCACTTGATAGTGTTTCGTGAAAGTGTGCAGACTAGACCACGTAGCTGCCTGACACACCTGCTGAGCCGTAGCCCGGTGCCGCAATGCCCAGGACACACCTACGGCTCTGGTAGAGTGGGCTTTCAACCCAGAAGGAAGTGGAAGCCCAGAAGAACGGTAGGCCTCGAGAATCGGTTCCTTGATCCACCGAGCCAAGGTTGACTTGGAAGCCTGCGAGCCCTTACGCTGGCCAGCGACAAGGACAAAGAGCGCATCTGAACGACGCAGGGGCGCCGTGCGAGACACGTAGAACCGGAGTGCTCTCACTAGATCCAAAGAGTGCAAATCCTTTTCACATTGGTGAATTGGATTAGGGCAAAAGGAAGGCAAGGAGATATCCTGATTTAGATGAAAAGGGGATACCACCTTAGGGAGAAATTCCGGGACAGGACGCAGAACCACCTTATCCTGGTGGAAAACCAGGAAGGGAGCTTTGCATGACAGCGCTGTAAGCTCAGACACTCTCCGAAGTGACGTGACTGCCACCAGGAAGGCCACCTTCTGAGAAAGACGGGAGAGAGAGACATCCCGCAGCGGCTCAAAAGGCGGCTTTTGAAGAGCCGTCAGAACTCTGATAAGATCCCAGGGTTCCAACGGACGTTTGTAAGGTGGAACCATGTGGCAGACCCCCTGCAGGAACGTGCGGACCTGCGGAAGCCTGGCTAGACACTTTTGAAAAAACACGGAGAGCGCCGATACTTGGCCCTTGAGAGAGCAGAGGGACAAACCCTTGTCCATTCCAGATTGAAGGAATGAAAGAAAAGTGGGTAAGGCAAACGGCCATGGAGGAAAACCGTTATCAGTGCACCAGGATAGGAAGATTTGCCAAGACCTGTGATAGATCTTGGCGGACGTTGGCTTCCTGGCTTGTCTCATGGTGGCAATGACATCCTGAGATAACCCTGAAGACGCTAGGATCCAGGACTCAATGGCCACACAGTCAGGTTGAGGGCCACAGAATTCAGATGGAAAAACGGGCCTTGTGACAGCAAGTCTGGGCGGTCTGGAAGTGCCCACGGTTGACCCACCGTGAGATGCCACAGATCCGGATACCACGACCGCCTCGGCCAGTCTGGAGCGACGAGAATGGCGCGACGGCAGTCGGACCTGATCTTGCGAGGTACTCTGGCCAGCATCGCCAGAGGGGGAAACACATAAGGCAGTCGAAACTGCGACCAATCCTGGACTAACGCGTCCGCCACCAGAGCTCTGTGATCCTGAGACCGTGCCATGAAGGCCGGGACCTTGTTGTTGTGCCGTGACGCCATGAGATCGACGTCCGGCGTTCCCCAGCGGCGACAGATCTCTCGAAACACGTCTGGGTGCAGAGACCATTCCCCCGCGTCCATGCCCTGACGACTGAGAAAATCTGCTTCCCAGTTTTCTACGCCCGGGATGTGAACTGCGGAGATGGTGGAGCCTGTGTCTTCCACACACTGCAGAATCCGCCGGACTTCCTGGAAGGCTTGACGACTGCGAGTGCCGCCTTGGTGGTTGATGTAGGCGACGGCAGTGGCGTTGTCCGACTGGATACGGATCTGCCTGCCCTCCAGCCACCGATGGAAAGCCAATAGGGCTAGATATACTGCCCTTATCTCCAGGATATTGATCTGAAGGGACGATTCTATCGGAGTCCAGGTTCCTTGAGCCCTGTGGTGGAGAAAAACCGCTCCCCAACCTGACAGGCTCGCGTCCGTGGTGACCACAACCCAGGTTGGGGGTAGGAAGGATTTTCCCCGCGACAGAGATGTGGGTAGGAGCCACCACTGAAGTGATGTTTTGGTTGCAAGAGAAAGAGACGTTCTTGTCGAGGGAAGCCGCACTCTTGTCCCATTTGCGGAGAATGTCCCATTGGAGTGGCCGTAGATGGAATTGCGCGAACTGCACTGCCTCTATAGCTGCCACCATGTTCCCCAGGAAGTGCATGAGGCGCCTTAAGGGGTGTGACTGACTCCGAAGAAGTGATTGCACCCCTGCCTGCAGAGAAAGCTGTTTGTCCCGCGGTAGCTTGACTACCGCTGGCTGTGTATGAAACTCCATCCCGAGGTAAGTCAGTGATTGGGTCGGTGTCAACTTGGATTTCGGGAAGTTGGTGATCCACCCGAACCGCTGGAGAGTCGCCAGAGCAACGGTAAGGCTTTGTTGACACGCCACCCGAGAAGGGGCCCTGACTAGGAGATCGTCTAAGTAGGGGATCACCGAGTGGCCCTGAGAGTGCAGGACCGCCACGACGGATGCCATGACTTTGGTGAAAACCCGTGGGGCTGTCGCCAGGCCGAAAGGCAATGCCACGAACTGAAGGTGTTCGTCCCCGATGGCGAAACGCAAGAAACGTTGATGTTCGGGTGCGATCGGCACATGGAGATAAGCATCCTTGATGTTGATCGATGCTAGGAAGTCTCCTTGTGACATCGAGGCGATGATCGAGCGGAGAGATTCCATCCGAAACCGTCTGGTTCTCACATGTCTGTTGAGCAGCTTGAGGTCCAGAACGGGACGGAATGATACGTCCTTTTTTGGCACCACGAACAAGTTGGAGTAAAAGCCGCGACCATGTTCCTGAAGGGGAACGGGGATCACAACTCCTTCTGTCTTCAGAGCGTCCACTGCCTGAAAAAGTGCGTCGGCCTGAGCGGGGGGCGGAGAGGTTCTGAAGAAACGAGCCACAGGACGAGAGCTGAACTCTATCCTGTAACCGTGAGACAGAATGTCTCGCACCCATCGGTCTTGAACATGTGGCCACCAGGCGTCGCCAAAGCGGGAGAGCCTGCCACCGACCGAGGATGCGGCTAGGGGAGGCCGAGAGTCATGAGGAGGCAGTCTTGGAGGCAGTGCCTCCTGCGGCCTTTTGGGGGCGTGACTTGGACCGCCACGCATAGGAGTTCCTCTGGCCTTTCTCCGGCCTGTTGGACGAAGAGGATTGGGGCTTGGCGGAGGGACGAAAGGACCGAAACCTCGATTGTATTTTTCGTTGCTGAGGTTTCTTAGGTTTGGACTGGGGTAAGGAGGATTCCTTTCCCTTGGATTCATAATCTCATCCAATCGTTCACCAAATAAACTGTCGCCAGAAAAAGGCAAACCAGTTAAGAACCTTTTGGAAGCCGAGTCAGCTTTCCATTCGCGCAGCCACAAGGCCCTGCGGACTGCCACGGAGTTATCAGATGCTACAGCCGTACGGCTAGTGGAGTCCAGGACGGCGTTCATGGCGTAGGACGAAAAAGCTGATGCCTGAGAGGTAAAAGACGAAACATGCGGAGCAGAATTCCGTGTGACAGCATTAATTTCAGCCAGACAAGCCGAGATTGCTTGGAGAGCCCACACGGCTGCAAAGGCCGGGGCGAAAGACGCGCCCGTGGCCTCATAGATGGACTTCACCAGGAGCTCTGTCTGTCAGTGGCATCCTTCAGGGATGAGCCATCTGCAACAGACACAACGGACCTAGCAGCCAATCTGGAGACTGGAGGATCCACCTTGGGAGAGTGAGACCAGCCCTTAACAACTTCAGATGGAAAGGGATAACGCGTGTCAGTATGCCGTTTAGCAAAGCGCTTGTAGTGTGAGGAAGTCGGGGAAGAGTCCCAGCGAGACCGCTTAGCCGGTCGGGGGCTGCGGTCCGGGCAGGAGTCCTCTGCCTGAGACCTAGGGGCCAACCTGGGAGCGCGCTGCGGCGCGGACCGAGAGGGGCCTGGAGGAGACAAGCTAACAGGGGCCGGGGCCTGTGAAAGGTCCGGTCTGGACTGCAATGCCTCAAGGAGCTTAGAAGACCATTTGTCCATAGACTGTGCAATGGATTAAGAAAGAGACAGAGTTTCTCAGCGAAAGAGGCCAACACCGGTGACTCTGTCCCTGCAGCCTGCTCAGGGGGAGCAGGGGGGTCTACCTGAGCCGAAGGGCCCACAAGTGCCCGAGGCTCCGGCTGAGCAAGCGTGGCAGGAGTAGAGCATTGCTCACAGTGGGGGTACGTGGATCCCGCAGGCAACATAGCCCCACAAGAGGTACAGGCAGCGAAAAAAACCTGTGCCTTAGTAGCTTTGCTCCTTGTGGACGACATGCTGTTGTCTCCTAGGAGAGTGACCACAGAGTATATGGGGAAGAAGGGAATTTTGTTACTTACCGTAAATTCCTTTTCTTCTAGCTCCTATTGGGAGACCCAGACGATTGGGTGTATAGCTACTGCCTCCGGAGGCCACACAAAGCATTACACTAAAAAGTGTAAGGCCCCTCCCCTTCTGGCTATACACCCCCAGTGGGATCACTGGCTCACCAGTTTTAGTGCAAAAGCAAGAAGGAGGAAAGCCAATAACTGGTTTAAACAAATTCACTCCGAGTAATATCGGAGAACTGAAAAACCGTTCAACATGAACAACATGTGTACCCGAAACAACCCAAAAATCCCGAAGGACAACAGGGCGGGTGCTGGGTCTCCCAATAGGAGCTAGAAGAAAAGGAATTTACGGTAAGTAACAAAATTCCCTTCTTCTTCGTCGCTCCATTGGGAGACCCAGACGATTGGGACGTCCAAAAGCTGTCCCTGGGTGGGTAAAGAAATACCTCATGTTAGAGCTGCGAAGACAGCCCTCCCCTACGGGGAGGCAACTGCCGCCTGCAGGACTGTTCTACCTAGGCTGGCGTCCGCCGAAGCATAGGTATGCACCTGATAATGTTTGGTGAAAGTGTGCAGACTCGACCAGGTAGCTGCCTGGCACACCTGTTGAGCCGTAGCCTGGTGTCGTAATGCCCAGGACGCACCCACGGCTCTGGTTGAATGGGCCTTCAGCCCTGATGGAACCGGAAGCCCAGCAGAACGGTAGGCTTCAAGAATTGGTTCTTTGATCCATCGAGCCAGGGCGGCCTTAGAAGCCTGCGACCCTTTGCGCTGACCAGCGACAAGGACAAAGAGTGCCTCCGAACGGCGCAAGGGCGCCGTGCGGGAAAAGTAGATTCTGAGTGCTCTCACCAGATCTAACAAATGTAAATCGTTCTCATACCGATGAACTGCATGAGGACAAAACGAAGGCAAGGAGATATCCTGATTAAGATGAAAAGAGGATACCACCTTCGGGAGAAACTCCTGAATGGGGCGCAGCACTACCTTGTCCTGGTGGAAGACCAGGAAAGGAGCCTTGGATGACAGCGCTGCCAGCTCAGACACTCTCCGAAGAGATGTGATCGCTACCAGAAAAGCCACTTTCTGGGATAGTCTAGAAAGTGAAATCTCCCTCAGAGGCTCGAAGGGCGGCTTCTGGAGGGCAACTAGTACCCTGTTCAGATCCCATGGATCTAACGGCCGCTTGTACGGGGGAACGATATGGCAAACCCCCTGTAGGAACGTGCGCACCTTAGGAAGGCGTGCCAAACGCCTCTGAAAAAAGACGGATAGCGCCGATACCTGAACTTTAAGGGAGCCGAGCGCCAAACCTTTTTCTAACCCAGATTGCAGGAAAGAAAGAAAGGTAGGCAATGCAAATGGCCAGGGAGACACTCCCTGAGCAGAGCACCAGGATAAGAATATCCTCCACGTTCTGTGGTTCTTAGCGGACGTGGGCTTCCTAGCCTGTCTCATGGTGGCAACGACCCCGTGGAATAATCCTGAAGACGCTAGGATCCAGGACTCAAAGGCCCACAGTCAGGTTCAGGGCCGCAGAATTCCGATGGAAAAAACGGCCCTTGGGACAGTAAGTCTAGTCGGTCTGGTAGTGCCCACGGTTGGCCGACCGTGAGCTGCCACAGATCCGGATACCACGCCCTCCTCGGCCAGTCTGGGGCGACGAGTATGACGCGGCTGCAATCGGATCTGATCTTGCGTAGCACTCTGGGCAAGAGTGCCAGAGGTGGAAACACATAAGGGAGCCGGAACTGCGACCAATCTTGCACTAGGGCGTCTGCCGCCAGCGCTCTTTGATCGCGAGACCGTGCCATGAAGGTTGGGACCTTGTTGTTGTGCCGGGACGCCATTAGGTCGACGTCCGGCCTTCCCCAGCGGCGACAGATTTCCTGAAACACGTCCGGGTGAAGGGACCATTCCCCTGCGTCCATGCCCTGGCGACTGAGGAAGTCTGCCTCCCAGTTTTCTACGCCGGGGATGTGAACTGCGGATATGGTGGAGGCCGTGGCTTCCACCCACATCAGAATCCGCCGGACTTCCTGGAAGGCTTGCCGACTGCGTGTCCCTCCTTGGTGATTGATGTATGCCACCGCTGTGGAGTTGTCCGACTGAATTCGGATCTGCTTTCTTTCCAGCCACTGCTGGAAGGCTAGTAGGGCAAGATACACTGCTCTGATTACCAGAACATTGATCTGAAGGGTGGACTCCTGCTGAGTCCACGTACCCTGAGCCCTGTGGTGGAGAAAAACCGCTCCCCACCCTGACAGACTCGCGTCTGTCGTGACCACCGCGCAAGACGGTGGTAGGAAGGATCTTCCCTGTGATAATGAGGTGGGAAGAAGCCACCATTGCAGAGAGTCCTTGCCGTCTATGAAAAGGATACTTTCCTGTTCAGGGATGTTGACTTCCCGTCCCATTGGCGGAGAATGTCCCATTGAAGTGGACGCAGATGAAACTGCGCAAACGGAACCGCCTCCATTGCCGCCACCATCTTCCCGAGGAAGTGCATGAGGCGTCTTAAGGAGTGCGACTGACCTTGAAGGAGAGTCTGCACCCCAGTCTGTAGTGACCGCTGCTTGTCCAGCGGAAGCTTCACTACCGCTGAGAGGGTATGAACCTCCATGCCAAGATACGTTAGTGATTGGGTCGTGACAGGTTTGACTTTGAGAAGTTGATGATCCACCCGAACGTCTGGAGAGTCTCCAGCGCAACATTCAGGCTGAGTTGGCATGCCTCTTGAGAGGGTGCCTTGACAAGTAGATCGTCCAAGTAAGGGATCACAGAGTGTCCCTGTGAGTGCAAGACTGCTACCACTGCCGTCATGACCTTGGCGAACACCCGTGGGGCTGTCGCCAGCCCGAGTGGCAGAGCTACGAACTGAAGATGGTCGTTTCCTATCACGAAACGTAGAAAAACATTGGTGCTCTGTAGCAATCGGCACGTGGAGATAAGCATCTTTGATGTCTATTGATGCTAGGAAATTTCCTTGACATTGAGGCAATGACGGAGTGGAGGGTATCATCCGGAACCGCCTGGCCTCCACGTGCTTGTTGAGCAGTTTTAGGTCCAGAACGGAACGGAAAGAGCCATCCTTTTTTGGCACCACAACCAGATTGGAGGAAAACCGTGTCTTGTTCCTGAAGAGGAACCAGGATTACCACTCCTTCTGCCTGCAGAAGAGCATCTGCTCGGTGGGGAGGTGGGGACGTTCTGAAGAATCGAGTCGGAGAACGAGAACAGAACTCTGTCCTGTGCACGTGGGCACACTGTCCCTCACCCACCGGTCTGTGACCTGTGGCAGCTAAATGTCGCCAAAGGCGAGCGAGTCTGCCATCAACCGCGGATGCGGAGAGATGAGAGAGCTGAGAGTCATGAGGAGACCGCCTTGGTAGCGGTTCCTCCGGCTGCCTTCCTTGGGCGTGATTGAGCCCGGCCGGAAGCTGAGCCCCTCTGAGGCTTTTCAGCCCTTTTGGACGAGGACAATTGGGACCTGCCCGAGCCTGGGAAGGACCGAAACCTCGACTGTCCTTCCAGGACAGCAATAATAGGGTAAGTCGCAATGCAGACATTGCGAGGTTACGGACGCCCCTGCGGCACAGATGTACATGTGCTCAAGACCAGCTGCGCAAGAACAGCTGAAAAGCTTAGGGTGCCCATACGGCCGAGAATGCCGGAGCAACCGACACGCCGATAGCCTCATAGACAGATTTCAACCAGAGTCCATCTGTCTGTCAATGGCATCTGTAAGTGAAGTCCCATCTCCACTGCAACTATGGCTGTAGCCGCAAGCCTGGAGATTGGAGAATCCACCTTTGGACCCTGGGTCCAACGCTTGACCACGTCAGGGGGAAAGTGATAACGTGTATCCTTAATACGTTTGGAGAAAACGCTTATCTGGGAAGCGTGGTGTTCCTGGACTGCTTCTCTGAAGTCAGCGTGGCCAGAACAATACTCAATATACGTTTGAGCTACTGAAATGGGACTTCTCCTGCTGTGAAGCTGACTCCTCCGCTGGGGGAGCTGAGGGAGAAAAGATCCAACATTCCATTGATGGACGCTATAGGATCATTCCTTATGGCGTCACCATCCGGTGTAACCGGAGTGAGAGCGGTGTCAGGATCAAAGTCCTGATGAGCTACGTCTGACTCATCATACAGAGAGTCTTCCTGGGACCCCCCCCGGAGCACCGATTTTATTCCAAATGAGGGTGGCCAGGGAGCAATGATCCAGATTGCCCATGGCCTGTCCGGACTGCAAGTCTCTATCCCATTGCAACTCCGTCCCTGTCCTTGGACAGGGTTGAGAGGTGGTTCTTTTGGCCACGTCAAGTAGAGACCCCGGCTGACCAAGTGCTACAGGGGAGCATTGCACACAATGGGGTTCAGTGCCGTGGAACAGTATCACATGCAGTAAAAACAGCATGGAAAGCCTGTGTTGCTTATATGCTGCTGCCGACTTATAGAGCCAAGAATGGCGACCGTACAGTGCAATGTATATCATACAAGCATAAAGTACAAATGAACACTGCAGCACATGCAATACAAGCAGCATAGAAAGCCTGCTTTTCTGCTGCTGTAGACTAGCCATCTAGGGGAATATAGCCCAGAATAGCGACCATACAGTGCAATGTATAGCATACAAGCATAAGTACAAATGAACACTGCAACACCTGCAATACAAGCAGCATAGAAAAAAACCTGTGCCTCAGCACCCTTGCTTTTCTGCTGCTGTAGTCTAGCCATTCTATGGCGAATATAGCCAAGACTAGCGACCGTACAGTGCAGTGTATAGCATACAAGCATAAATACACATGAACACTTCAGTACGTGCAATACCCGCAGCCTAGAAAGCCTGTGCCTTAGCACCCATGCTTTCCTGCTGCTGATGTGTCGCCATCTAAGAGGGCATATAGCCACAAATAGCGACCTATGCAGTGTAAGCACAAAATACAAATGGACAAAACTGCGGTATTTAGTGTCAGCACTTCAGGTGCCGCTTACCGCCCGCCTATAAGCGGGTGTGTGGTCGCCCTAGTCCTGTGCCTGGTTGCCCAGAGTCCGATCTCTCAGCTCGGACTGCAGGAATGGCTGCCGGCGTCCTTCTCCAGCTCGTGTGAGTAGGGGCGGGCCGTGGGCGTGCCCCAAGTCAGAGCGGGAAACCGGCGTCCCACAGTGTCCAGTGAGAGGGCTGGAGCATGTAAATAAGGCTCCAGCCCTCGGCGCTGCTGATTGTACAGCGTCTCTCCCCTACCCTGATTGACAGGGTGGGGGCGGGAACGAAGCGGAGCTAGGCCGCAAAAGCCGGGGACTGGATTTATAAGCGCCGCCGCCGTAAAAGCGCGGTCGGCGCTAAGTCCCCGGCGCACTACAAGTCCCAGCCGCGCCGCCGCTCCCGGAGCGGTAGTTCCCAATAAATAAAGTCACTCAGCTAGGCTGCAGTGACTGTAACCCTTTACTGTCCCCGGCGCACTAGCACACCCAGCAAGTCTGGAGTGTGCTGTGCCTGTGTGTACGGGGACACAGAGTACCTGAATGGTGCAGGGCCATGTCCCTGAACGGCACTCCCGCTCCACATCCAGCAGGTTCAATGGGTCTGTGGATGGAGCCCGGCCTCAGGGCTTTGGGGCCGGTAAGATCCCACTTCCTCAGAGCCCCTCAGGGGGATGGGGAAGGAAAACAGCATGTGGGCTCCAGCCGCCGTACCAGCAATAGGTACCTCAACCTTACAAACCACCAGTGGGGTGAGAAGGGAGCATGCTGGGGGCCCCATATGGGCCCTCTTTTCTTCCATCCGATATAGTCAGCAGCTACTGCTGACTAAACAGTGGAGCTATGCGTGGATGTCTGACCTCCTTCGCACAAAGCTGAAAACTGGTGAGCCAGTGATCCCACTGGGGGTGTATAGCCAGAAGGGGAGGGGCCTTACACTTTTTAGTGTAATGCTTTGTGTGGCCTCCGGAGGCAGTAGCTATACACCCAATCGTCTGGGTCTCCCAATGGAGCGACGAAGAAATATTATTATATAATTAATCCATCCATCCATCCATCCATCGTGACCGGTGTGGCTTACCGACCGCTAACGAGCGGAGTGTGTCCTCCAGATTCCCTGTCTTGGATCCCCCGGAGCTGCTGAGCTGAGTTCACTGAGAAGCATCCACCAGCAGAATGCCAGAAAATGGCCGCCGGAGCTCTCAGGGGAGGAGTGGGGCAGAGGGCGGCGCCAGCAAAGAGCGGGAATCTGGGGTCCCCACAGTGGTCAGTGAGGGGGGAGGAAGACATGCAGGATGCTCCAGCCCTCACATCCGACGTCATGTCGGTAATCCCGCCCTTACCCCTGACAGGCAGGCCCGGGGGCGGGATTTTCGCGACTAGGCCGCGGTGAAGTCGGGGGACTAAATTTGAGGCCGCGCCCGACAAGCAGGCACGGTCGGCGCGGAAGTCCACCGGCCTCCTCAGTTTTACAACTACCCGCGGCTTCCGGGAAGAAGGTGCGCTCTCTGAACGATCCCCGATGGGGACACAGAGTACCTTTAAGTAGCAGGGCCCGGTCCCTGGGGTTGAAGAGGCTCCGGTCCAGCAGGTTCCACCAGGGGCTGCGGATGGAGCACGGTCCCAGCAAATGGATGACCGCTCAGGATCCCACTTCTCCCAGAGCCGCATAAGGGATGGTGAAGGAGACGGCATGTGGCTCCAGCCTCCGTACCCGCAATGGGTACCTCAACCTTAACAACACCGCCGACATAGTGGGGTGAGAAGGGAACATGCCGGGGGCCCCGTGGGGGTCCTCTTTTCTTCCAACCGACATAACTAAGTCTGAGAATGCATGAGTGGATGTGTGCCTCCTTCCACACAAAGCATAAAACTGAGGAGCCCGTGGTCCACGGGAGGGTGTATAGGCAGAGGGGAGGGGTTACACTTTTTAAAGTGTAATACTTTGTGTGGCCTCCAGAGGCAGAAGCTATACACCCAATTGTCTGGGTCTCCCAATGGAGCGACAAAGAAAAAATAAATTGAAGAATTGCTTTTCAAGACATTATCTATTAAACAAGTTCGAAAAGACAGTTCTGTTTTTTTTGTTTGTTTTTTTTTACAGTGTAACGCCAGGTTTATTGTCTCAGTCACAACATTAATCATGCCGGCCATGTGTTAACAGGACCACAATCTCATCTCACACAAGTAAAATCAGCACAGAATTAAAATCACTCATCTTGATATATCTTGATATCTGTTTTAAACAGAACTATTTCAAGCATCAATTCCCTTTTAATGGAACGACCCTGCTCTAATAATTCAATCAGCAGTGACATCAGCTGCCTTGTCCTTATTAAGGGCTCGTGTAGACCTCAGAGGATATGTAATGCACGCTGGCAGAGGGCCTCCCAACCAGAGCGTGACAGCCTCATCTAGAATATATATAATTGCCTTATTCTGTCTGTCTTGCTCCAAAATGACGTCATTACAGTGACAACTGTCGCCACACCGCGGGCTAGAGAGCCTGCGACCAACGGCTCAGCTAACTGAACAGCCCGAACTACAGGCCGACAGCCGACACTTTTCCCCGCACCCACATGGGAGCCCCGACTCCCAGGTGAGTGCTGCACCCCCGGGAGCCCACACCAGCAACCCAGCCGACACATACCCACCGCTCGTCTCTGCCCACCACACACATTACCCCACTCGGCTCTACCCCCCCCCCACACTCCGCATGTATGCACTGAACACAAACACCTGTCACCAGCCATGCAATCCCCAGCACTGACGTCCTCAGTGCCACGGCCCCGCTCGGCTCCACCCCCCTGCACACATTACCTCACTCTGCTCCACCCCCCCCGCACACATTACCCCACTCTGCTCCACCCCCCCGCACACATTACCCCACTCGGCTCCACCCACACCCCGCATGTATACACTGAACGAACACACCTGTCACCAGCCATGCAGTCCCCAGCACTGACGTCCTCAGTGCCACGGCCCCGCTCAGCTCCACACCCCCCTGCACTCCGCACACATTACCCCACTCGGCTCCGCCCCCCCGCATGTATACACTGAACACACATGAATAGTCATCTGTCCCCAGCCATGCAGTCCCCAGCACTGACGTCCTCAGCACCATGGCCCCGCTCGGCTCCAACCCCGCACACATTACCCCGCAGGATGGGGGCACATGTAAGGATGGTGGCTGCACCACAATGGGGTCACATACCAGCATTGGGCCACGTTAGAATCGGGCCACCTTCTAGTAGAAACATATGAAGCTGTCATGTTCCGGCTGGCAGACCCACAGCAAACAGGAGATCGGACTGAGAACCATGGACGTCTGCATGAGCCTTAACACTTTCTACTGAGCTAACAAGATCATTGAAATGAAAGAAAGTCATTCTGTGGAAGAGTTGAAAACTCAGTGGAAAGAAGGGAATTTTGTTTACTTACCGTAAATTCCTTTTCTTCTAGCTCCTATTGGGAGACCCAGACAATTGGGTGTATAGCTTCTGCCTCCGGAGGCCACACAAAGTATTACACTTTAAAAAGTGTAACCCCTCCCCTCTGCTATACACCCCCCCGTGCATCACCGGGCTCCTCAGTGTTGGTGCAAAAGCAGGAAGGAGGAAACTTATAAATTGGTCTAAGGTAAATTCAATCCGAAGGATGTTCGGAGAACTGAAACCATGAACCAAAAGAACAATTCAACATGAACAACATGTGTACACAAAAGAACAACAGCCCGAAGGGAACAGGGGCGGGTGCTGGGTCTCCCAATAGGAGCTAGAAGAAAAGGAATTTACGGTAAGTAAACAAAATTCCCTTCTTCTTTGTCGCTCCATTGGGAGACCCAGACAATTGGGACGTCCAAAAGCAGTCCCTGGGTGGGTAAAAGAATACCTCGATAAAAAGAGCCGAAAAACGGCCCCCTCTTACAGGTGGGCGACCGCCGCCTGAAGGACTCGCCTACCTAGGCTGGCATCTGCCGAAGCATAGGCATGCACCTGATAGTGTTTCGTGAAAGTGTGCAGACTCGACCAGGTAGCCGCCTGACACACCTGCTGAGCCGTAGCCTGGTGCCGCAATGCCCAGGATGCACCCACGGCTCTGGTAGAATGGGCCTTCAGCCCTGAAGGAATCGGAAGCCCAGAAGAACGGTAGGCTTCAAGAATCGGTTCCTTGATCCACCGAGCCAAGGTTGACTTGGAAGCCTGCGACCCCTTACGCTGGCCAGCGACAAGGACAAAGAGCGCATCCGAACGGCGCAGGGGCGCCGTGCGAGAAATGTAGAGCCGGAGTGCTCTCACGAGATCTAACAAGTGCAAATCCTTTTCACATTGGTGAACTGGATGAGGGCAAAAGGAAGGTAAGGAGATATCCTGATTGAGATGAAAAGGGGATACCACCTTAGGGAGAAATTCCGGGACCGGACGCAGAACCACCTTATCCTGGTGAAACACCAGGAAGGGGGCTTTGCATGACAGCGCTGCTAGCTCAGACACTCTCCGAAGTGATGTGACTGCCACTAGGAAGGCCACCTTCTGCAAAAGGCGTGATAGAGATACATCCCGCATCGGCTCGAAAGGTGGTTTCTGAAGAGCCGTTAGCACCCTGTTAAGATCCCAGGGTTCCAGCGGACGCTTGTAAGGTGGGACTATGTGGCAAACTCCCTGCAGGAACGTGCGGACCTGCGGAAGCCTGGCTAGACGCTTTTGAAAAAACACGGAAAGCGCCGATACTTGTCCCTTGAGAGAGCCGAGAGACAAACCCTTGTCCATTCCGGATTGAAGGAAAGAAAGGAAAGTGGGTAAGGCAAACGGCCAGGGGGTAAAACCCCGATCAGAGCACCAGGATAAGAAGATCCTCCAAGCCCTGTGATAGATCTTGGCGGACGTTGGTTTCCTGGCTTGTCTCATAGTGGCAATGACATCTTGAGATAACCCTGAGGACGCTAGGAGCCAGGACTCAATGGCCACACAGTCAGGTTGAGGGCCGCAGAATTCAGATGGAAAAATGGCCCTTGAGACAGCAAGTCTGGTCGGTCTGGGAGTGCCCATGGTTGACCCACCGTGAGGTGCCACAGATCCGGGTACCACGACCTCCTCGGCCAGTCTGGAGCGACGAGGATGGCGCGGCGGCAGTCGGACCTGATCTTGCGCAACACTCTGGGCAGCAGTGCCAGAGGAAATACATAAGGCAGTCGAAACTGCGACCAATCCTGAACTAATGCGTCCGCCGCCAGAGCTCTGTGATCTTGAGACCGTGCCATGAATGCCGGGACTTTGTTGTTGTGCCGAGACGCCATGAGGTCGACGTCCGGCGTTCCCCAGCGGCAACAGATCTTTGAAACACGTCCGGGTGAAGAGACCATTCCCCTGCGTCCATGCCCTGGCGACTGAGAAAGTCTGCTTCCCAGTTTTCTACGCCCGGGATGTGAACTGCGGAGATGGTGGAGGCTGTGGCTTCCGCCCACAGCAGAATCCGCCGAACTTCTTGGAAGGCCTGACGACTGCGTGTGCCGCCCTGGTGGTTGATGTACGCGACCGCCGTGGCGTTGTCCGACTGTATGCGGATCTGTCTGCCCTCCAGCCACCGATGGAACGCCTTTAGGGCTAGATACACTGCCCTTATCTCCAGAACATTGATCTGAAGAGAGGACTCTGTCGGAGTCCAGGTTCCCTGAACCCTGTGGTGGAGGAAGACCGCTCCCCACCCTGACAGACTCGCGTCCGTCGTGACCACAGCCCAGGACGGGGGCAGGAATGATTTTCCCTTCGACAAGGAAGTGGGAAGAAGCCACCACTGAAGAGAGGTTTTGGCTGCCAGTGAAAGAGAGACGTTCCTGTCTAGGGACGTCGACCTCCTGTCCCATTTGCGGAGAATGTCCCATTGAAGTGGACGCAGATGAAACTGCGCAAAGGGAACTGCCTCCATTGCTGCCACCATCTTCCCTAGGAAGTGCATGAGGCGCCTCAAGGGGTGTGACTGGGTCCGAAGGAGAGAGTGCACCCCCTGTCTGCAGCGAACGCTGTTTGTCCAGCGGAAGCTTCACTATCGCTGAGAGAGTATAAAACTCCATCCCGAGGTAA
The DNA here is from genome assembly GCF_048569485.1 of Anomaloglossus baeobatrachus. Lineage (NCBI taxonomy): Eukaryota > Metazoa > Chordata > Amphibia > Anura > Aromobatidae > Anomaloglossus > Anomaloglossus baeobatrachus. The sequence goes on from NC_134362.1 coordinate 35,479,321, forward strand.
GTCAGTGATTGGGTCGGTGTCAATTTTGACTTTGGGAAATTGATGATCCACCCGAACCTCTGGAGAGTCTCCAGAGCAATGGTCAGGCTGTGTTGACATGCCACCCGGGAGGGTGCCTTGACTAGGAGATCGTCTAAGTAAGGGATCACCGAGTGGCCTTGAGAGTGTAGGACCGCCACCACGGATGCCATGACCTTGGTGAAGACCCGTGGGGCTGTCGCCAGGCCGAAAGGCAGTGCCACAAACTGAAAAAGTGCATCGGCTCGCTCGGGGGGCGGAGATGTTCTGAAGAAACGAGTCGGAGGACGAGAGCTGAGCTCTATCCTGTAACCGTGCGACAGAATGTCTCTCACCCATCGGTCTTGGACATGTGGCCACCAGGCGTCGCAAAAGCGGGAGAGCCTGCCACCGACCGAGGATGCGGCTTGGGGAGGCCGAAAGTCATGAGGAGGCCGCCTTGGAGGCGGTTCCTCCGGCGCTCTTTGGAGGACGTGACTTAGACCGCCATGCAGAAGAGTTCCTCTGGCCCTTCTCTGACCTGTTGGACGTGGAGGATTGGGACCTGGCTGAGGGCCGAAAGGACCGAAACCTCGATTGAATTTTTCGTTGCTGAGGTCTGTGTGGTTTGGACTGGGGTAAGGACAAGTCCTTTCCCTTGGATTGTTTAATAATTTCATCCAATTGCTCGCCAAACAAACGGTCGCCAGAAAATGGCAAACCGGTTAAGAACTTCTTGGAAGCAGAGTCTGCCTTCCATTCGCGTAGCCACATGGCCCTGCGGACTGCCACCGAATTGGCGGACGCTACCGCTGTACGGCTCGCTGAGTCTAGGACGGCGTTCATGGCGTAGGACGAAAAGGCCGATGCCTGAGAAGTCAAAGACACAACTTGCGGAGCAGAGGTACGTGTGACTGCATTAATCTCAGACAGACAAGCTGAGATAGCTTGGAGTGCCCAGACGGCTGCAAAGGCCGGAGCAAAAGACGCGCCTATGGCTTCATAGATGGATTTCATCAGGAGCTCTATTTGCCTCTCAGTGGCATCCTTGAGCGATGAACCATCTGCCACTGACACTACGGATCTAGCCGCCAGTCTAGAGACTGGAGGATCCACCTTGGGACACTGAGCCCAACCCTTAACTGCGTCAGAGGGGAAGGGGTAACGTGTGTCATTAAGGCGCTTAGTAAAGCGCTTGTCCGGAAATGCTCTGTGCTTCTGGACAGCATCTCTGAAGTTAGAGTGATCGAAAAACGCACTCCGTGTACGTTTGGGAAACCTAAACTGGTGTTTCTCCTGCTGTGAAGCCGACTCCTCTATAGGTGGAGTTGGGGGAGAAAGATCTAGCACCTGGTTGATGGACGCTATAAGGTCATTTACTATGGCGTCCCCTTCAGGTGTATCAAGATTGAGAGCAACGTCAGGATCAGAGCCCTGAGCTGCGACCTCCGCCTCATCCTCCAGAGAGTCCTCATGCTGAGACCCCGAACAGCGTGATGAAGCCGGGGAAGGTTCCCAGCAAGCCCGCTTAGCCGGTCTGGGACTGCGGTCCGTGTCGGAGTCCTCCCCGTGGGACCTAGGTGTCACCCCAGGAGCACTCTGCTGCATCGATCGAGAGGGGCCTGGGGGCGATGAACTCACAGTGCCCGGGGCCTGTGTGACCGATCTGGACTGCAAGGCTTCTAGTATCTTAGCAGACCTCTGTCCATAGACTGAGCCATGGATTGTGAAAGCGACTCAGAGTTTCTCAGCCAAAACTGCAAACTCTGTCCCTGCCACCTGGACAGTGGAAGCCGGTGGTTCTACCTGAGCCGAGGGTCCCACCAGTGCCCGAGGCTCCGGCTGAGTGAGTGCCACAGGGGCCGAGCATTGTACACAGTGAGGGTAGGTGGAACCTGCAGGTAACATAGCCGCACAAGAGGTACAGGTTGCAAAATAAGCCTGTGCCTTGGCACCCTTGCTCTTTGCGGACGACATGCTGTAGTCTCCTCTGAGAGTGATCACTGAGGGTATATAGCCAAAAGCAAAACAATGCGGCCGAACAGAGAAAATGTATACAAATATATATATATATTATATTATATTAATATATATATATATATTATATATATACACATATATACACACACACACAATATATATATATATATATATATATACACACATACACACACTTCGGCACCCAAGGGGGGCCAGCACCGGGTAACCGGTGTGGCTTACCGACCGCCCAAAGCGGTTGTGTGTCCACCAGATTCCCTGCCTGGGCCTCCCAGAGCTGTAGAGCTCGTTCTGAAATCCTCCACCGGCAGAAGTGATTGTAAATATGGCTGCCAGAGTTCTCAGGGGAGGAGGGAGCCGTGGGCGTGACTAATAAAGTGCGGGAATCTGGTGCCCCACAGTGCTCAGTGAGGGGGGAGGAGAACACCTAAGTATGCTTCAGCCCTCACTGCCGACGTCCAGTCGACCGTCCCGCCCTTACCCCTGACTGGCAGGCCCGGGGGCGGGAGTTATGGTACTAGGCCGCAGAAGCCGGGGACTAAATTTAATAACGCGGCCGGCAAACAGGCGCGGTCGGCGCGGTAGTCCTGGTCGTCACAAAAAAACAGCAGCCGCTGCAGCGTCTGTAACACAGGCGCTCCATGCACCGTCCCCAAGGGGACACAGAGTACCTTATAGATGCAGGGCCTGTCCCTGATGATACTCAGTCTCCTGTCCGTCAGATTCCCCCAGGGGCTGCGGAGGGAGCCCGGTCCCAGTGAATGGTGACCGGTTAGGATCCCACTTCTCCCAGAGCCTCTAAGGGATGGGGAAGGAAAAAACGGCATGTGGCTCCAGCCTTTGTACCCGCAATGGGTACCTCAACCTTAACAGCACCGCCGACTTAGTGGGGTGAGAAGGGAGCATGCCGGGGGCCCTGTTAGGGCCCTCTTTTCTTCCATCCGATACAATCAGCAGCTGTTGCTGACTAAAATGGGAGCTTGAGTGAATGTGTGCCTCCTTCAACACAAAGCATAAAACTGAGGAGCCCGTGATGCACGGGAGGGTGTATAGGCAGAGGGGAGGGGTTACACTTTTTAAAGTGTAATACTTTGTGTGGCCTCCGGAGGCAGAAGCTATACACCCAATTGTCTGGGTCTCCCAATGGAGCGACAGAAAATTTATTATACATATATATACATATATACACACACACACACACACACACACACACACACATATATACATTATATTTATTTTTTTTGGGACAAAGTTAATTTTCATGGCAGGAATGACTTGCAATTTTTTTTTTTGCACATTGTGGTGAAGCGATCAGACAATCTACAGTTAATGCAAATTGACACTTTAAAGCAGGGGTGGGGAACCTTTTTACTGCCGGGGGCCATTTGGAAAATTCTACCAACCTTCGGGGGCCGCACAAAAACATCAACTTGAAAATGACCCGGCTATAATTGGTCAAACAATTAACTCACCCCTATACCCCTACTGTGGCGGCCAGAGCTGATTCTCTTTGGTGCGCTGTGATGTTTGCTTCTCACAACTGCTTTTCCAGGTTTGTCTTTGTTTGAAGCGCAGATTGGTAAATCATATATATTACACAGGAGACACTGTACACACACACACCGCTCTGACACACTGCCCATATACTGCACACAGCCTTCACACAGTTGTCATATTGTACACTACCCATGACACACACTGGCCATATATAGTACACATGCACAGGAGATACTGTATACTGCACACAGCACTCACATGCCGTATACCGCACACACATAAGCCATACACAGCACTCAAGCCAAAAAGTTCTGCATGTAAACATGTGCACACCAGGAATTAGATATACCAATAAACCTTACAATATGAAACTTTATTAAGTGCCAAACACAGCACACACACCGCACACACGCCGTATACACAGCACATACACAGCTCACACACGCCGTATACACAGCACATACACAGCACACACGCCGTATACACAGCACATACACAGCACACACACAGCACACACGCCGTATACACAGCACACACGCCGTATACACAGCACACGCACATGTCGTATACACAACAGACGCTGGACACTTAAGTGACAAATACATTTGATATATGGTGGTATATATTAGATATAAACACACTTAGCGCAGATATAAGTACCTGCTGCTTAGTTGCCCTGTAAGATCAGGTGCAGCACAAGTGATGGATGCAGCAGCTCAGCTCAAGGGCTGGCTTCATTCTCGTCTTTTCTCTCCAAGACCTGCTAGCCATGAACAGCCGAGCACAGAATGGGAGTGTGAGAGGTAGAACGCACGGCACTATACAGCCTTCTATGTCCCGTGCAGGCCCCTCCCCCATCACTCTGATTCTAGCTGCAATCTCACAGGGAGCATGTAGGAGCAAGAGGGAGGAAGTCCCACCCCCATTGCTGTCTCCCGGCAATAGACAACATGAGCGGCTGCCAGAGCACCGCAGCCACCGGGAATCTGCTCCAGTGCCCCGGGGGCCACAGAAAAGGTCATCGCGGGCCGCATACGGCCCGCGGGCCGGAGGTTCCCCACCCCTGCTTTAAAGAGACACAGCTAAAAACAAAAAAATTTATATCAGGCTATGTGCGCATGTGTGCGTATTACATGCAGTTACGCTGCGATCTGCAGCGCAGCGTAACTGCATGCGTCCTGCATCCCCTGCACAGTCTATGGAGATTGTGCAGGAGCCGTGCGCACATGGCATATTAGAGCGCAGCGCTTCGGCTGCTGCCCGAATCACTGCATTCTAAGAAGTGACATGTCACTTCTTCCGTGCGCTTTGCCGGCAGCCCCTGCTCTGTCTATGGCAGGAGCTGCAGGCAGAGCGCACGTTCTCTGCTGGCACCATGCGCTTCAGAACGGAGCTTTTCAGCTGCGCTCTGAAGCGCACCTTTTAGGTGCGGTGCAGAGCGCACACGTGCGCATATAGCCTTAGTCTCAAAACTATTGGCAACAAATGTACTATCAAAATAATTAAAAAAAAAAAAATCCAAAACATTGCTATCACTTACCTCCACGCTGGCATAATCGCACATGGAACATTTAAAAGGTTTCTCATGAGTATGTTTGTAGCGGCGATGCCTCACCAACTCGCCGCTCGTCACGAAGGCCATGTCACAGTCTGGGCACTTATGAGGCCTGGTACCTAGTAATAAATGAGCAGGTACGTAATGTTAAAAGGAGATCACTGGAAAACTCATCTAAACAGGTCATTTTAAAGAAGGTAAAGCCGTAGCAAGCTTGGTAATTGCTTCGGAGAGATCTTGAAACAATTAAATTTATGAAGTTTATGCCAAGAAATCAACTTTACTTTATTGTCATATACGAATAAAACCAAAAAAAAAATTACAAAATAAAGCTGACCTGTATGGGTATTGAGATGGTTCCTAAGCAAGGTAACCGTTCTAAACGCTCGGCCACATAGATGGCATTTGTGAGGTCGTTCGTCGGTGTGACTCTTCATATGGCGATCAAGGTTTGACCGTCTCGGACAAGTATAACTACAAAGTTCACACTGAAAAGTCTTCTTGACACCTTCAAGAAAAAGAAAAAGTACAATTAGTCAAAATCAAGGCATTACAGGACATCTCAACATTTACGGGATTATCAAGCAGCTCTCGCTTTTGTATTGGGAGGTGATGGCGTTGATCGTGCACACATAATGCCGGATATCATGCATACAAGAACTTGTATGGCCACCTTACAAATGTTATCTGGCGCCCTTACTTCCAAATCAGAAGTACATGAAACCTGAGGATCGTGAGCGTGTCCTGGCTGCTACGTGCAAAAGAGACAATCAGTCCTGCACACATCCCAAAGCAGAAGCAAGTGGCTTTGGTCAACTGTGCTAAAGTTGCCATATAGCTGTCAAATAATGGCTACTGACACATTCTCAAGACACACACGCAGAGTTCGGCCAAGTGACCATGTTCTTCCACAAGCCACTGATTGACACCACCGGTAGTGGCATATCCTCGTTAACCCCTTCAGCCCCCGGGCACTTTCCGTTTTTCGCTCCCCTTCTTCCAAGAGCCGTAACTTTTTTTATTTTTCTGTCAATCTTGCCATATGAGGGCTTGTTTTTTGCGGGACGAGTTGTACTTTTAAATGAAACCATAAGTTTTACCAAATAGTGTACTGGAAAACGGCAAAAAAAAATTCCAAGTGCGAAAAATTGCAAAAAAAAAAAAGTGATCGTACAATAGTTTTTGGGATATTTTATTCACCGTGTTCACTATATGGTAAAACTGATGTATCTATGTGATGCCTCAGGTCAGTGCGAGTTTGTAGACACCAAACATGAATAGGTTTACTTGTATTTAACCCCTTCCCTACCTTTGACTCACCATATGCGTCATGAAACCTTGTGCCTTCCCCACCTTTGACGCACCGTATGCGTCATGGCGGGTTTCCGTTCCTGCAGCGTTGGTGACCGGGTTTACTGAAATGTCACCAGCGCTGCAGGTACATAAGGACTTGTAGTTGAGCCCAGGGGGGGTGGCTTTGCCCCCCCCCCCCGTGGCTACGATAGCTCTGATTGGCTTTTGAAAGTGTCACTTTCACATTCAAATCAGAACGATTGTAATATTTCACCAATGAAACTTGGTGAAATACTACACTCCAGCCATGGCTGATGATGCAATATCATCAGTCATTGGCTGGAGAAGGGAGATCTCCGTGTAATGCCCCCCCCCCCATCTGATTGGAGGTAGCGTCCATGTGACGCTATCCCTCCAATCAGATGTGGAGCAGCGATGTGACCGGTGGGTGGCCTCCCCCTTCAGCTTCATCCTGACCGTGGACTGCGACGCTGAAGAGGAGGGTCACCTGCTGCCGCTGCCACCGCAATCTGCCGCCACCGATCACCATCCGGTAAGTTTTTCTCCCCTCCTTGCTGTCTTTCCCTTTGTTTCTGTGCCGTCTTCCCCCTCCCTTCTGTGCTGTTCCACGCTCCCCTCTGCCGTCTTCCATTCCCCCCCCTGTTGTCCGATCCCACCCCGACCTTCGCTCCCCCCGCCGTCCGATTCTACCCCCCCCGCGATCACTGGGCAGCAGGGGGGGGGGGGGGCGATCACTGGGCAGCAGGAGGGGGCGATCACTGGGCAGCAGGAGGGGGGGGGCGATCACTGGGCAGCAGGAGGGGGGGCGATCACTGGGCAGCAGGAGGGGGGGGCGATCACTAGGCAGCAGGAGGGGGGGGCGATCACTGGGCAGCAGGAGGGGGGGGCGATCACTGGGCAGCAGGAGGGGGGGGGGGCGATCACTGGGCAGCAGGAGGGGGGGGGGGGCGATCACTGGGCAGCAGGAGGGGGGGGGGGGCGATCACTGGGCAGCAGGAGGGGGGGGCGATCACTGGGCAGCAGGAGGGGGGGGGCGATCACTGGGCAGCAGGAGGGGGGGGGGCGATCACTGGGCAGCAGGAGGGGGGGGGGCGATCACTGGGCAGCAGGAGGGGGGGGGGCGATCACTGGGCAGCAGGAGGGGGGGGGGCGATCACTGGGCAGCAGGAGGGGGGGGGGCCGATCACCCGGGCCCACCTGCGCCCCTGTGATTGCGGCCCACCTGCGCCCCTGCGATCTGCGCCCCACCTGCGCCCCTGTGATCGCCCCACCTGCGCCCCTGCGATCTGCGCCCCACCTGCGCCCTGCGCCCCTGCGATCTGCGCCCCTGCGATTATGCATCCCTGCGATTATGCATCCCTGCGACTGCGCCCCTGTGATTATGCGTCCCCCTGCGCCCCGATAATTACACCCCTGAGATTGCGTCCCTGTGATTGCATCCCCCTGCGCCCCGGTGATTGCACCCCAGTGATTACGGCTCCTGCATCTCCTCAGCCCTCTCCTGCAGTAGAAAGTTGCATCAAAACACTTGCACATACACACGCACACTAAAATAAAGTTAACGGTTTGGGGTGTTTTTGCACACGCGCACACAAATGTCCTGCTCGTCCCTCCGTAGCTGATAGTGAGGGAGAGGGTCCCACTTTTCTCTATTTCTCCCACTCTTCCTCCTCCAGTGACACAGACTTGACGTCGCAGGACAAGAAATCGTCCGGAGGCCGGGAGGAGAAGAGCCGGAGGCCATGGAGGAGAAGAGCCGGAGGCCATGGAGGAGAAGAGCCGGAGGCCATGGAGGAGAAGAGCCGGAGGCCATGGAGGAGAAGAGCCGGAGGCCATGGAGGAGAAGAGCCGGAGGCCATGGAGGAGAAGAGCCGGAGGCCATGGAGGAGAAGAGCCGGAGGCCATGGAGGAGAAGAGCCGGAGGCCATGGAGGAGAAGAGCCGGAGGCCCTGGAGGAGAAGAGCCGGAGGCCCTGGAGGAGAAGAGCCGGAGGCCCTGGAGGAGAAGAGCCGGAGGCCCTGGAGGAGAAGAGCCGGAGGCCCTGGAGGAGAAGAGCCGGAGGCCCTGGAGGAGAAGAGCCGGAGGCCCTGGAGGAGAAGAGCCGGAGGCCCTGGAGGAGAAGAGCCGGAGGCCCTGGAGGAGAAGAGCCGGAGGCCATGGAGGAGAAGAGCCGGAGGCCATGGAGGAGAAGAGCCGGAGGCCATGGAGGAGAAGAGCCGGAGGCCATGGAGGAGAAGAGCCGGAGGCCATGGAGGAGAAGAGCCGGAGGCCATGGAGGAGAAGAGCCGGAGGCCATGGAGGAGAAGAGCCGGAGGCCATGGAGGAAGACCCACAGTAAAGTTTGAGTAACCCCCAACCTAGCGCTAGTGCACTAAACCACACACACACACACCAAACTGAAGTACATTACACCACACTAACCTGAAATACACTACGTCAGGTTGGTATGCGGTGTGGTATAGTATACGTCAGGTTGGTGTGTGTGTGTGTGTGTGTGTAGTGTAGTATACATCAGGTTGGTGTGTGTGTGTGTGTGGTGTAGTGTAGTATACGTCAGGTGTGTGTGTGTGTGTGTGTGTGTGTGTGTGTGTGTGTTGTATACTACACCACACATCAACCTGACACACACCAACCTGAGGTACACTACCCTATACCACACTGCACACCAACCTTACTTAGTGTATGTTAGGTTGTTGTGTGGTGCATGTCAGGATGGTGTGTGTGGTGTATACTACACCACACATGCCAACCTGACCTACACTACACCAGATACCAACTTGACATACACTACGTCAGGTTGGTATGTGATGTAGTGTAGGTCAGGTTGGTATGTGTGGTGTAGTGTATGTCAGGTTGATGTGTGTGTGGTAAACACCACACACACCTACCTGATGTATAACACACACACACACACCTGATGTATACTACACTACACACACACACACACACACACACCAACCTGACGTATACTACACTACACTACACTACACACACACACACACACACCCCAACCTGACATACACTACATATTCTCCATACGCCACATGGTGTCCGTAAATAATTGGAGCTAATTTTCCATTCAAATTGTTAGCAGACACCATGTCGCGTATGGAGAGCCCCTGTGTGCCTACACATTGGTGCTCCCCCAAAAGTGACCCCCATTTTGGAAACTAGACCTCCCAAGGAACTTATCTAGATGCATAGTGAGTACTTTGAACCTCCAGGTGCTTCACAAATTGATCCGTAAAATTGAAAAAGTACTTTTTTTTTTTTTTTCCACAAATTTTCTTTTAGCCTCAATGTTTTTCATTTTCACATGGGCAACAGGATAAAGAAGGGAATTTTGTTACTTACCGTAAATTCCTTTTCTTCTAGCTCCTATTGGGAGACCCAGACGATTGGGTGTATAGCACTGCCTCCGGAGGCCACACAAAGCAATTACACTAAAAAGTGTAAGGCCCCTCCCCTTCTGGCTATACACCCCCAGTGGGATCACTGGCTCACCAGTTTTAGTGCAAAAGCAAGAAGGAGGAAAGCCAATAACTGGTTTAAACAAATTCACTCCGAGTAACATCGGAGAACTGAAAACCGTTCAACATGAACAACATGTGTACCCGCAAACAAACCAAAAATCCCGCAGGACAACAGGGCGGGTGATGGGTCTCCCAATAGGAGCTAGAAGAAAAGGAATTTACGGTAAGTAACAAAATTCCCTTCTTCTTCGGCGCTCCATTGGGAGACCCAGACGATTGGGACGTCCAAAAGCTGTCCCTGGGTGGGTAAAGAATACCTCATGTTAGAGCTGCAAGACAGCCCTCCCCTATAGGGAGGCAACTGCCGCCTGCAGGACTCTTCTACCTAGGCTGGCGTCCGCCGAAGCATAGGTATGCACCTGATAATGTTTGGTGAAAGTGTGCAGACTCTACCAGGTAGCTGCCTGGCACACCTGTTGAGCCGTAGCCTGGTGTCGCAATGCCCAGGACGCACCCACGGCTCTGGTAGAATGGGCCTTCAGCCCTGATGGAACCGTAAGCCCAGCAGAACGGTAGGCTTCAAGAATTGGTTCTTTGATCCATCGAGCCAGGGTGGCCTTAGAAGCCTGCGACCCTTTGCGCTTACCAGCGACAAGGACGAAGAGTGCATCCGAACGGCGCAAGGGCGCCGTGCGGGAAATGTAGATTCTGAGTGCTCTCACCAGATCTAACAAATGTAAATTCTTCTCATACTGATGAACTGCATGAGGACAAAACGAAGGCAAAGAGATATCCTGATTAAGATGAAAAGAGGATACCACCTTCGGGAGAAACTCCTGAATGGGGCGCAGCACTACCTTGTCCTGGTGGAAGACCAGGAAGGGAGCCTTGGATGACAGCGCTGCTAGCTCAGACACTCTCCGAAGAGATGTGATCGCTACCAGAAAAGCCACTTTCTGTGATAGTCTAGAAAGCGAAACCTCCCTCAGAGGCTCGAAGGGCGGCTTCTGGAGGGCAACTAGTACCCTGTTCAGATCCCATGGATCTAACGGCCGCTTGTACGGGGGTACGATATGGCAAACCCCCTGTAGGAACGTGCGCACCTTAGGAAGGCGTGCCAAACGCCTCTGAAAAAAGACGGATAGCGCCGAGACCTGACCCTTAAGGGAGCCGAGCGACAAACCTTTTTCTAACCCAGATTGCAGGAAAGAAAGAAAGGTAGGCAATGCAAATGGCCAGGGAGACACTCCCTGAGCAGAGCACCAGGATAAGAATATCCTCCACGTTCTGTGGTAGATCTTAGCGGACGTGGGCTTCCTAGCCTGTCTCATGGTGGCAACGACCCCTTGGGATAATCCTGAAGACGCTAGGATCCAGGACTCAATGGCCACACAGTCAGGTTCAGGGCCGCAGAATTCCGATGGAAAAACGGCCCTTGGGACAGTAAGTCTGGTCGGTCTGGTAGTGCCCACGGTTGGTCGACCGTGAGCTGCCACAGATCCGGATACCACGCCCTCCTCGGCCAGTCTGGGGCGACGAGTATGACGCGGCTGCAATCGGATCTGATCTTGCGTAGCACTCTGGGCAAGAGTGCCAGAGGTGGAAACACATAAGGGAGCCGGAACTGCGACCAATCTTGCACTAGGGCGTCTGCCGCCAGCGCTCTTTGATCGCGAGACCGTGCCATGAAGGTTGGGACCTTGTTGTTGTGCCGGGACGCCATTAGGTCGACGTCCGGCCTTCCCCATCGGCGACAGATTTCCTGAAACACGTCTGGGTGAAGGGACCATTCCCCTGCGTCCATGCCCTGGCGACTGAGGAAGTCTGCTTCCCAGTTTTCTACGCCGGGGATGTGAACTGCGGATATGGTGGAGGCCGTGGCTTCCACCCACATCAGAATCCGCCGGACTTCCTGGAAGGCTTGCCGACTGCGTGTCCCCCTTGGTGGTTGATGTATGCCACCGCTGTGGAGTTGTCCGACTGAATTCGGATCTGCCTTCCTTCCAGCCACTGCTGGAAGGCTAGTAGGGCAAGATACACTGCTCTGATTTCCAGAACATTGATCTGAAGGGTGGACTCCTGCTGAGTCCACGTACCCTGAGCCCTGTGGTGGAGAAAAACTGCTCCCCACCCTGACAGACTCGCGTCTGTCGTGACCACCGCCCAAGACGGTGGTAGGAAGGATCTTCCCTGTGATAATGAGGTGGGAAGAAGCCACCACTGCAGAGAGTCCTTGGCCGTCTGGGAAAGGGAGACTTTCCTGTCCAGGGATGTTGACTTCCCGTCCCATTGGCGGAGAATGTCCCATTGAAGTGGGCGCAGATGAAACTGCGCAAATGGGACTGCCTCCATTGCCGCCACCATCTTCCCGAGGAAGTGCATGAGGCGTCTTAAGGAGTGCGACTGACTTTGAAGGAGAGCCTGCACCCCAGTCTGTAGAGACCGCTGCTTGTCCAGCGGAAGCTTCACTATCGCTGAGAGAGTATGAAACTCCATGCCAAGATACGTTAGTGATTGGGTCGGTGACAGATTTGACTTCGTCTCCTATCACGAAGCGTAGAAAGCGTTGGTGCTCTGTAGCAATCGGCACGTGGAGATAAGCATCCTTGATGTCTATTGATGCTAGGAAATCTCCTTGAGACATTGAGGCAATGACTGAGCGGAGGGATTCCATCCGGAACCGCCTGGCGTTCACATGCTTGTTGAGCAGTTTTAGGTCCAGAACAGGACGGAATGAGCCGTCCTTTTTTGGCACCACAAAGAGATTGGAGTAAAAACCTTGACCTCGTTCCTGAAGAGGAACAGGGACCACCACTCCTTCTGCTCTTAGAGAATTCACCGCCTGCAGAAGGGCATCTGCTCGGTCGGGATGTGGGGAAGTTCTGAAGAACCGAGGCGGAGGACGAGAACTGAACTCTATCCTGTACCCGTGAGACAAAATGTCTGTTACCCACCGGTCTTTGACCTGTGGCAGCCAAATGTCGCAAAAGCGGGAGAGCCTGCCACCGACCGAGGATGCGGAGGGAGGCGGCCGAAAGTCATGAGGCAGCCGCCTTGGAAGCGGTACCTCCGGTTGCTTTCTTGGGGCGTGAGTGAGCCCGCCAGGAATCAGAGCTCCTTTGCTCTTTCTGAGTCCGTTTGGACGAGGAGAATTGGGGCTTGCCCGAGCCTCGAAAGGACCGAAACTTTGACTGCCACTTCCTCTGTGGAGGTTTGCTTGATCTGGGCTGGGGTAAGGAGGAGTCCTTACCTATGGACTGTTTAATGATTTCCGCCAATTGCTCACCAAACAGTCTGTCTCCAGATAATGGCAAGCTGGTTAAACATTTTTTAGAAGCAGAATCTGCTTTCCATTCTTTTAACCACAAGGCTCTGCGCAAAACTACAGAGTTGGCGGATGCCATTGAGGTACGGCTCGTAGAGTCCAGTACCGCATTGATAGCGTAGGTCGCAAACGCAGACATTTGTGTAGTTAGGGACGCCACTTGCGGCACTGCTGGACGTATGAGAGAGTCCACCTGTGCCAGACCAGCTGAAATAGCTTGGAGCGCCCACACGGCCGCGAATGCTGGAGCAAACGACGCGCCGATAGCTTCATAGACAGATTTCAACCAAAGGTCCATCTGTCTGTCATTGGCATCTTTAAGTGAAGCCCCATCCTCCACTGCAACTATGGATCTAGCTGCAAGCCTGGATATTGGAGGGTCCACTTTTGGACACTGGGTCCAGCGTTTGACCACGTCAGGGGGAAAAGGATAACGTGTATCCTTAAGGCGTTTAGAAAAACGCTTGTCCGGATAAGTATTGTGTTTCTGGATGGATTCTCTGAAGTCAGAGTGGTCCAGAAAAGTACTCAATTTACGCTTGGGATACAGGAAATGGAATTTCTCCTGCTGTGCAGCTGCCTCCTCTGCAGAAGGGGCTGGGGGAGAAATATCCAACAGCCTATTGATGGCCGCTATAAGGTCATTTACCATGGCGTCACCATCTGGCGTATCCAAATTGAGTGCGGCGTCAGGACAAGACTCCTGATCACCCACCTCTGAGTCATCATATAGAGACCCTTCTCGCTGAGACCCTGATCCGCGTGATGACGTGGAGGGTCTCTCCCAGCGAGCTCGCTTAGGCGGACTGGGACTGTCATCGGAGTCAGAGCCCTCAGCCTGTGATGCCTGGGACCCCCTTGAATTACGGATTAATTCCAGCTGAGGGGGGCCGGGGAACATAGACACAGCGGTGTCCATGGTCTGAGCAACTGGCCTGGACTGCAAGGTTTCCAGGATTTTTGCCATAGTCACAGACATTTTATCAGCAAAAACTGCAAATTCTGACCCCGTCACCGGGGCAGGGTTCGCAGGCGACTCTGCCTGGGCTACCACCACCATAGGCTCTGGCTGACGAAGTGCCACTGGGACTGAACATTGCACACAATGAGAGTCGTTGGAGCCTGCTGGTAGATTAGCCCCACATGCTGTACAAGCAGTGTAAGCAGCCCTTGCCTTGGCACCCTTGCGTTTTGTGGATGACATGTTGTTGTCTCCCCAGAGTAATATAGGGTATACAGCCAAGAAGCGACCAAACAGTGCAGTATATATATATATATAAATATATCTGGTACAGTGAAAAAACAGTACACAAATATAACACTGTGGCACTAGTGGGGCCGCACGTATGTGCTGCTTACCGCCCGCTTAGCGCGGGTGTGTGGTCGCCAGAAATCCCTAGCCTGGGTCCCCCAGAGCCTGCGTCCGTTCTCCAGCCAGACTGCATGTGTATAATGGCTGCCGGCGTCCTGGGGAGCTGCAAGCCTGGGGGCGGGCCTAGGGCGTGCACAGAGAAAAAGCGCGAAGCCTGTGTCCTACTGTGCTCAGTGAGAGGGCTGGAGCATGTAAATCGTGCTCCAGCCCTCGGCGCTGCCGATTGAACAACGTCTCTCCCCTACCCTGATTGACAGGGTGGGGGGCGTTAACGAAGCGGAGCTAGGCCGCAGAACAAACCGGGAACTAAATTTAGAAGCGCCGCCGCCGTAAAAGCGCGGTCGGCGCGTCCCCGGCGCACTACAAGTCGCAGCTGCGCCGCCGCTCCAGGGGCGGTCGGCGCGGCGATCCACACACATAAAGTCCCCCAGTAATCTGCGGGGACTATAAGCCCAGCGCACAGCGCTACAGTCCCCGGCGCACTAGCACACCCAGCAAGTCTGGGATGTGCGTGGCCTGTCATACGGGGACACAGAGTACCTGAAAGTTGCAGGACCTTGTCCCTGAACGGCACTCCCGCTCCACATCCAGCAGGTTCTATGGGTCTGTGGATGGAGCCCGGCCTCAGGGCTTGGTGGCCGGTAAGATCCCACTTCCTCAGAGCCCCTCAGGGGGATGGGGAAGGAAAACAGCATGTGGGCTCCAGCCTCCGTACCAGCAATAGGTACCTCAACTTTACAAACCACAAGTGGGGTAAGAAGGGAGCATGCTGGGGGCCCCATATGGGCCCTCTTTTCTTCCATCCGATATAGTCAGCAGCTACTGCTGACTAAACAGTGGAGCTATGCGTGGATGTCTGACCTCCTTCGCACAAAGCAGAAAACTGCTGAGCCAGTGATCCCACTGGGGGTGTATAGCCAGAAGGGGAGGGGCCTTACACTTTTTAGTGTAATTGCTTTGTGTGGCCTCCGGAGGCAGTGCTATACACCCAATCGTCTGGGTCTCCCAATGGAGCGCCGAAGAAATGGATCCTAAAATTTGTTGGGCAATTTCTCCTGAGTAGTAAATCAGCAATCCAAAATATTAATGTGCAAAATAGCATTAAAATATACACCTTTATTAATAACCTTAAAAGAGAAACGTTAGTTACTCTAATGCATACAAGTCAGGTACAGAAAGCCATCACTAACTGAGGTGAACACACCATGGCCACTTGAGTTAGCCAAAAAGGGACACACCCACAGGGGGTCCTGTCTAGTGATGGCCACTAGAAAAAACAAACACATGAAAAAAAACAAACAAACACAAACAAAAAATGATGTTGCTGTAGGCAAAGGACAATGGTCCAATTGACAAAAAAACCCTAAAGTGGCCATGGTGTGTTCACCTCAGTTAGTGATGGCTTTCTGTAGCTGACTTGTATGCATTAGAGTAACTAACGTTGCTCTTTTAAGGTTATTAATAAAGGTGTATATTTTAAATGCTATTTTGCACAATTTCTCCTGAGTACATAGATACCTCATATGTGGTCAAAAACCACTGTTTGGGTGCACGGCAGGGCTCGGAAGGGAAGTAGCGCCATTTGACTTTTTGAATGGAAAATTACCTCCAAAATCAAATAGCGCTCCTTGCCTTGCCGTGCACCCAAACACTTGATTTCCACCACATATGAGGTATCTGTGTACTCAGGAGAAATTGCACAATAAATTTGATGGTGTAATTTTTCCTGATACCCTTGTGAAAAAAAAGCTACCTGGTTGAAGTAACAATTTTGTGGTAAAAAAAAATATATAAATATTTTCACGGCTCAACGTTATAAACTTTATAAACTTCTGTGAAGCCCCCAGAGGTTCAAAGGGCTCACCAAACATCTAAAAAAAATTCCATGATGGGTCTAGTTTCCAAAATGGGGTCACTTGTGCAGGAGTTCCATTGTTTAGTTAGCTCAGGGGGTCTCCAAACGCAACATGGCGTCCCTTTACGATTCCAGACAATTTTGCGTTTGAAAAGTTAAATGGCCCTCCTTGCCTTCCGAGCCCTGCCGTGCACCCAAACATTTGATTTCCACCACATATGAGGTACGCAGGAGAAATTGCACAATAAATTTTATGGTGTAATTTTTCCTGATACCCTTGTGAAATGCTACATTTTATGGCTAAAGTAACATTGTGTAAAAAAAAGTAAATTTTCATTTTTTCCTTCCACATTGCTTTGATTCTTGTGAAGCACCTAAAGGGGTAATAAACTTCTTGGATGTTGTTTTGAGTAGCCTGAGCGGTACAGTTTTTAGAATGGGGTCACTTTTGGGTATTTTCTGTCACCTCGGCCTCTCAAAGTCACTTCAAATGTGATGTGGTCCCTAAAAAAAGTTTTTTGTAAATTTTGTTGGAAAAATGAGAAATTGCTGATGAACTTTGACCCCTTCTAACTTCCTAACCAAAAAAAAAAAAAAATGTTGTTTTGAAAATTGCGCTGGTGTAAAGTAGACACGTGGGAAATTTTATTTAGTAACTATTTTGTGTGACATATTTCTCAGATTTACGGGCATAAAATTTCAAATTTTGAAAATTGCACAATTTTCAAAATTTTCGCCAAATTTCCGAAATTTTCAAAAATGAACGCAAAAAATTTCGGCCTAAATCTACCACTTTCATGAAGTACAATATGTCACAAAAAAACAATGTCAGAATCGCCAGTTAATTTAAAACTTTTTTTTCACTTTTTTTTTTTTTTTTTTAACTAGTCCCCGCAGGGGGCTATAGGGGTCTATAGCGATCAGCAATCCGATTGCTCTGATCTATCTGCTGATCACAGCTATACAGCTGTAAACAGCAGATACGGTCACTGCCTGCTTCACTGGCCTCCTGGCCGAGTGAAAACGAAAGTGAAACGTCATAGCTGCAGGCGTCATCATATGACCCTGTGCTACCATGGCAACCACCAGAAGTCACGTGATCACTCACGTGACTTCCGGTGGGGGACGGCGGTAAGTGAAAATCTTCACCGCGCGTATATACATCTCACTGCCAGACTTTGGCAGCGAGATGTAAGGGGTTAATGTTACGGGTGGAATGCGATTCCACTCGTAACATGCAGGCACACGTCAGCTGTTGAAAACAGCTGATATGTGCGCCGATCGCCGCACCCTGCCCGCGGCAGGGGGCGGGGCTTAACGGCACACGATCCATGACGGATAGATCCGTCAAAGGTCGTGAAGGGGTTAAAGGGGTTGTCTACTACTTTGACCCCCTTAGGATAGTTCATCAATGTCTGATCAGCCGGGATCCGACACGTCGCACCCCCGCCGATCAGCTGTTCTTGGTCCCGGCAGCAGGAGCAGGCACCCGGAAATGCTCAGTTCCGGAGCTGCTCCGACTTCTGATAGCAGCCGCGGCCAGGTATTGCACATCCACTTCCTATTGATTAGAATGGGAGGCGGATGTTGCAGTACCCGGCCACTATCAGAAGACGGAGCAGCACTGGAACTGAGAATTTCCAGCCGCCTGCTGCCACCGCTGGAACCTAGAACAACTGATCGGTGAGGGTACAGCGTGTCAGACCCCGGCCGATCAGACATTGATGGTCTATCCTAATGATAGGCCATCAATGTCAAAGTAGTGGACAACCCTTTTAAGAACCCCCCCTTCTTCCTTCTCTTCCCCCACTAGTACACTGCCATGCAGAAATATTTTAGAGTATTACATGGGTGATTAGATTTCACATGCTTAACATTTTACTACAAAAAACAAGCATATAAAACAGACATTAGTATTGTTGCAATTGCATAGCGAACAACAAAGCCCAATGGCTGAATTCCAGTTTCCCCCCATTCAACAAATAATAAAGTTAAATTACTGCACCTTTCTTTTTAATTTTTGTGGGTTTAGGGGGCTTCATATTTCCGACTACTTTTTCTGCATTCACTTCGGAGAGCAGTCCTTCCTGCTGTTCCTCTTCAAAGTCGTAAACCGACACATCGACGTCCTTCCCTTCTTCTGTGTAGCGGAGTTTACTTTTCTTAATTTTCTTAATTTTTTTGATGGGTGGTGCATAATCTGGATCCTTCGGCCATGTGGAGTCATCTGGAGACTGGAGCTCCGTTTGCTCTAATGTTTCTACTTCACCATTTGCGCCGACCTTAACAACTTGGAAACCCTCTGGGAGAGGCAACGTGTGACAGATCATGGGCTCTCCTTCTGTCAAGACTTCTTTGGCCACGTCGTTGTCGTACGCTGCGTGAAGCTCAGCCACTGAAGTCGCAGCAACGGGGACCGCTACCGGGACCTGGACAAGCTGGAGTTCTCCTAAATTAATTGGCTGTTCCTCCATATTTACAACTTGCAAGGTTATGATCTGTGTATCGTCCACTGTTGGGTCGCCCTCTTGGGGAACGACACCTTCCATGACTTCAGTCTTCATCTGTAATATCGTAGAATCGAGCTGCTCCATCATAACCATCTGTACATTGCTACCGACATCGCTGACCACGTCACTCACGTCCGTCTGACCCTGAACCAAAACACAACCATCGTCGTCTGCACCACCTTCTCTGCGCCTCTGGTAAGTCTTTGTTTCTTTTCTTTTCATGAACGACTCAGAATCTTCCACAATGGCTTCTGCCATCTCGCCTTCCATGTTTAACTAACTAGAAGCGGAAAACAAAGGCAAATGTAAAATATATATCAGACTGTAAAACGTACATTCAATAGTATCAAGCATAGATGCTGCATAATAATAGGAAAAAAGTGTCTTAAAAGGAGTTATTCCATGTCCAGCATTACACATGATAAACATTTCCATCTACAGCAACATGTCACAATCAAGTCGGTCACTCTCAGTGCAAATACAGAGCGGAGAACATTGGAGCCGCATCTATCGACTTCACATCACCTAGAGGCCGCCATTTAAACATACGCGAAGTAACTGCTGTAATCACCGCAACAAGCATTAGCCCACAATTACTGCTACTTGGCCATTCCATGGACAGATGGAGCATGTTTTCCATGTAACTACAGATAATTAGTTGTGAGGGATCGCAACTGACACCATTAGTCCTATTCAGCTCTTATAGATGCAATACACAGGACTGACAATACTGTGCACACAGTAGCTGTATAAGACATTGTTGTACTCGAGAAATAAAAAAAAAAAAAAAAAAAAAAAATATCTATAAAAAAAACTAATTGTATTATATACAAACACACTATATCTACCGTATTTTTCGCTTTATAAGACGCACCGGATTATAAGACGCACCCCCAAATTTGGTGAAGGAATAGAGAATTTTTTTTTTTAAATAAATGGGGTGCGTCTTATAATGCCAGTGTCCGTCTAACAAATCATATAGAGTATATGTCCCTCATAGCAGGGCTGTGGAGACGGAGCTCATTTTGGTGGAGTCTGAGTCAGTATAAAATGCACCGACTCAGACTCCTAAAATATATAATAAATTGGGGACAGTAGTGCAATGCAGAATGTGCTGAGTATTTTACTAAATAATAACATTTAGTATAATGCTTATATTTAAGTGAAAAATGTATTGTAGTACAATGTGAACATCAGACATTTAATTATTTTTATGATACAATAATCAATATATTTGGATAGAACATAAGTTGTATTCCAATAAATATATTTTAACACAAAAAACTAATAAATTGTAAATATATAATACAAATTATATATATATATATATATATATATATATATATATATATATATATATATATATATATATATATATACACATATATATATATATATATATATATACATATATATATATATATATATATATATATATATATATATATATATATATATATATATATTTACAATTTATTAGTTTTTTGTGTTCTAAAGTTGTATTCCAATAAATATATTTTATGTTCTATCCAAATATATTGATTATTGTATCATAAAAGAAGGGAATTTTGTTACTTACCGTAAATTCCTTTTCTTCTAGCTCTTATTGGGAGACCCAGACGATTGATTGGGGTATAGCTACTGCCTCCGGAGGCCACACAAAGCACTACACTAAAAAGTGCAAGGCCCCTCCCCTTCTGGCTATACCCCCCCGTGGTGTCACGGGTTCTCCAGTTTTAGTGCCAAAGCAAGAAGGAGGAAAGCCAATAACTGGTTTAAACAAATTAACTCCGAGTAACATCGGAGAACTGAAAAACCGTTCAACATGAACAACATGTGTACCCGCAAACAACAAAAAAATCCCGAAGGACAACAGGGCGGGTGCTGGGTCTCCCAATAAGAGCTAGAAGAAAAGGAATTTACGGTAAGTAACAAAATTCTCTTCTTCTTCAGCGCTCTATTGGGAGACCCAGACGATTGGGACGTCCAAAAGCTGTCCCTGGGTGGGTAAATAAATACCTCATGTTAGAGCTGCAAAACAGCCCTCCCCTACGGGGAAATCACTGCCGCCTGCAGGACTCTTCTACCTAAGCTGGCATCCGCCGAAGCATAGGTATGCACCTGAGAATGTTTGGTGAAAGTGTGCAGACTCAACCAGGTAGCTGCCTGGCACACCTGTTGAGCCGAAGCCTGGTGTCGTAGTGCCCAGGACGCACCCACGGCTCTGGTTGAATGGGCTTTCAGCCCTGAAAGAACCGGAAGCCCAGCAGAACGGTAGGCTTCAAGAATTGGTTCTTTGACCCATCGAGCCAGGGTGGCTTTAGAAGCCTGCAACCTCTTGCGCGTACCAGCGACAAGGGCATCGGAACGGCGTATGGGCGCCGTGCGGGAAATGTAGATTCTGAGTGCTCTCACCAGATCTAGCAAACGTAAATCATTCTCATACCGGTGAACCGGATGAGTGCAAAAGGACGGTAAGGAGATATCCTGATTAAGATGAAACGAGGATACGACCTTAGGGAGAAACTCAGGAATGGGGCGCAGCACTACCTTGTCCTGGTGAAACACCAGGAAGGGAGCCTTGGATGACAGAGCTGCCAGCTCAGACACTCGCCGAAGCGATGTGATCGCAACGAGAAACGCCACCCTCTGTGACAGGCGAGAAAAGGAAACTTCCTTCAGAGGCTCGAAAGGCGGCTACTGGAGAGCAACTAGAACCCTGTTCAGATCCCATGGATCTAACGGCCGCTTGTACGGGGGTACGATATGACAAACCCCCTGCGGGAACGTGCGCACCTTAGAAAGACGTGCTATACGCTTCTGAAAAAACACGGATAGTGCTGAGACTTGCCCTTTGAGGGAGTCGAGCGACAAGCCCTTTTCTAACTCCTATTGTAGGAAGGAAAGAAAAGTAGGCAATGCAAATGGCCAGGGAGACACTCCCTGAGTAGAGCACCAGATTAAGAAAATCTTCCACGTTCTGTGGTAGATCTTAGCAGACGTGGGCTTCCTAGCCTGTCACATGGTGGCAACGACCCCTTGGGATAATCCTGAAGACGCTAGGATCCAGGACACAAAGGCCACACAGTCAGGTTCAGGGCCGCAGAATTCCGATGGAGAAAACGGCCCTTGGGACAATAAGTCTGGTCGGTCTGGTAGTGACCACAGTCGGCCGACCGTGAGATGCCACAGATCCGGGTACCACGATCTCCTCGGCCAGTCTGGTGCGACGAGTATGACGCGGCTGCAATCGGATCTGATTTTTGCGCAGTACTCTGGGCAAGAGTGCCAGAGGTGGAAACACATATGTGAGCCGGAACTGCGACCAATCTTGCACTAAGGCGTCTGCCGCCAGAGCTCTGTGATCGCGCGATCGTGCCATAAATGCCGGGACCTTGTTGGTGTGCCGAGACGCCATTAGGTCGACGTCCGGCACCCCCCAGCGGCAACAGATTTCCTGAAACACGTCCGGGTGAAGGGACCATTCCCCCGCGTCCATACCCTGGCGACTGAGGAAGTCTGCTTCCCAGTTTTCTACGCCCGGGATGTGAACTGCGGATATGGTGGATGCTGTGTCCTCCACCCACATGAGGATTCGCCGGACTTCCTGGAAGGCTTGCTGACTGCGCGTCCCTTCTTGGTGGTTGATGTATGCCACCGCTGTGGAGATGTCCGACTGGATTCGGATCTGCTCTCTTTCTAGCCACTTCTGGAAAGCTAATAGGGTAAGATACCCTGCCCCGATTTCCAGAACATCGATCTGAAAGGTGGACTCCTGCTGAGTCCACGTCCCCTGAGCCATGTGGCGGAGACAAACTGCTCCCCACCCTGACAGACTCGTATCTGTCGTGACCACTGCCCAGGATGGGGGCTATTGCCCGTCCCATTGGCGGAGAATGTCCCATTGCCGTTGGCGCAGATGAAACTGCGCAAAGAGAACTGCCTCGATGGCTGCCACCATCTTCCTTAGGAAGTGCATGAGGCGCCTTAAGGGGTGCGACTGGCCTTGAAGGAGAGACTGCACCTCTGTCTGCAGTGAACGCTGCTTGTTCAGCGGAAGCTTCACTATTGCTGATAGAGTATGAAACTCCATGCCGAGATACGTTAGTGATTGAGTCGGAGACAGATTTGACCTTGCCAAATTGATGATCCACCCGAAAGTCTGGAGAGTCTCCAGCGTAACATTCAGGCTGCGTTGGCATGCCTCGAGGGAGGGTGCTTTGACGAGTAGATCGTCCAAGTACGGGATCACCGGGTGTCCCTGAGAGTGCAAGACTGCTACCACTGCTGCCATGACCTTGGTGAACACCCGTGGGGCTGTCGCCAGACTGAATGGCAGAGCTACGAACTGAAGATGTTCGTCTCCTATCACAAAACGTAGAAAACGTTGGTGCTCCGTAGCAATTGGCACGTGGAGATAGGCATCTTTGATGTCTGTTGAGGCAAGGAAGTCTCCTCGAGACATTGAGGCAATGACGGATCGGAGGGATCCCATCCGGAACCGCCTGGCGTTCGCATGCTCGTTGAGCAGTTTTAGGACCAGACCAGGACGGAAGGAACCGTCCTTTTTTGGAGCCACAAAGAGATTGGAGTACAAACCCTCGCCCTCGTTCCTGAGGGGGGACAGGGATCACCACTCCTTCTGCTCTTAGAGCGTCCACCGCCTGCAGCAGGGCATCTGCTCGGTGGGGGGTGGGGCCGTTCTGAAGAATGGAGTCGGAGGACGAGAACAGAACACTGTCCTGTGCACGTGAGCACAATGTCCGTCACCCACCGGTCTGTGACCTGTGGCAGCTAAATGTCGCCAAAGGCGGGGGAGTCTGCCATCAACCGCGGATGCGGAGAGAGAGAGAGAGAGCTGAGAGTCCTGAGGAGACCGCCTTGGTAGCGGTTCCTCCGACTGCCTTCCTTGGGCGTGATTGAGCCCGGCCGGAATCTGAGCCCGTCTGAGGTTTTGTAGCCCTTTTGCACGAGGACAATTGGGACCTGCCGGAGCTTGGTAAGGACCGAAACCTCGACTGTACTTTTAGGACAGTATTAACAGGGTAAGTCGCAGTGCAGACATTGCGGGGTTACGGACGCCTCTGCGGTACAGATGTCCCTGTGCTCAAGGCCAGCTGCGCAAGAACAGCTGAAAAGGTTAGGTTGCCTATACGGCTGTGAATGCCGGAGCAACCGACACGCCGATAGCCTCCTAGACAGATTTCAACCAGAGTCCATCTGTCTGTGAATGGCATCTTTAAGTGAAGCCCCATCTCCAGTGCAACTATGGCTCTAGATGCAAGCCTGGAGATTGGAGAATCCACCTTTGGACCCTGGGTCCAGCGCTGACCACGTCAGGGGAAAAGGGATAACGTGCATCCTAAAAACGTTTGGAGAAGACGCTTATCTGGTAAGCGTGGTGTTCCTGGACTGCTTCTCTGAAGTCAGCGTGGCCAGAAAAATACTCAATATCTGTGTGAGATACTGCAAAGGGACTTCTCCTGTTCATCTCCTATCTCCACTGGGGGAGCTGAGGGAGAAAGATCCAACCTTCCATTGATGGACGGTATAGGATCATTCCGTATGGCGTTACCACCCGGTGTATCCGGATTGAGAGCGATGCAGTATCAAAGCCCTGAAGAGCTGCCTTTTGGTCAAGTAGATTGCCCATGGCCTGTCTGGACTGCAAGTCTCTATATTATGACTACTCCGTCCCTGTCCATGGACAGGGTTGACAGGTGGTTTCTTTGGCCACAACTAGTAGAGACCCCGGCAGACGAAGTGCTAGAGACCCCGGCAGACGACGTGCTACAGGGGAGCATGCACACAATGGGACGGTGTCATGAACAGCATCCCATGTAGTAAAAACAGCACTGAAAATCTGTGTTGCTTTTTTGCCGCTGCCGACTAGCTATCTAGAAGTATATAGCCAAGATTGGTGACCGTACAGTGCAAGTATAGCATACAGGCATAAAGTACAAATGACCACTGCAGCACAAGCAATACAAGCAGCATAGAAGCCTGTGCCCTGGCACCCCTGCTCTTCTGCTGCTGTATACTAGTCATCTAGGGGGATATAGCCCAGAAGAGTGACCCTACAGTGCAATGTATAGCATACAAGCACAAGTACAAATGAACACTGCAGCACATGCAATACAAGCAGCATAGAAGCCTGTGCCCTGGCACCCCAGCTCTTCTGCTGCTGTAGACTAGTCCTCTAGGGGAATATGACCCAGAATAGCGACCATACAGTGCAATGTATAGCATACAAGCACAAGTACAAATGCACACTGCAGCCCATGCAATACAAGCAGCATAGAAAAAAACCTGTGCCCCAGCACCCTTGGTTTTCTGCTGCTGTAGTCTAGCCATTCCAGGAAAATATAGCTAAGACTAGCGACTGTACAGTGCAATGTATAGCATATAAGCATAAACACAAATGAACACCTCAGTCGTGCAATACAAGCAGCCTAGAAAGCCTGTGCCTTAGCACACCTGCTTTCCTGCTGCTGATGTGTCGCTCCCCAAGCGGGCATATAGCGACCTATGCAGTTAAAAACAACACATGTACACACTGCAGTTATATTGTGGTCAGCACTATGTGTGCCGCTTACCGCCCGCCTATAAGCGGGTGTATGATCGCCACCGTCCTGCCTTGGTGCCGAAAGTCCGAGCTCGGACTGCAGTAATGGCTGCCGGCTTCTTCCCCAGCTCATGTGAGGAGGGGCGGGCCGTGGGCGTGCCCCCAAGGCAGAGCGGGAATCCGGCGTCCGACAGTGTGCAGTGAGAGGGCTGGAGCATGTAAAAAGGCTCCAGCCCTCGGCGCTGCTGATTGCTCAGCGCCTGTCCCCTTCCCTGAGTGACAGGGAGGGGGCGGGAACGAAGTGGCACTAGGCCGCAGAAGCCGGGGACTGGATTTATAAGCGCCGCCGCCGTAAAAGCGCGGTCGGCGCCCAGTCCCCGGCGAACTACAAGTCCCAGCCGCGCCGCCGCTCCCGGAGCGTCCGGCGCGGTAGTTCCCAAAACACAAAGTCACTCAGCAAAGCTGCAGTGACTGTAACCCATTACTGTCCCCGGCGCACTAGCACACCCAGCAAGTCTGGAGTGTGCTGTGCCTGTGTGTACGGGGACACAGAGTACCTGTAATGGTGCAGGGCCATGTCCCTGAACGGTACTCCAGCTCCGTATCCAGCAGGTTCAAATGGGTCTGTGGATGGAGCCCGGCGTCAGAGCTTTGAGGCCGGCAGGATCCCACTTCCTCAGAGCCCCTCAGGGGGATGTGGAAGGAAAGCAGCATGTGGGCTCCAGCCTCCGTACCAGCAATAGGTACCTCAACCTTACAACACCATCAACGGGTGAGAAGGGAGCATGCTGGGGGCCCTATATGGGCCCTCTTTTCTTCCATCCGAAATAGTCAGCAGCTACTGCTGACTAAAATCTGTGGAGCTATGCATGGATGTCTGACCTCCTTCGCACAAAGCTTGAAAACTGGAGAACCCGTGACACCACGGGGGGGTATAGCCAGAAGGGGAGGGGCCTTGCACTTTTTAGTGTAGTGCTTTGTGTGGCCTCCGGAGGCAGTAGCTATACCCCAATCAATCGTCTGGGTCTCCCAATAGAGCGCTGAAGAAATTATTAAATGTCTGATGTTCACATACACATGCACTACAATACATTTTTCACCTAACTATAAGCAATATATGTAGGAGTCGGTGCATGAGAAATTGAGGAGTCGGAGTCGAAGGTTTGGCTTACTGACTCCACAGCCCTGCCTCATAGCCCCCCCCATCCTAAAATTAGCCCCCTTAATCTGGATATGGCCACCTTATACTGAATATAGCCCCCTATTGCTGGCACACGCGGCCCCCTGTGTTAGATATCGCCCCCATGCTGCTGCTTTTAGTAAAATAAACTCTTTCCTTACCTTCTCCAGCGCTGTGCTCCCTCGTGTCCCCCTCCTTGGGGTTGAGCACCGGCCTCCTGCCTTCATTTCCTGGTTCACGGTCCCAGTCATGTGATCGGCACGTGCAGGATCACAGCACCAGGAGGGAGACCGGGGAGACACGCAGGAGGGGGTAAGTAAAGAGTTTTGTTTTTTTATTTACTATGGGCAGCAGCATGGGGGCCATAGCTAACACAGGGGAGGGGGGGGCATGTGCCATCAAAGGGGCACAGTCAGATATAATATGCGCCGCTCCCCCAGCCCATCGCCACGGTGCGGTTTCAGCACCACAGTGATGGACAGCGGCTGTGCATATTATATGAGCGAGAGCAGGAGATCAAAGGCTCCCTCCCGCAGCTTCACCAGCCCCCCAGCACCGCTCCCCACCTCCCCTGGACCCTGCAGTATATAATCCGTATATTTGGTTTATAAGATGCACCTACTTTCCCCCAAAATTTGGGGGAACAAAAGTGCGTCTTATAAAGCGAAAAATACGGTATATCTCTAACAAAATTATAATATATATGTATATATATATATATATATATATATATATATATATATATATATATATATATATATATATATATATATATATATATATATATATATATATATATATATATATATATAAAAATAATTATAATATATTAATATATATAAATTTATATTACTATACATATATAGAATTATTATAATACATATAATATATATAGCTTTATATTACTATACATATAAATATAATACATACACACACATACAGAATATATATATATATATATATATATATATATATATATATATATATATATATATATATATATATATATATTTATTAAGAACACAAACCAGCAGTGTAGAATACATTCTTACATTTTCATAAATTCTGATATTGCATATATAGTAATTCAATTAGAAACCAGGACTATATCAAAACAGGGCATAAATCGTATAATATATATAGCTGGATATCTAGCACATGATATATAGGTCTTTCTTGGCTATACATTGACCACTAGTCAATATTCATGGTATAGCGACCCCTGCTGTCCACTTGTTAAATCTACTTTTATGAGAATTCTATAATGCCATAATATATGGGATTGTCTATTAGCCTTGATATCTAGTATGGTATCGCTGATTAGAGGGCTTCCTCAATGAAACTGCAAAACAACGCACCTTTTCCATTCTGCGCCACCAAATCCCTAACAGTCTGTATACCCAAATTCTGAGGAATGCGGGTATACAGACTCTCCACATCAATCGAGGTTAAAGCAAAGCCCTCCTGCCATGTCATACCCTTTAGCAGTGTTAAAAAATCACTGCTATCCTTAACATAAGAGGGGATATGACTCATGATTGGTCTTAACAGCCAATCCAAATAGTGCGACAAAGGCTCTGTAAGAGAGCCGATGCCAGCCACTATTGGGCGACCCGGTGGATTATCCCTGCTCTTATGTATCTTTGGTATGCAATACCAGTGGGGCTTTGTAGGAAAAGGAGGAATTAGTTTATCAGCCTGTGAGCGAGACAGAAAACCCAGCCCCACGTATTTGTCCAGCAACCGCACCAAAGATTTCTTAAAATCTTGAATTTGGGTATACAGACTGTTAGGGTATGTGCGCACGTTGCTTTTTACCTGCTTTTTTGCTGCTTTTTCTTCTGCGCTGTTTAATGCCAAAATGGATGTGTTCTTCTATTCAAGCAAAGTCTATGGGAATTTGGGTTTCTTGTTCACACTATGTTGTTCAAAATGCTGCCTTTTTGTGGCAGAACTTTGGTCAAAAACTCAGCTTTGCAGTGCAAAACCCAAATGGCAAAAACAATTGACATGTTGCTTCTTTGAAAAGCTGAGTTTTTGACCAAAGTTCTGCCACAAAAAGGCAGCATTTTGAACAACATAGTGTGAACAAGAAACCCAAATTCCCATAGACTTTGCTTGAATAGAAGAACACATCCATTTTGGCATTAAACAGCGCAGAAGAAAAAGCAGCAAAAAAGCAGGTAAAAAGCAGGTAAAAAGCAACGTGCGCACATACCCTCAGGGATTTGGTGGCGCAGACTGGAAAAGATGCGTTGTTTTGCAGTTTCATTGAGGAAGCCCTTGATTTCGTTTTATCTAAAAACGCTTTCATGTTTTTGGACAGTTGGTACTTGCAGTGCAGGGGTACCGCCATGGGTACCCCTGTCTCTTGTGCCATGGCCAATATTTTTTTGGGCTCCTTTGAAAGCAAATATGTTTTTTCTGACACCAACCCTTTTTTGAAATATATTCGCCATTTTTTGAGGTATGTGGACGACATATTCATAGTGTGGGCTGGCACTGAGGTCCTTTTTGCAGATTTCGTGTCTTATCTTAACACCTGTAACACCATGAATATGTCCTTTACTTCCTCATATGGTGGCGATACTCTCAATTTTTTAGATATTGAGGTTTCTATCAAGGAGGGCGATATTTGTACAAGGTTGTTCAGAAAGCCGACGGCATCTAATTCCCTTCTTCATTATCAAAGTGCTCACCCACTCCACATTAAGACGGGTTTGCCCTACAGTCAATTCCTGAGAGTACGTAGAGCAAACAGTTCAGAGGAATCTTTTTTTCAACAATCTCAGGAGTTGAAGATTAGATTGCATCAAAGAGGTTACCCAAAAAAACTGATTGATTCAGCCTGTGAGAGAGCTAGATCAGACGGCGCCACGTCTGTCCGTAAAAACCGCACCAGAAAATGTGTTGACAATTTGGGTAGGTTTGTCTTTAATTTCAAATTTGGACCTCTGGAGCATGCCATTAGAACTGCTCTTTGCAGAAATTGGCACATCTTGAGGAATGATCCGGCTTTATCTGATAGGACAATGTCCAATCCTTTGGTATCGTTCAGACGATGCGGCAATTTGCGGGACAGACTTGTGAGGAACAGACTTACCAATTCGACAACCTGGCTAGACAAATGCTGCCCACCAGGGAATTACCGGTGCGGTCAGTGTCGTTTTTGGAGCCAGCATTTAAAAGGTCGCTCCGTACAAGTCGGCCCGCACTTGCACACTGTCCATCAATTCATTTCGTGTAAAACCAAGTTTGTGGTCTATGTGGTGCTCTGCCCTTGTGGCAGGTTCTACATAGGCAAGACTATAAGATGCTTATATGTGCGATTCAGGGAACATTACAGTTCGATAACATCAGGGAAAGGTTCTCCCAGATTAATTTCCCATATCCAGGATTGTCATGATGGTGACCCCGATGTTTTGCGTTTTGCCGGCCTTAAAAAGGTCTCCCTCCCTTTGAAGGGGGGCGACCTGCACAAATTGTTGCTACAAGAGGAGGCTAGGTTGATTATTAATTATGGGGCACAGGGCCCCCAAGGGTTAAACGATCGTGTGGATCTATCTGTGTTCCTATGATAGTTCTGCCTGTCTATCACCCATTGCTTCATTTTATTTAAGTGTGTTCTTTTATATGTTTAAATTTGTTGTAATTTCATGCATGGAAATGGATACATGTATTTTATATGCATACACAAATCTCCTATTTGTTTTTATGTGGTCTGGGGCAATCTGTGAGCACTCCTTTAAAAGGGGTGTAGCCGTAGCTCCACATGTGGACCTGTGGAAGCCCAATTTGGGCGAAACAGCTGTCGTCCATTCTTGAGGAGCCAGCTCACAGTGTGTCTCCAGCCCTCCACTCTGCACGTGTTTGAATAAAGATATCCTTCACAGCAGATTGAGTGCGGTCTCTTTCTACTCTCACGCTTCATCAATATCCAGTTTATGACGCAGAGGTCCCCTTTTCGCTATTGGCCATTGGGTAATTTTGGAAAATAGTGACCCCTGCTGACTATTTGTAAAAGTTATTTCTATAGAAATTATTAGTATATATATAGACACATATGCTGGATATTTTTGATTAACATACCCTCTATCACATTAATATAGATACTATGAGTATGACTAGAGGATATATATTATAACAGGATATGCTATTGGTGGTCACAACCACACAACTCCGCTGTATAAATTTGAGTTTTATATGATATATATGATGCATAATTTGTGTCCACTGAAATACTTGTGATAACACTTGCTAATAATAAAAAATCACTTCTTGTATAAATTTGATTTTTATCTTTATTGGGCTTTGATCATTTGTTCTCCTTTTCTTCTCAATATATAATATATATATATATATATATATTTTTATATTATGTGTGTGTATATATATATATATATATATATATATATATATATATATATATATATATATATATATATATATATATATATATATATATATATATATATATATATATATATATATATATATACATACATACATACATACATACACACACATATATACATATATATACACATATATACATACACACACACACACACACACACACACACACACACACACACACACACAGTGAAAGCTTAAGTTTCAGCTTTTAAAAAAAAATTGTAATTTGGTTTAAGAGCAGCGATTTGCAATTAGAGCAAATGCTCACCGTGCACAATTCTGGTCCTGTCTTTTCACCGCGCACTGACCTTCTCTAAAGGTAACTTTCTGTACTGTATACAGTATTCCATTGTACGGTATATACTATATAGCATGTCTATAATTTGCATTTGTGAATAGTGTTGTATGTTCTTTCTGCTAACCAGAACAGCACATTGTTTATACTGTATCTCTCATACACCAACAATTCTATTGTAAGCTAAAGTGCACTTTAATTTGTTTTTATATTTTTTACTGTACAGTATTCTGTGTTAGTGTACTGTAATAATTTTATATGAATAAAGTGCATTATTTTGTATTACTGTAATATGTTTGTATAAATACTTTAAATATTTTTGGGTTCTGGAATGAATTGTCTGTTTCAATTATTTCCTATAGGAAAATTCGCTTTGATATAAGAGTAACTTGGTTTAAGAGCACAATCCCGGAACAAATTATGCTCATAATCCAAGGTTCCACTGTTTAAATTATAATATAGATTGATCAAGAAAAAACCTTGAAGTTTAAATACACAGCAGGATGGATAGATTTTCATTAAGAAAAAGGTCTGCTCCTCAGTAAGGAAGGCAGTGTGCATTTTTCGCTTATCGACCCTTACGGTATGTGGCCATGATTATTTTTTTTTTGGTGTACTTGCGCTGCGTCAAAAACACAGCATTTTACAGTTCACGCACAGTGGATGAGATTTATAACAATCTCATGACCACTATTTTTTTTTTTACGCTGCGCAAACTGCCCTTAGCTGTTTATTTCCAAGACGCAGCAGGTCAATTTCTTGGTGATACGCTGTGTCTTAAGTGCAGAAATTCCCCATAGATATGCATTAGATGCGGAAAAATCCGCAGGAGATAAATCGCACGTGCGTTTTTAGTGAATTTCCAAGGCAGAAAAGCACTAAACACTGCATATAATCCACACTTGATGTCAATAACCGAAAGTTTCAAAATCAAAGCTTTATTTAAAGCATGACACACTAGACCGCATTAAAAATGCATGAAAAAATGCACATAAATGCAAGTAAACTAAAGTGAAGAAATTCTGCAGTGTTAAAAACTCAACAAAACATGGATTGTGAGAACGTAGCCTTATATGTTAACGCTCCTCCCCGCATGTCTCCTGACTACTCCATATACAGAACATGTTGCTCAGTGCGGCGCTCCCTAAGGCTATGTTCACACACTGCGTTTTTTACCTGCGTTTTTGGTCCATTTTTGCTGCAGAAATTTCTTGAGAAATTCTTGTAACCTTTCTGCAGACATTTCCCAGCAAAACCTATGGCAAAAAAAATTAGCTGTGCGCACACTGCGTTTTTTTCTTAAGAAAATTCTTTCAGTAGATTTTCTCAAGAAAAAGAATTAGCATGTCACTTCTTTTCTGCAGCTAACTGCGTTATTTGCCATAGATAATTGGCACAATAACGCAGGGAGCAACCAGCGGTAAAAACGCACCAAAAACGTACCAAAAACGCGGCAAACACGCAGGTGCGTTTAACACAGGTGCACTAATCCTTCACTCTTGAGAAATTTCTTAAGAAAAATCATTTTTCTAGTGTGAACATAGCCTTATTCTCTATAATGACATGTACCCACGATCAGGGCCCGCTGCAAGTCCGGACCTGGAGATGGCGGCAGCACAGGAGATGGCAGCTGCCTGTGCCCACAATCAGGGTTTGGAGCGTTGCAGTCTCTCGATTGTGTTCTCCCTACAGAGGTCGCTTGCGACTTCGCAGCACAGATTTGACATGCTTGAGGCTCAGGAAGCCGCACTGCAGGCCAATTTTCGCTGTGGGCCGCACACGCACAGTGGGCATGGGATTTCTGTAAATCCCATCCACTGCGCAACAGCGTTTTTGACGCAGCGCAAACACGCTTCATCCCAAAAGCTGCAAACTCTGATCATGGGCACGCACCCTAATAGCCACTGACAGACGTCTCTTGTGGCAGTGTATCTCCCCGGAGCAAAAGGATCGATTGTTCAACTTGAACCAGAAGGCCCCCATAACACACTAGACTTTGTGCTAATCCGGATAGCATTAGCTTAAAGCACAGCTCCAGCGGTTTTAGCTTTTTAGCGCTGGAACGGCGCTTTAAATCCAAGTCCCCTATCTTAGGCCTTGTGCGCACGCGGCTTTTTTTTGCTACATTTTTAGTGCAGTTTGTGGTCCTAAACTGCATTTATGACCATCCAAGAGCAAAGTGTATGAGAAATACGAAAGGCTGTGCGCACGTTGCTCCTTTTTTGCCTGCATAAAAAAGGAGCAGCATGTCACTTTTCTGCGTTTTTCCCTGCATTTTGCCATTGACAGTGTTAAAAAAATAAATAAATAAATGTGCGGGGGCAAACACGCATGTGGGTTTTTTTTTTTTTTTTTTCGGCTAGAGGTGCTTTTTTCGCTGGAGAAACAAAACTGCAGTCTGCGCTCATACCCATATACTTACTTTCCAGCATCTTCACCTTTACTCGACTCGCCATCTTGTGCCCATAACGTCCGACTATCCGGAAGTCAGAAGTTACGTCACAAGCGCTCAATACAAGTCTATGAGAGGAAGAACGAGGCTCTCAGATTTATTCAGTTGTGTCCTCCAGCTCCATTAAACACTGGAGTGGCTGGCAAGTTACAAATTGCCGCAGACCATCCGGAGTGACGCTGGAAAAAGATGAAGACTGTGGCTTGCATTTAAAGCACCACTCCAATAGTGTAATAAAAACAAAAAGTCAGTGGAGTGGTGCTTTAATGTGTATTCCGACCTTTAAGGCCTGTTACAAATACTAAAATTATAGGCAAAACTAAAAAAAAATCCAGCTTTCAGCAGAGTAAAAGTGCCCAATTGCAAAGCTCCACTAAAAGCCCTTGAATATTGACAAAAAGCTCCAGTTACAGTGCCTTGCGAAAGTATTCGGCCCCTTGAATATTTCAACCTTTTCCCACATTTCAGGCTTAAAACATAAAAATTTTAATGTTCTGGTGAAGAATCAACAACAAGTGGACACAATTGTGAAGTTAAACAAAATTTATTGCTTATTTTAAACTTTTATAAAAAATAATAAACTGAAAATTGGGGCGTGCAATATTATTCATCCCCTTTACTTTCAGTGCAGCAAACTCACTCCAGAAGTTGATTGAGGATCTCTGAATGATCCAATGTTGTCCTAAATGACTGATGATGATAGATATAAGCCCCTGTGTGTAATGAAGTCTCCGTATAAATGCCCCTGCTCTGTGATAGTCTCAGGGTTCTGTGTAAAGCGGAAATAGCTTCATGAAGACCAAGGAACACAACAGGCAGGTCCGTGATACTGTTGTGGAGAAGATTAAAGCCGGATTTGGTTGGAAAAAGATTTCCAAAACATTAAACATCCCAAGAAGCACCGTGCAAGCGATCATATTGAAATGGAAGGAGAATCATACCACTGCAAATCTACCAAGACCCGGCCGTCCATCCAAACTGTCATCTCAAACAAGGAGAAGACTGATCAGAGAAGCAGCCAAGAGGCCCATGATCACTCTGTATGAACTGCAGAGATCTACAGCTGAGGTGGGAGAGTCTGTCCATAAGACAACAATCAGTCGTACACTGCACAAATCTGGCCTTTATGGAAGAGTGGCAAAAAGAAAGCCATTTCTCAAAGATATCCATAAAAAGTGTAGTTTAAAGTTTGCCACAAGCCACCTGGAGACACCAAACATGTGGAAGAAAATGCTTTAGTCAGATGAAACCAAAATCGAACTTTTTGGGCACAATGCCAAACGATATGTTTGGCTCATCACCCTGAACACACCATCCCAACTGTCAAACATGGTGGAGGCAGCATCATGGTTTGGGCCTGCTTTGCTTCAGCAGGGACAGGAAAGATGGTTAAAATTGATGGGAAGATGGATGGAGCCAAATACAGGACCATTCTTGAAGAAAACCTGTTGGAGTCTGCAAAAGACCTGAGACTGGGACAGAGATTTGTCTTCCAATAAGACAATGATCCCAAACAAAGCAAAATCTACAATGGAATGGTTCACAAATAAATGTATCCAGGTGTTAGAATGGCCAAGTCACAGTCCAGACCTGAACCCAACTGAGAATCTGTGGAAAGAGCTGAAAACTACTGCTCACAAACGCCTCCATCCAACCTCACTCAGCTCCAGCTGTTTACAAAGGAAGAATGGGCAAGAAGTTCAGTCTCTCCATGTGCAAAACTGATAGAGACATACCCCAAGAGACTGTAGCTGTAAATCGCAGCAAAAGGGGGCGCTATAAAGTATTAACTTAAAGGGGATGAACAATATTGCACGCCCCAATTTTCACTTATTTTTTTAAAAAGTTTAAAATAAGCAATAAATTTCATTCACCTTCATAATTGTGTCCCACTTGTTGTTGATTCTTCACCATAACATTACATTTTTTATCTTTATGTTTGAAGCCTGAAATGTGGGAAAAGGTTGAAAAATTTAAGGGGGTCGAATACTTTCGCAAGGCACTATTTATATAGGAAAGGTGGTTGGTGCTACAAGTGAGGGAAGGAGACTCATAAGGGATCACTCTCTTTCCTTTCTGTCTTTGTTGGCAGCACATCATTATATACACAAGAGGGGGAGGGGGTTCTGCAGCATATAAAAATTGGGTGAGAAACGAGTGTGGGCAATGTTTACAGAGTGAGGATTGCCTCAATAAATGATTATGGGAAGGCTTGATCTCTATTAGCCAGTAGACAAGTGCTTATGCCTCTACTCACAATGGCATCAGGACTTCCATTTCACAGGACCCGCCCACTTGACTACACCAATCACAGCGCTACAAAAATAAAAAAAAAATGGCCGTTTGTGATGAGAAGCCTTTTTCTGTGGTTTGGGCAGCATGACCCTCCTAAAAAGGTTCCATTTAGCGGAATGAGACTCATTGTATTTATCTATTGGACTGTTGTACATACCAACTGCATAATATGGATATACCTGTAATGAGGTCAGCCACTTAGTGTAGCAATCCCCAAACCGACAGACCCTTCTGTCCATACATTGGTTGCTCATTTTGGGACAACCGACAGCCTCCTCCAATCATAAATCCTCCTCACAAGGGAAGAAGGGAATTTTGTTTACTTACCGTAAATTCCTTTTCTTCTAGCTCCAATTGGGAGACCCAGACAATTGGGTGTATAGCTTCTGCCTCCGGAGGCCACACAAAGTATTACACTTAAAAGTGTAAAGCCCCTCCCCTACTGCCTATACACCCCCCCGTGTATCACGGGCTCCTCAGTTTTGGTGCAAAAGCAGGAAGGAGGAAACTTACAATTTGGTCTAAAGTAATTCAATCCGAAGGAAGTTCGGAAAACTGAAAACCATTCAACATGAACAACATGTGTACACAAAGAACAACAGCCCGAAGGGAACAGGGGCGGGAGCTGGGTCTCCCAATTGGAGCTAGAAGAAAAGGAATTTACGGTAAGTAAACAAAATTCCCTTCTTCTTTGTCGCTCCATTGGGAGACCCAGACAATTGGGACGTCCAAAAGCAGTCCCTGGGTGGGTAAAATAATACCTCGTAATAGAGCCGTAAAACGGCCCCTTCCTACAGGTGGGCAACCGCCGCCTGAAGGACTCGCCTACCTAGGCTGGCATCTGCCGAAGCATAGGTATGCACCTGATAGTGTTTCGTGAAAAAGTGTGCAGGCTCGACCAGGTAGCTGCCTGACACACCTGCTGAGCCGTAGCCTGGTGCCGCAATGCCCAGGACGCACCCACGGCTCTGGTAGAATGGGCCTTCAGCCCTGAGGGAACCGGAAGCCCAGAGGAACGGTAGGCTTCGAGAATTGGTTCCTTGATCCACCGAGCCAGGGTTGATTTGGAAGCCTGTGACCCTTTACGCTGGCCAGCGACAAGGACAAAGAGTGCATCCGAGCGGCGCAGGGGCGCCGTACGAGAAATGTAGAGTCTGAGTGCTCTCACCAGATCCAACAAGTGCAAATCCTTTTCACATTGGTGAACTGGATGTGGACAAAGAGAAGGTAAGGAGATATCCTGATTGAGATGAAAGGGGGATACCACCTTAGGGAGAAATTCCGGAACCGGACGCAGAACCACCTTGTCCTGGTGAAACACCAGGAAAGGAGCCTTGCATGACAGCGCTGCTAGTTCAGACACTCTCCGAAGTGATGTGACTGCTACTAGGAAGACCACTTTCTGCGAAAGGCGTGAAAGAGAAATATCCTTCATTGGCTCAAAAGGTGGTTTCTGAAGAGCCATCAGCACCCTGTTCAGATCCCAGGGTTCTAACGGACGCTTGTAAGGAGGAACTATGTGACAAACCCCCTGCAGGAACGTGCGCACCTTTGGAAGTCTGGCTAGGCGCTTCTGGAAAAACACAGAGCGCTGAGACTTGTCCCTTAAGAGAACCGAGCGACAAACCCTTTTCCAATCCAGATTGAAGGAAGGAAAGAAAAGTGGGCAAGGCAAATGGCCAGGGAGTAAAACCCTGATCAGCGCACCAGGATAAGAATATTCTCCACGTCCTGTGGTAGATCTTGGCGGACGTTGGTTTCCTGGCCTGTCTCATAGTGGCAATGACCTCTTGAGATAACCCTGAAGATGCTAGGATCCAGGACTCAATGGCCACACAGTCAGGTTGAGGGCCGCAGAATTCAGATGGAAAAACGGCCCTTGAGACAGCAAGTCTGGTCGGTCTGGTAGTGCCCACGGTTGACCCACCGTGAGATGCCACAGATCCGGGTACCACGACCTCCTCGGCCAGTCTGGAGCGACGAGGATGGCGCGGCGGCAGTCTGACCTGATCTTGCGTAACACTCTGGGCAACAGTGCCAGAGGGGGAAACACATAAGGCAGTTGAAACTGCGACCAATCCTGAACTAATGCGTCTGCCGCCAGAGCTCTGTGATCTTGAGACCGTGCCATGAATGCCGGGACCTTGTTGTTGTGCC
Source organism: Anomaloglossus baeobatrachus (assembly GCF_048569485.1). Taxonomy (NCBI): domain Eukaryota; kingdom Metazoa; phylum Chordata; class Amphibia; order Anura; family Aromobatidae; genus Anomaloglossus; species Anomaloglossus baeobatrachus. The sequence goes on from NC_134362.1 coordinate 35,517,577, forward strand.
GGGACGCCATTAGGTCGACGTCCGGCATCCCCCAGCGGCAACAGATCTCTTGAAACACGTCCGGGTGAAGGGACCATTCCCCTGCGTCCATGCCCTGGCGACTGAGAAAGTCTGCTTCCCAGTTTTCTACGCCCGGGATGTGAACTGCGGATATGGCGGATGCTGTGGCTTCCGCCCACAGTAGAATCCGCCGGACTTCCTGGAAGGCTTGCCGACTGCGTGTGCCGCCTTGGTGGTTGATGTATGCCACCGCTGTGGAGTTGTCCGACTGAATTCGGATCTGTTTGCCTTCCAGCCACGGCTGGAACGCTTTTAGGGCAAGATACACTGCCCTTATCTCCAGAACATTGATCTGCAGGGAGGACTCTGGCTGAGTCCAGGTACCCTGGGCCCTGTGGTGGAGAAAGACCGCTCCCCACCCTGACAGGCTCGCGTCCGTCGTGACCACCGCCCAGGATGGTGGTAGGAAGGATTTCCCCTTCAACAATGAAGTGGGAAGAAGCCACCACCGAAGAGAGGCTTTGGCTGCCTGAGAAAGGGAGACGTTCCTGTCGAGGGACGTCGACTTCCTGTCCCACTTGCGGAGAATGTCCCATTGAAGTGGACGCAGATGAAACTGCGCAAAAGGAACTGCCTCCATTGCTGCCACCATCTTCCCTAGGAAGTGCATGAGGCGCCTCAAGGGGTGTGACTGGCCTTGAAGGAGAGATTGCACCCCTGTCTGTAGTGAACGCTGTTTGTCCAGCGGAAGCTTCACTATCGCTGGAAGAGTATGAAACTCCATGCCAAGATATGTCAGTGATTGGGCCGGTGTCAGATTTGACTTTGTGAAATTGATGATCCACCCGAATCTCTGAAGAGTCTCCAGAGCAATGTCCAGGCTGTGTTGGCATGCCACTCGGGAGGGTGCCTTGACAAGCAGATCGTCTAAGTAAGGGATCACCGAGTGTCCCTGAGAGTGTAGGACTGCTACAACTTCTGCCATGACCTTGGTGAAGACCCGTGGTGCTGTCGCCAGGCCGAAAGGCAGTGCCACGAACTGAATGTGTTCGTCCCCTATGGCGAAACGCAGGAAGCGCTGATGCTCTGGTGCAATCGGTACGTGGAGATAAGCATCTTTTCTGCCTTCCATTCACATAGCCACATGGCCCTGCGGACTGCCACCGAATTGGCGGATGCTACCGCCGTACGGCTCGTAGAGTCCAGGACAGCATTAATGGCGTAGGACGCAAACGCCGACGCCTGAGAGGTTAATGACACCACCTGCGGAGCAGAGGCACGTGTGACTGCATTAATCTGCGAGTGACAAGCTGAGATAGCTTGGAGCGCCCATACAGCTGCGAATGCCGGAGCAAAGTACGCGCCGATAGCCTCATAGATGGATTTCAACCAGAGCTCCATCTGTCTGTCAGTGGCATCTTTGAGTGAAGCCCCATCTTCCACTGCAACTATGGATCTAGCCGCCAGTCTGGAGACTGGAGGATCCACCTTGGGACACTGAGCCCAACCCTTGACAACGTCAGGGGGGGGAAGGGATAACGTGTGTCCTTAAGGCGCTTAGAAAAGCGCTTATCTGGACAAGCTCGGTGTTTCTGGACTGCCTCTCTGAAATCGGAGTGATCCAGGAACATACTCATTGTACGCTTGGGAAACCTAAAACGGAATTTCTCCTGCTGAGAAGCTGACTCCTCAATTGGAGGAGCTGGGGGAGAAAGATCCAACACCTGATTGATGGACGCTATAAGGTCGTTCACTATGGCGTCCCCTTCTGGTGTATCTAGGTTGAGAGCGGCTTCAGGATCAGAGTCCTGATCTGCCCCCTCCGCTTCATCCTCTAGAGAATCCTCCTGCTGAGACCCTGAGCAGTGTGATTAAGTCGAGGGAAGCTCCCAGCGACCCCGCTTAGGTGGTCTGGGACTGCGGTCCGTGTCAGAGACCTCACCTTGAGACCTATGAGTCACCCCAGGAGCACTTTGCTGCTCCAACCGAGGGGGGCCTGGGGTCAATGATTCAACAGTGCCCGGGGCCTGTGTTACAGGTCTGGACTGCAAGGCTTCTAGTATCTTAGCAGACCATTTATCCATAGTCTCAGAAAGTTTGTCAGCGAATACTGCAAACTCCGTCCCTGTCACCTGGACAGTGGCAGCCGGTGTTTCTACCTGGGCCGAGGGTCCCACTAGTGGCTGAGGCTCCGGCTGAGTAAGTACCATAGGTGCCGAGCATTGCACACAGTGAGGGTAGGTGGAACCTGCAGGTAGCATAGCCGCACATGAGGTACAGGTTGCAAAGTAAGCCTGTGCTTTGGCACCCTTGCTATTTGCAGACGACATGCTGTTGTCTCCTCTGAGTACAATCTGGGAGGGTATATAGCCAAAAACCAGTGCGACCGTACAGAGTAAATGTATAGCATATAAACCTATATATATACACTTCGGCACCCAGGGGGGCCAGCACCTAGAAACAGGTGCGGCTTACCGACCGCCCAAAGCGGTTGTGTGACCACCAGATTGCCTGCCTGGATCTCCCAGAGCCGTTTGTCTCTCCTCTCTAGCTTCAGAAGTGCTGACAGGAATGGCTGCCAGCGTTCTGTGAGGAGGAGGGGGCCGTGGGCGTGCCCAAGAAAGTGCGGGAATCTGGTGTCCCACTGTGCTCAGTGAGGAGGATACAAAGTATGCTCCAGCCCTCAGCGCTGACGTCCAGTGCAGCGTCCCTCCCTTCCCCTGACTGACAGGCCCGGGGGCGGGAATATGCAGTACTAGGCCGCAAAAGCCGGGGACTAAAGTTATAAGCGCGGCCGGCAAACAAGCGCGGTCAGCGCGGTAGTCCCGGCGCACTAACACACCCAGCAGTGCTGCAGCGTGTATGACACAAGCGCTCCATGCGCTGTCCCCAAGGGGACACAGAGTACCTCACAGTAGCAGGGCCTTGTCCCTGACGATACCCAGCTCCTGTCCAGCAGATTCCCCAGGGGCTGCGGAGGGAGCACGGTCCCAGTGTCTGGAGACCGATTAGGATCCCACTTCACCCAGAGCCCTGCAGGGATGGGGGAAGGAAAACAGCATGTTGGCTCCTGCCTATGTACCCGCAATGGGTACCTCAACCTTAACCGCACCGCCGACCAGAGTGGGGTGAGAAGGGAGCATGCTGGGGGCCCTATATGGGCCCACTTTTCTTCCATCTGAAATAGTCAGCAGCTGCTGCTGACTAAATTGTGGAGCTATGCGTGCATGTGTGCCTCCTTCGCACAAAGCATAAAAACTGAGGAGCCCGTGATACACGGGGGGGGGGTGTATAGGCAGTAGGGGAGGGGCTTTACACTTTTAAGTGTAATACTTTGTGTGGCCTCCGGAGGCAGAAGCTATACACCCAATTGTCTGGGTCTCCCAATGGAGCGACAAAGAAAGCTGCTTTTCTATTGGAGGAGACTGGATTGGATACATGCTCCTCCCAACCGGAGCTTCATATATTTTTGGCAGGATAGACATGGCCCCCGTCTGTGCGTTGCAGTCCAAGATTGGACCAATTTGCACGGATGTCTGTATCAACACTAACATTGGATAGGAAGATCCTGCCTTAACACAGTGTGAGCCAGGAAAGCTGAAGAGCGAACCTGTGGTGTCCAGTTTCCTTTTTTTAATCATTTCTCGTCTTGAGCATTTTTTTGTACACATCATGGCTTTGGCACTACTTTTTAGTTACAATGGATTATGAAAAAGGTTTTCTTGGATGTGCGCATTTGGTGAATGTTCTTTGGATTTGATATTGAGTGGGTCCAACCATTTTTCCAGTCTTGTGAAAGTGTCCATTTATTATATCTATTTAGGAAGGAGTTTTCAGCATTTTCAGAACAAGGCTTAAATATAAGCCCTAGTCATAGTTCAATTATGAATACTGTCCACGCAGCTAAAAAAGTTAAATAATACTGTAGGATACTTCATTCTAGAAAGCAGACACCCCCAAAAGAAAAAAAAAAAAAAAAAAGAGAAAAGACCCTGCAATCACACCAGATCGGGAGGACCTGCAGTGGAACCCACACACATCAGATCTGTTGCGCACGCACAGCAATACTGATTGCTTCTGGCTGTGGAGCGTGAGGACCTGTGGGTGGAACGCATTTATGCACAGGTCCTCGAACTCCACTGCGTCCCAGCATGATAAGCCCGAGCCCCATAAACAAGCCCTAGCCCAGGCAAAAAAAAAAAGGCCTAGCCCCAAAAATAAGCCCTAACCCCAAAAATAAGCCCTAGCCCCAAAAATAAGCCCTAGCCCCAAAAATAAGCCCTAGCCCCAAAAATAAGCCCTAGCCCCAAAAATAAGCCCTAGCCCCAAAAATAAGCCCTAGCCCCAAAAATAAACCCTAGCCCCAAAAATAAGGCCGAGCCCAGGCAAAAAAAAAAGAAAAAAAAAATATAAGACAGTGTCTTGTTTTCAGGGAAACACTGTACCAGTAGCTTATATTTAGCCAACTGGTGTCCAATTTTGAGACAGTCTTCTCTCCAGGTGCAAAAGAGCCTACATAACATCACACTGTCGGTTCCTCCATATGGCACTTAATGCATAGACAGTTTCTTCCACATTTTATCATATCAGAGAAGTGGGGCACGTATCACAGTTATTCACTTTGGCATGATTCCCAGTGAAATTAATTCCATATGACATTAGAGGCATAAAAGGTACGGTACAGCCCAGGACGTTCTGAGCACCGAATTAGTGGTCTATGAAAGATTTTAGACTTTCACGAACTATTGCATTTTCTAACTTAAAGGTGTTCTTTAATAAAATTTTAGAAAATGTGTACTTAGGGTGAGAGTCGGCAAGAGTCCTCATAACTTTACTCCTGGTCATACTTTATAGACATGATAGGGATCACCTGATCAGCGAGCAAAGTGCTCATTCACCAAGTGATTGGATCATTTGTGCCGGCATAAGGACCAGTCATTAGCAGCACATCACTGTGTATACAGGAAATGTGCTGCCGATAACATAGTATAGGGACAGAATGCTCTCTGTTCCCATCAGTACCCGCCAGCCAGCAAGTAAATGAGCTTCTGAGATATTGGGAGGTGCGTTCATTGCTTCCAATACCATTGGAGCGGCCTGTGCTGGATCCACAGTTACGTATAGCACAGTATGTCGTTTTATGATAACCCATGGTTAAAAAGAAAAAAAAAAAATAAATAATCTCTGGATATTTCAAATTTCCTTTTCTGTAAGTCAGCAGGGGGGACGGCAAGAAAACAATAGGAATATACCAAAAAGCAGGAGACCTATAGGCATATAATGCTCCTCTGGGTACTTAAATATGCAAATAGCCTCTTCAGAGATGAAGAGGAGCAGAACTTTAGTGCCGGCCTGGCTCTTTCCACAAGGAGAAGCGTTCCCACTTATACCCCTTGTAGGACGCCTCACTTAGCATGAACAGACCTCCTGTTACGCAGTGATGTTGATCACGCTACTGTGAACGCCTGTATGGCCTGAACCTGCTCCCATGGCTGCGGAGTCTCTGGAATTGTATCCCATCCAGCACATCCAAGAAACAGAAAAGAAAATTCAGCTCACCGAGTGCTATGATCCGCTGTATGTCCAGGGCTGCGCACGGAGGGCTAGGCTGCCATAGAAGAATCAAGGAAGAGAAATTTCCAGCGCGGTCCAAATTGTCTTCTAAAAAATCATCTTTATTTATAAATCCATAAAATAGGAGTTTACAGGCGGTCAGCAGGATATTGCATAGATATTATTTAGACCCCACAAAGCTACGCGTATAGGAAGCCGACATCCCTTCCTCCCCAGAGCATGATTAAGACTCACGTCGAAACGCGTAGCTTTGTGGGGTCTAAATAATATCTATGCAATATCCTGCTGACCGCCTGTAAACTCCTATTTTATGGATTTATAAATAAAGATGATTTTTTAGAAGACAATTTGGACCGCGCTGGAAATTTCTCTTCCTTGATCCAGCACATCCGGGATGTTGTTGCTTGGCAAACACAAGGAAGCTGCCAGCACCGGATCTTGATGATTTTCCCAAGGGCATTCAGTGGCAGAACCTTCCTCAGACAACCATTAATAACCCCAGGGATAAACAGCCGAGGCTGCAAGTGCTGGGACATCTGCAAGTGGCTCATACTGAATACATTGAAATGTTGAAGATTTTACTTGTATTTTTTTCCATTGTCTGAATTTCATAACATGTCTACGAATCCTGTGATTTCCAGTACTGCATGACCCTTCTGTGTCTCTGAGATTTGAAATTTCCATTTAATACCATCAATTCCATGATTTCATGTCCATGATGCTGTGGTCTGGGTTACAAAAATATTTGGCCACAGGTAGATCCATCCTTTTTTTCTTTGTGTGGCGATGATAATTCATCCTTGTCCTGAGCTGTTGTCCTGTCTCCCCTACATACAGACCCCAGTTGGACATTTGGTACATATAATTAAAGGGAACCTGTCAGCAGAAATTTCGGCTAAAACCTAACAGATTCCCCCTCTGCAGCTCCTGGGCTGCATTCTAGAAAGGTCCCTGTTAGTATTGTGCCCCCTTTCTGACCAAAAAAAGAGTTTATATAGAGGTACCTTTTTGGCTTTGGATTCTCTAAATGGGACACGGGGGCGGGCTGCCTGATGGCCGTTATTCTGCCCCCTGGTCCTGTATGCCGCCCCCATCGCTGATTTCCATACTTCTGGACGCCGCCCCCTGCTCCAGCCATCCCCGCGCATGCCCAGTGCTCATCTCTCGTGGATGAGCACTGTGCCCAGTGTCACCGCTGGTGACGTGCACGCAGGGTTTAGATTATGGGTGGTGCTGTGATGTTTATTAACAAGCAACCGCCCATAATCGCGGGACCGCTCTTCCCATCTATTTCCTTGCTCAGGGCAAGATGGGAAGGAGGTGACGTGAGGTCAGCAGCAGCGCGCTTGCGCAGAAAGAAGCAGGCTGAGGGGGAAAGCACGGTCCCGCGATTATGGGCGGTTGCTTGTTAATAAACATCACAGCACCACCCATTATCTAAACCCTGCGTGCACGTCACCAGCGGTGACACTGGGCACAGTGCTCATCCACGAGAGATGAGCACTGGGCATGCGCGGGGATGGCTGGAGCAGTGGGCGGCGTCCAGAAGTATGGAAATCAGCGATGGGGGCGGCATACAGGACCAGGGGGCAGAATAACGGCCATCAGGCAGCCCGCCCCCGTGTCCCATTTAGAGAATCCGAAGCCAAAAAGGTACCTCTATATAAACTCTTTTTTTTGGTCAGAAAGGGGGCACAATACTAACAGGGACCTTTCTAGAATGCAGCCCAGGAGCTGCAGAGGGGGAATCTGTTAGGTTTTAGCCGAAATTTCTGCTGACAGGTTCCCTTTAAGTACACCACATTAGTTGTGGTGCAGCTGAATGTACCTGGGATCTTTTAGCCCTGATAGGATCTGGGAATCTTTATCTTGTCCATTGTCAATATAAATGGACAGGTCTTACATTTTTTCTAGTTGCAGAGAAATGTTCCTGTTGGAGAGGACAAATTTAAAATCCCAGAGACAGAAGGGTCTGGGAGTACAAACTTACGATGAGCTTTGACACATTCAGAGCAGGAATGAATGTGTCACATGGATTTATGTCTTTTTACAATCAAGAAATGTGCTGCTCAGAGCATCTGGGGGCATCACAACTCTGGACCAGACCTCAATCAGAGGACAATAAAACTTTCACACTCCTTATCTATGAACTGCTCCAATATCTACTGCCACAACTGTTTGTCCCATTATGTAAAGGCCACTTTAGGGTACCTTCACACTTAGCGATGCAGCAGCGATCCGACCAGCGATCTGACCTGGTCAGGATCGCTGCTGCATCGCTACATGGTCGCTGGTGAGCTGTCAAACAGGCAGATCTCACCAGCGACCAGTGAACAGCCCCCAGCCAGCAGCGACGTGCAAGCGACGCTGCGCTTGCACGGAGCCGCCGTCTGGAAGCTGCGGACACTGGTAACTAAGGTAAACATCGGGTATGGTTACCCGATGTTTACATTAGTTACCAGCGAACACCGCTTAGCTGTGTGTGCAGGGAGCAGGGAGCCGCGCACACTGAGCGCTGGCTCCTTGCTCTCCTAGCTGCTGTACACATCGGGTTAATTAACCCGATGTGTAATGCAGCTAAATGTGCAGAGAGCCGGAGCCGGCAGCACAGGCAGCGTGAGAGCTGCGGAGGCTGGTAACTAAGGTAAATATCGGGTAACCACCTTGGTTACCCGATGTTTATCTTGGTTACAAGCATACCTCAGCTGTCAGATGCCGGCTCCTGCTCCCTTCATTTGTCGCTCTCTCGCTGTCACACACAGCGATCTGTGTGTCACAGCGGGAGAGCGCCTTTGAAGAAAACGAACCAGGGCTGTGTGTAACGAGCAGCGATATCACAGCAGGGGCCAGATCGCTGCTCAGTGTCACACACAGCGAGATCGCTAATGAGGTCACTGCTGCGTCACAAAAACCGTGACTCAGCAGCGATCACGGCAGCGATCTCGCTATGTGTGAAGCACCCCTTACACACAGAGATAAATCTGCGGCAGATCTGTGGTTGCAGTGAAATTGTGAACAATCAGTGCCAGGTTTGTGGCTGTGTACAAATGGAACAATATGTCCATGATTTCACTGCAACCACAGATCTGCCAAAGATTTATCTCTGTGTGTGTAAAGTGGCCTTAAAGGTACCGTCACACTAAAGGCCCCTTTGCACACAGACTTTCTAGCGATCCCAACCTGGCCGGGATCACTACAACGTTTCTGGTGAGTCGCTGGTGAGCTGTCAAACAGGCATACCTAGAAAATGATGCAACAGCAATCCGGACCTGCACAACGACCTAGCTAGTCATTGGGGACATTGTAAAGCAGCTTTTTGAAAGGGAAGTCGCTAACAAAGTCGCTGTAACGGTGTCAAACACACCGATGCATGCTGCACAGCGGGAAACAAAAAGACCAAAGAATGGTCCTGAGAGATGTGTAGTGATCAGCGACCTCACAGCAGGGGCCAGGCCGCTGGTGCGTTTCACACACTGCAATGTCGCTGGGAGGTCGCTATTACATCACAAAACTGGTGACGTTACAGCGATGTCGTTTGCGATGTTGCAGTGTGTAAAGGGGCCTTAAGCGACGCTCCAGCGATCCCACCAGCAACCTGACCTGGCAGGGATCGCTGGAGCGTCGCTACACGGGTTGCTGGTGAGCTGTCACACAGGCAGATCTCACCAGCAACCAGCCACGCATGGAAGCGATGCTGCGCTTGGTAACTAAGGTAAATATCGGGTAACCAACCCAATATTTACCTTGGTTACCAGCGCACACAGCTTAGCGCTGGCTCCCTGCACTCCTAGCCAGAGTACACATCGGGTTAATTACCCGATGTGTAGTCTGGCTATGTGTGCAGGGAGCGCCGGCACTCGCCGCGTGAGAGCGGCGGACGCTGGTAACGAAGGTAAATATCGGGTAACCAAGGAAAGGGCTTCTTGGTTACCCGATAAATACATTGGTTACCAGCGTCCGCAGAAGCCGGCTCCCTGCACATTCAGTTGTTGCTCTCTCGCTGTCACACACAGTGATGTGCGCTTCACAGCGGGAGAGCAAAAACTAAAAAATGGTCCAGGACATTCAGCAACAACCATCCACCTCACAGCAGGGGCCAGGTTGTTGCTGGATGTCACACATAACATCGCAAAAGTTGTGCCTCAGCAGCGATGTTGCTTAGTGAGACGTGGCCTTAAGGGCTACTTATCACATAGCGAGATCGCTGCTGAGTCACAGGTTTTGTGACGTACCAGTGATCTCATCAGCGACCTTGCTGTGTGTGACACTAAGCAGCGACCTGGTTCCTGCTGTGAAATCGCTGATTGTAACACACTGTTCTGGTTCATTTTTTGGTCGTCGAGCTTCTGCAGGGCAGCACGCTTCGGTGTGTTTGACACCTTACCCAACGACATTGTTCGCGACTCACGTAGGCGTGTATCTTCATTGTTTTCCGCACCCTCTCTGTTACGATTGGTGATCACTACTGCGTTCGGATTGGCCACTTTCACCCTCTGTTCTGGCTTGTAGATCGCAGTACATTTCAGAGGGCTGAATTCACTTGTCCCGGACCGCGTGTAGCAGCAGATCGTAATACAGTCCATTCTGCATCGGGACTGTAGGATGGACAAGGATGGAGAAGAATGGAAGCGCTATTATACTGCCTTCTCTAAAGGCAAGGCCGCCCAGTCACAACACACTTACAACCACCAATCGGAGCAGAGGGGGCGTGGAAAAGGCAATGTAGATGCACGCCTATGTTACTAATCAAAATTTGAATCGTGCTATGTGAGAGGGTCCCAGCGACCGCTGTATCGTTGCTACAAAGATCTGACTGTTTGACAACTCACTAGAGACCCTGTAGCGACGTACCAGCGACCCTGACCAGGTCATATCGTGGTCGGAATCACTGGTACGTCGTTTAGTGTGACAGTACCCATAGTTCTGATTCACATAACGTCTCTTATTTACTGCTCCTTTCTATGTGCTGTTGTGTTTAAATATGTGCCTCTTCAGATTTTGTGTTATACCATGCCTGATGAAGAGACCTGAGTAGTCTCGAAAGCTTGCTTTTATTACCATCTTTTCAGTTAGCCATTAAAAGGTATCAACCACTGAGGACTCTCAGTTCTTTTAAACAATTTTTTTTTTATCTCTACTGGCTATCACGATACAAAGATATACTTTACCTGTTTAAAAAGTTGCAAACTTTGGTAAAATTCTACTGCAGATGCCCCTGATTGTACTTTTACGCAGGGTTTTCAAGAAACATCTTTTACAGCATTTTGAAAAAGTTGTGACTTTTGCTCAAAAACTTGTGAAAATAATGACTGCAAAGAAACACTTATTTTTACTTGTTGTCAAATTCATGAACGGAATGCACGTAACAAATCAGCAGCAAGTACCTCACAAAAAGTGGCTTTATGTGGGTGAAATATACCTTTCTGTATGTAAACAAAAAAAAAATATATATATATATGTAAACCCGGCAAAACTGAGGGCTAAAATGGGCATGTAACCAATGTTCATCTATGGGCACTACTCATTATTAAATGTGACCAGGGCCTAAAACATTGCCTGTGGCTTCTGAGATCACAGACGTCACCAATAGGAAAAAAAAAAAAAAAAAAAAAAAAAATACAAAACAAAAAAAAACTTAGCAATACGGTAAATTCAGGCCTGTAACAGCGTTGGCAGATGAAAGGCACCTGCAACCTCCTTTACCTGTTTAGTGCTTTTAACAATTCGGGAACAAAAAAAGAAAGTTTCTTTATTGCACATATGTCACCAGTTTTTTTTATACTGTTCATTGCATCTGCGAGTCGAGAAAAGCACCCGCACCACAGCCCACCATCTAACCCCGCTGATGACAAAACGCCCCCTCTCACCCCATGGCAATAGAACCTCAGCTCCAGAAGCCTCCCTCTCTGTCACAAGGGTCCATGATGAAATGCCCCCACCCACAGAAACAACAACACAGCCCCCCTTCCAACCCACCAGTGACAACCTCAACATAGCACCCTCGCCCTCATGGCAATACAATCTCTGCCCCAGAAGCCTCCCTCCTGGTGACGAGTGCCCGCAGCAAAGGTCCCCCTGAGGCAGCAAGTGAACTCGCGCCACAAGCCCTATTCACCCTCCTTCCGAGGTGAGAAACGCATACGTACCACATCGCCACCCCAAATTACAAACTATCCCCATGGTTGACAGCAGCTTAGTCCCAGAAACCCCTCTCCTGGTGACTAGCACCTTTCCAACTCACTAGCGACAAAATGCCCTCACCATAGCACCCTCCCCCTTGGCAATAGAACCTCAACCCATGAAGCCTCCCTTCCAGTGACAAAAACATCTGTCCCCAAGGCAACAAACACACCACAACCCCAAGCAACGCATTTAAAACCGCCCATTCGTCACGGTCCCCAAGGTCCACATTAATAACCACCCCTGTGTCACAGCCTCCAAAGTCTGCATTAATAACCGCCCCCGCGGTCTACATTAATAACCGCTCCGGCCCAACGAGGTATGCATTAATAACGGCCCCCGTGGTCCGCATTAGTAACCACCCCGCTCCACATTAATAATCGCCCCCGCGTCACAGCCCCCGAGGTCCGTATTAATAACCACCCCTGCCCCATGCGGTCCGCATTAATAACAAGCCCCGCCAATCGAGGTCCACATTAATAACCTCCTCCGTGTCACGGCCCATGAGGTCTGCATTAATAACCTCCCTGGCAGGCCACATTAATAACCACCCCCGCTCCACGAGGTCCGCACAATAACCACCACCACCAGAGGTCCACATTAAAAACCGCCACCGCGTCACAGCCCCCAAGGTCCACATCAATAACAGCTTTCGCCATCGAGGTCCGCATTAGTAACCACCCCACGCGGTCCACATTAATAAACGCCCCTGCATCATGGCCCCTGAGGTCTGCATTAATAACTGCCCCGGCGATCCGCATTAATAACCATCCCTGCCACACGAGGTCCGCATTAATAACCACCCCAGCCCCTCGAGGTCAATATTAATAACTTGCCCCCACGTCACAGCCCACGAGGTCCGCATTAATAACCACCCCCGCTCCACAAGGGCCGCAATAATAACCACCCCCGTGTCACGGCATCAGAGGTCCGCATAAATAACCGCTTTCGCCCCAGAGGTCTGCATCAATAACTGCCCCTGCGTTCCGCATTAATACCCTCTCCCACCACAGCCCCCGAGGTCAATATTAACTTGCACCCGCGTCACGGCACACAAGATCCGCATTAATAACCACCCCCGCTCCACAAGGTCCGCAATAATAACCGCCCCCGTGTCACGGCATCAGAGGTCCGCATAAATAACCGCTTTCGCCCCAGAGGTCTGCATCAATAACTGCCCCTGCGTTCCGCATTAATACCCTCTCCCACCACAGCCCCCGAGGTCAATATTAACTTGCACCCGCGTCACGGCACACAAGATCCGCATTAATAACCACCCCCGCTCCACAAGGTCCGCAATAATAACCGCCCCCGTGTCACGGCATCAGAGGTCCGCATAAATAACCGCTTTCGCCCCTGCGGTCTGCATTAATACCCGCTCCCACCACAGCCCCCGAGGTCAATATTAACTTGCCCCCGCGTCACGGCACACAAGGTCCGCATTAATAACCACCCCCGCTCCACAAGGTCCGCAATAATAACCGCCCCCGTGTCACGACATCAGAGGTCCGCATAAATAACCGCTTTCGCCCCTGCGGTCTGCATTAATAACCGCCCCCGAGGTCCGCATTAATAACCGCCCCCGTATCACGGCATCAGAGGTCCGCATAAATAACCGCTTTCGCCCCTGCGGTCTGCATTAATACCCGCTCCCACCACAGTCCCCGAGGTACGTGAATAAAACTGCACCACTACCCCTAATTAAAAGAAAAAAAAAAAGCCAAAAACGCCCGCCCTCGCCACAGGCTGAGGTAATTTGGGCACGGAGCGGATGAGCCCGGCTGCATGAGGCGGCGGTGCGCGACACTGTCCCCGGCGTGAACCTTCCTCCTCCTCCCGCTCAAACCCCGAGCCGCAGCTTCTCCTCACATATATATAAGGGCAGTTATGTACAGGGCCGCCCGGCCCGGAGCGCAGGGGTAACGGCCGCCGCGAGCCGCAGTTACCGCCAAAAGCTGCGTCCTCCTGACTGAGGCGGCCGCGTCCTGTCCCTCAGCGGAGCCGCCCGCACACACAGGTAGGAGGACGCGGCGTAGACGGAGGACGATGGCGATAGATGTATTTTTTTTTTTTTTTTTATTTTTAATAACCAGGGAGCGGGGTTTCCATAGAAAATGGAAAAAAAAAGGTAAAATATAAAAAGTGCCTAAAAAAAGCGGGAAGAGCCCTCGCGCCCATAAATCGATAATAATATAGTCCGCGTAGTGTTGTGGTAAACAGAAGAGAAAAAATGGCGCACAATCAGTCTATAAAATAAATCAGCGCTTCTGGTAATGGAGCGGCGCGACAAGACCTGGCTGTACAAGGAAAAAAAAAAAGGCAGCAGAGAGGAAAATGGAGGAGCGGCCCTGAGGAGAGGCCGGCGGCACAGCCCGACCGCAGCAGCGCCATCCTGGCGAGCACAGCGCATCGCAGCGCCTCACTGCTCCTGGGCCCGGGCTACAGACATTTTACCAAAATACTAATAACGATAGAGGGAGACAAACACCCCCATCAGCCGCCCGAACCGGAGCCCCATCGTGACACCTAGAGGCCGGAGAAAGATCCTGCAAAATCGCGTTTTCCCCTCTCCTTACCTCCCTAGAGCAGCTTTTTCGTTGTTTTTTTCTGCTTTTCGGACAGATTTGGATGATCCAGACTCCGCAAACCGGAGAACAGACGAGAACGGAGGCGCCAAGGCGATAACCAGCTCACCGTTTAATCTCCGAAAACCCCTGCTTCACAAAATGGCGGCATCGCCAGCCACTGGGCATGCGCAGTGCGAGGCGTGGCCAGCAGGGCTTCTGGGAGTCGTAGTTTGAAGCGGCCGTAGAACGGAAACTACATAATCGCTCCTGGGAGGGGAGGAGGGACGAGTGTCTGGTGGGGGCGGGATGAGGAGAGACAGATTGGGCGCCAAATTTGAAAGGCGGGGGCGTGTGATGACGTAAGAGGAGGACGTGGTGCAGCTCAAGGTCACAGTGGTGAGGGGAAAGCTGCAAAGTGCTGGTGATAGAAACTATATATGTATATCATGTGCACAAATCCACATTTGGGAAAAATACTGATTATTTTTCTTTTATTTATTTTGTAATTTTCATGTCACCATTTCTCTTTACTGTAAATGTCATCGGAATGTTAAAAAAAATCTTAATGGTCGGCACGGTAGCTCAGTGGTTAGCACTGCAGTCTTGTGGTGGCTCAGTGGTTAGCACTGCAGTCTTATGGTGGCTCAGTGGTTAGCACTGTAGTCTTGGGGTGGCTCAGTGGTTAGCACTGTAGTCTTGCGGTGGCTCAGTGGTTAGCACTGCAGTCTTGGGGTGGCTCAGTGGTTAGCACTGCAATCTTGGGGTGGCTCAGTGGTTAGCACTGTAGTCTTGTGGTGGCTCAGTGGTTAGCATTTCAGTCTTGGGTGGCTCAGTGGTTAACACTGCAGTCTTGCAGCGCTGGGGTCCTGGGTTCAAATCCCACCAAGGACCCCATCTGCAAGGAGTTTGTATGTTCTCCCCGTGTTTGCATGGGTTTCCTCCGGGTTCTCCGGTTTCCTTTCACACTCCGAAGACATACAGATAGAGACTCTACATTGTGAGCCCCAATGGGGACAGTGTTCCTGATGTATGTAAAGCACTGCGGAATATGTTAGCGCTATATAAAAATAAAGATTTGATTTTGATTTAATGGTCACGTCTCAGGAACCCCCCTGCTCAGTGGCGTAACTAGAGTCCGATGGGCCCTAATGCAAGGTTTGAGACACACGTATACACGTCAGATGTATGGGACGTTGTAGCGAGTTGACACCCTCCCCCTTGTGTAGCACTGACCGCCATAGTGAACTAAACTGCCACTTCCTGGTAAATATGTCCCCCATCCTGGTGTATGACGTCATCATGGATATATGCTGGAATATATGTCACCATCCTGGTATACATGGCCTCATTATGGCCGCGTCCAGATATATATGGCCTCATCCTGGTATATATGTCTCCATGTCCACATCCTGGTGTATGACCCTATCATGGCTATATCCTGATATATATATCCACATCCTGGCCCCATTCTGTTATATATGACCCCATACTGGTATAGATGTTCCCATAATTGCCCCATCCTGTTATACTTGTCCTTTATAATGGCCGCATCCTGCTATACAGTTAGGTCCAGAAATATTTGGACAGTGACACGATTTTCGCGAGTTGGGCTCTGCATGCCACCACATTGGATTTGAAATGAAACCTCTACAACAGAATTCAAGTGCAGATTGTAACGTTTAATTTGAAGGTTTGAACAAAAATATCTGATAGAAATTGTAGGAATTGTCACATTTCTTTACAAACACTCCACATTTTAGGAGGTCAAAAGTAATTGGACAAATAAATCAAACCCAAACAAAATATTTTTATTTTCAATATTTTGTTGCGAATCCTTTGGAGGCAATCACTGCCTTAAGTCTGGAACCCATGGACATCACCAAACGCTGGGTTTCCTCCTTCTTAATGCTTTGCCAGGCCTTTACAGCCGCAGCCTTCAGGTCTTGCTTGTTTGTGGGTCTTTCCGTCTTAAGGCTATGTTCACACTAGAAAAATGATTTTTCTTAAGAAATTTCTTAAGAAATTTCTTAAGAGTGCACCTGTGTTAAAAAACGCACCAAAAACGCACCTGCGTTTTTGCCGCGTTTTCGGTGCGTTTTTGGTGCGTTTTCGGTCCGTTTTTGGTGCGTTTTTACCGCTGGTTGCTCCCTGCGTTATTGTGCCAATTATCTATGGCAAAAAACGCAGTTAGCTGCAGAAAAGAAGTGACATGCTCATTCTTTTTCTTAAGAAAATCTACTGAAAGAATTTTCTTAAGAAAAAAACGCAGTGTGTGCACAGCTAATTTTTTTTGCCATAGGTTTTGCTGGGGAATGTCTGCAGAAAGGTTACAAGAATTTCTCAAGAAATTTCTGCAGCAAAAACGGACCCAAAACGGACCCAAAACGCAGGTAAAAAACGCAGTGTGTGAACATAGCCTAAGTCTGGATTTGAGCAAGTGAAATGCATGCTCAATTGGGTTAAGATCTGGTGATTGACTTGGCCATTGCAGAATGTTCCACTTTTTTGCACTCATGAACTCCTGGGTAGCTTTGGCTGTATGCTTGGGGTCATTGTCCATCTGTACTATGAAGCGCCGTCCGATCAACTTTGCGGCATTTGGCTGAATCTGGGCTGAAAGTATATCCCGGTACACTTCAGAATTCATCCGGCTACTCTTGTCTGCTGTTATGTCATCAATAAACACAAGTGACCCAGTGCCATTGAAAGCCATGCATGCCCATGCTATCACGTTGCCTCCACCATGTTTTACAGAGGATGTGGTGTGCCTTGGATCATGTGCCGTTCCCTTTCTTCTCCAAACTTTTTTCTTCCCATCATTCTGGTACAGGTTGATCTTTGTCTCATCTGTCCATAGAATACTTTTCCAGAACTGAGCTGGCTTCATGAGGTGTTTTTCAGCAAATTTAACTCTGGCCTGTCTATTTTTGGAATTGATGAATGGTTTGCATCTAGATGTGAACCCTTTGTATTTACTTTCATAGAGTCTTCTCTTTACTGTTGACTTAGAGACAGATACACCTACTTCACTGAGAGTGTTCTGGACTTCAGTTGATGTTGTGAACGGGTTCTTCTTCACCAAAGAAAGTATGCGGCGATCATCCACCACTGTTGTCATCCGTGGACGCCCAGGCCTTTTTGAGTTCCGAAGCTCACCAGTCAATTCCTTTTTTCTCAGAATGTACCCCGACTGTTGATTTTGCTACTCCAAGCATGTCTGCTATCTCTCTGATGGATTTTTTCTTTTTTTTCAGCCTCAGGATGTTCTGCTTCACCTCAATTGAGAGTTCCTTAGACCACATGTTGTCTGGTCACAGCAACAGCTTCCAAATGCAAAACCACACACCTGTAATCAACCCCAGACCTTTTAACTACTTCATTGATTACAGGTTAACGAGGGAGACGCCTTCAGAGTTAATTGCAGCCCTTAGAGTCCCTTGTCCAATTACTTTTGGTCCCTTGAAAAAGAGGAGGCTATGCATTACAGAGCTATGATTCCTAAACCCTTTCTCCGATTTGGATGTGAAAACTCTCATATTGCAGCTGGGAGTGTGCACTTTCAGCCCATATTATATATATAATTGTATTTCTGAACATGTTTTTGTAAACAGCTAAAATAACAAAACTTGTGTCACTGTCCAAATATTTCTGGACCTAACTGTACATGTTTCCATAATGGCCCCATCCTTGTAAACATGTCCCCATAATGGCCCCATCCTGGTCTAGGTAGCCCCATCCTGGTCTAGGTGTCCCCATAATGGCCCCATCCTGGTCTAGGTGTCCCCATAATGGCCCCATCCTGGTCTAGGTGTCCCCATAATGGCCCCATCCTGGTCAAGGTGTCCCCATAATGGCCCCATCCTGGTCAAGGTGTCCCCATAATGGCCCCATCCTGGTCAAGGTGTCCCCATAATGGCCCCATCCTGGTCTACGTGTCCCCATAATGGCCCCATCCTGATCTAGATGGCCCCATCCTGATCTAGATGGCCCCATCCTGGTCTAGGTGTCCCCATAATGGCCCCATCCTGGTCTAGGTGTCCCCATAATGGCCCCATCCTGGTCTAGGTGTCCCCATAATGGCCCCATCCTGGTCTAGGTGTTCCCATAATGGCCCCATACTGGTCTAGGTGTCCCCATAATGGCCCCATCCTGATCTAGATGGCCCCATCCTGGTCTAGGTGTCCCCATAATGGCCCCATCCTGGTCTAGGTGTCCCCATAATGGCCCCATCCTGCTCTACGTGTCCCCATAATGGCCCCATCCTGCTCTACGTGTCCCCATAATGGCCCCATCCTGGTCTACGTGTCCCCATAATGGCCTCATCCTGGTCTACGTGTCCCCATAATGGCCCCATCCTGGTCTACGTGTCCCCATAATGGCCCCATCCTGGTCTACATGGCCCCATCCTGGTCTACGTGTCCCCATAATGGCCCCATCCTGGTCTACGTGTCCCCATAATGGCCCCATCCTGGTCTAGGCGTGCCCATAATGGCCCCATCCTGGTCTAGGCGTGCCCATAATGGCCCCATCCTGGTCTAGGCGTGCCCATAATGGCCCCATCCTGGTCTAGGCGTGCCCATAATGGCCCCATCCTGGTCTAGGCGTGCCCATAATGGCCCCATCCTGGTCTAGGCGTGCCCATAATGGCCCCATCCTGGTCTAGGCGTGCCCATAATGGCCCCATCCTGGTCTAGGCGTGCCCATAATGGCTCCATCCTGGTCTAGGCGTCCCCATAATGGCCCCATACTGGTCTAGGCGTCCCCATAATGGCCCCATACTGGTCTAGGTGTCCCCATAATGGCCCCATACTGGTCTAGGTGTCTCCATAATGGCCCCATACTGGTCTAGGTGTCTCCATAATGGCCCCATACTGGTCTAGGTGTCCCCATAATGGCCCCATACTGGTCTACGTGTCCCCATAATGGCCCCAAACTGGTCTACGTGTCCCCATATTGGCCCTATACTGGTCTACATGTCCTCATGGCATAGTTTCTGTTCCCCATGCCCTGGAATATGGGCAAGGGGAGCAGTGAATATTCATCGCCTTAATCTGCAGCCGCCACATTGCAGTGCAAGGACCCAACGGGTCTCTGTGCAGCAGTGTATGTCAGCTGGATGCACGCTGTCGGACGCACATCCAGCAGAAACCTGTACCCCGAGCCTGGTTATGATCGCTGCGCCCCTGCTCCTCACTGCCACCCAGTCTTGCCCTCGGCACATCTTTAGATTGCCACCAGTTGCGCTGATGTCTCAGGACTTCAAGCTTTGCGGGGGTGAAAGGTCACAACATTATGACAACATGGCGCTCCTGTGACCGAGTGCACAGAACCTTCCCGGGCCCTGTCAAGGACAAAAGCCCAGGCTGAGCATAAGAGGGATTTCAGTGCTTGGTATCAAAAGATGCAATGAGGACTGGACGGGAGATGGTGAGAGTCCAGACAGGTGATGGTTGTGTTTTTGTTTTTTACACCTTATGTCTATTTTTCTCTGCGGTCTGGAGAGCAGAGATACTCCAGACTCCATTTGGCCTCTGTTCAGTGGCGTCCGTCTTTTTAAAGGTACACAAAACTGGTGTTGACTGCCTAAAAAAGACACGTAAAAAGATGGACACCACTGCACCACAGGCCAGACAGGAGTTCAAAGTGACGCTCTGCCGCACTCCAGTGAATTTTCCATTGGGAATTTTGCCTGAATCACGATCTTTCACAGACTTACACGTAATCCCTGGTGTTAGTGCTCAGCGCAGGATAAATATGAGCCACGGTGATCTTTGGGAGTCAGAATAAACAAATCAACAGCAGTAGCAAAATTAAGTTTGTTTTTACACAGTTCACCTTGCAGTATGTGTTTAGGCGGCTTTATTCCTCAGTTCAGTACAATTACAGTGATACCAGATTTATATATATTTTTTAGGTTTGGCTACTATCACATAAAATATGTTTTTTTGTTTTTTTTCTTTTTACAAAATAAATATTCTTTACGTCACCGACTGTTGAAGGCTATAGTGTGTGTGTGTTTATTTATGTTTTCTTTTGCAGACAGCCATGCGAGGGCTTGTTTTTCGCGGGACGGATTGGAGTTTTTTATTGATACCATTTTGAACCACATACATTTTTATTGCTTTATAGCCGGCTTTTTGTGAGGGAAAATCAAGAAGAAACAGCAAATTAGGAATTGGTTCAGATAACCTGGCAAACTTCTGACATCATCATAGGTCTTTAAAGTGAACCTGTCAGGTGCAATATGCATCCAGTACCACAAGCAGTTCTGGGTACATATTGCTAGTCCCTGCCTAACCATCCTTGTATCTAGTAGCATAGATAAAGAGATCTAAATGTATTGTCCTTTATGATATGCTAATGAGGCCAGAGACTAGTTGCAAGGGTGTTAGTTCCCTTGGCTAGTCAGCCCCCTTAGCATGTCATGGTAATGAATGCATAGTGTCAGAGGCATGGTTGCACTAACCTTTCTGACCATTGCGTCCGACTTGGGACTTTGGCTCAATGCACATGATCCCAGACGTTCGGTCATGCACTTTACACGAGTTTGAAGTCAGGATGTGAACATAGTCTTCATAGTGCGCCTGACCGAAAGTCCGGGGTCATGCGCACTGAGCAGAAATCAAGGAGACGGACGAGATGGCAGCAGAGAGGTGAGCACGACCATACTCTGACGCTGCACATTTATTAGCATGTTGGCACACCCACAGGGGCGTGCTGGGATGCTAAGGGGACCGACTAGCCAAGAAAACGAACGCCCTTGCAACTAGTCGTTGGCCTCATTAGCATATCAAATGGGATCTTTAGAAATACTTTTTTTAAAGATCCCTTTATGTATGCTACTATATACTGGGACTGTTAGGCAGGGATTAGCAATATGTATCCAGAACTGTTTCTGGGTACATATTGCACCTGACAGGTTCCCTTTAACTTTAATTAGTCTGATTGTAGGTATAATGTATTGCAATGCAAAAGCATTGCAGTATATTATACCTGTCAGTATTACACTGACTGCTCCTGTGTCCATTTGCAGGAACACACCGCAATATAGGAAGTACCAGTAAGTTTGATGTCGGGAAGGGCTTAAATGACACCATTTTATTTTTACCATGAAATGGAATTTTTCTCCCCCACTTTCAATACAAGTGAGGTGAAACCGTGAAAAAAAAGAAACAACAAATTTCCCCTGTTTTCTGTTTTTTTTTTTTTTTTTTATTTTTACAATATTCATTGTGTGAGGGGAAAAATGGCCTAATTATGACCAATCCTGAGTAGAGTTGAGCAAACATGAAGTTCGGTTTTCGAACCAAACACCAAATTTAAAAATCAAGGTTCGGGTTTGAGGATCGGATACTGTAGGTGTGAACAAAACTCGTGCGAGCAACACTGTCCTCAGGTACACTCGGTGCTCACCCCTGTGCGAGCTGCTTGCAGTGTTTGAATGGCGTACACTAGGGGTAACAACAGTATGATCAGATGTAGTGTGCAGCAAAAAAAAAATTGAAAAAGCCTGCTCGTCCCCAGAAGTATTCTGCTTATGGCTGGCTGTATGTGCGCGGAGACTTAGGGCGGCTTTGCACACTACGACATCGCAGGTGCGATGTCGGTGGGGTCAAATCGAAAGTGACGCACATCCGGCGTCACTTGCGATGTCGTAGTGTGTAAATCCTAGATGATACGATAAACGAGCGCAAAAGCGTCGTTATCGTATCATCGTTGCAAGCTCCGACTTTTCCATAATTTTGCTGCAGCGATGGTACGATGCTGTTCCTCGTTCCTGCAGCAGCACACATCGCTGTGTGTTACGCCGCAGGAGCGAGGAAC
The DNA here is from genome assembly GCF_048569485.1 of Anomaloglossus baeobatrachus. Classification (NCBI taxonomy): domain Eukaryota; kingdom Metazoa; phylum Chordata; class Amphibia; order Anura; family Aromobatidae; genus Anomaloglossus; species Anomaloglossus baeobatrachus. Next base: position 35,539,722 of record NC_134362.1, read on the forward strand.
TTAACCTTACCTGCCGCCGGCGGCTATATGGAAGGAAGGAAGTGGGCGGGATGTTTACATCCTGCTCATCTCCGCCCCTCTGCCTCTATTGGCCGCCTGCCGTGTGACGTCGCTGTGACGCCGCACGACCCGCCCCCTTAGGAAGGAGGCGGTTCGCCGGCCAGAGCGACGGTCGCAGGGCAGGTGAGTGCATGTGAAGCTGGCGTAGCGATAATTTTCGCTACGCCAGCTATCACACGATATCGTACCTGCGACGGGGGCGGGGACTATCGCGTGCGACATCGCAGCATCGGCTTGCGATGTCGCAACGTGCAAAGCCCGCCTTAAACGTCCAATCAATGATTTGATCCGGGGTCCTGGTTAAGCTTGAGCCTGTGAAGCTAGGCTCGTTTGCTGCCGGCAAACTGAACCTCCAAAGGTTCGTTCATCTTTAAGGCTAGGTTCACATTTCCGTTGTTTTGCATCAGTTACATGCGTTGCTTGACGCCGTCGGACTCCGTTGTAAAGGAGAGAGCGATCAGCTGATCGTTCACAATAGCCGGCTTTTGAGAGTGAACAGATGATCTCCCAGCGGCCGGCTAATAAGAGCGATCAGCTGATGGCTCACAGCAGGCGGCCGCCGGGTGATCAGCCGATCGCTCACAGCAGCCGGCCGCCAGGTGATCAGCCGATCGCTCACAGCAGCCGGCCGCCGGGTGATCAGCCGATCGCTCACAGCAGCCAGGTGATCAGCCGATCGCTCACAGCAGCCGGCCGCCGGGTGATCAGCCGATCGCTCACAGCAGCCGGCCGCCGGGTGATCAGCCGATCGCTCACAGCAGCCGGCCGCCAGGTGATCAGCCGATCGCTCACAGCAGCCGGCCGCCAGGTGATCAGCCGATCGCTCACAGCAGCCGGCCGCCGGGTGATCAGCCGATCGCTCACAGCAGCCAGGTGATCAGCCGATCGCTCACAGCAGCCGGCCGCCGGGTGATCAGCCGATCGCTCACAGCAGCCGGCCGCCGGGTGATCAGCCGATCGCTCACAGCAGCCGGCCGCCAGGTGATCAGCCGATCGCTCACAGCAGCCGGCCGCCAGGTGATCAGCCGATTGCTCACAGCAGCCGGCCACCGGGTGATCAGCCGATCGCTCACAGCAGCCGGTCGCTGGGTGATCAGCTGATCGTTTGGCCGCCGAGAATGTGTGCGGGGAGCGGAGTGCGGGGTGGCTGGAGCCGAGCGGGGCCATGGCGCTGAGGACGTCAGTGCCGGGGACTGCATGGCTGGGGACAGGTGAGTGTATGTGTGTGTGCGTATGTACATGCCGAGTGCGTGAGAGGGTGGAGCCGAGCGGGGAAGTGTCGGGCTCCCCGCACACGTAGCCAGGGTAAATATTGGGTAACTAAGCAAAGCGCATTGCTTAGTAACCCGATGTGTACCCTGGTTACGTGTGCAGGGAGCCAGAGAGAGCATGCGCAGCGAAATCCTACGGATTGCGCTGCTCAAAAAACGTTACAAGCTGCGTTCCTGCCGCCCGACGGTCAGTCGTTCCACGACTGATCAGTTGGGAGAAGGATGCAACGCAGCGTCATCAGTCACAATCTACCGCTCATACAAGTCTATGGGAACAACGGAATCCGCCAAACAGATTCCGTTGTTTACCAGAGCCGCGGATTGTGACTGATACAAATTGACGGAAATGTGAACCTAGCCTAATCCTGAGCAGGCAACAACATTCTGTGGGAGGAGCACATGCCCCCACAGTAGCTGAGAACAGGCTTTCCAATGTATGAGACCTGTAATGACAGACAGCGGTGTTCTCATTGCAGAGCTGTGTGTGATTAGGCTATGTGCGCACATTGCTTTTTTTTTTTTTTTTTTTTTGACGCTGTGTTTTTGGCCGAAAAAAAACGCAGAAAAATGCACCCATGGCAAAAACGCAGCAATAAAAACGCACTGTGTTTCACTGAGTTTTTGACTGCGTTTTGCTGCGTTTTTCCAATGCATTGCATGGGTGGAAAAACGCAGGAAAACGCAGAAAAGAATTGACATGCTCATTTTTTTTTTTTTCTTTTCAACTCAAAACCGCAGCAAAACAAAACTGCACTGTGCGGACAACAAAAATTAAATCTCACAGGCTTTGCTGGGGAAGCAAAGTCATGCAGTTTTGAGCCCAAAAATGCGGTAAAAACCGCAACGTGCGCACATAGCCTTAAAGTACTAGGAGTCGAGTACTCTTCCAAGTGCTGAACAGGAGTAAAGTGTTGAAGAACAATCCAGCTCATCTGTTTTAGTTCACTGGAGACCAGTAGTTTTGACCGTGCATGGACCAGGAAGGAGGAAGCCAAACTCCAGAATAGATAAGCAGGTATATTGTAGTATAGTCCAGCAAACAGGTCCAAAAGAGTTTTCTTAAAAGTAGTACATTTATTTCATCATAGATAAAAATTCCATCATGTCAGGCAAAAGAAATAGAGCAGGAGGACGCGTTTCGGATATCACATCCTTATTCTGTCTCCATTTTTTATCTATGATGAAATAAATTTACTACTTTTAAGAAAACTCTTGGACCTGTTTGCTGGACTATACTACAATATACCTGCTCTTCCAAGCGCTGATATGCTCTCAGTGCTCTTCTAGACTGAATTCCGTATAGCTTCTATGCTAAATTTTTGATGACTGGCAAATCTGATACAATAAAAAAGGAATTTTATCAGAAAAATGCCTTTGCATCCATACTTCTTTTCAGCTGATCAGTGAGTATCCTGGCTTAGACCCCACAGATTTCATATTGATTGTCTATCCCACCAATAGGTCATCAGCTCAGATGTAAACAAACCGTTAAGAATACCACTTTAATAAAAGGGGTTCCTGGGACTTTGCAAATTATTTAATCTTCAGTATAAAAAAAAACGCAGTTGGCGTATGCCTCAACAAAAAGTGAGAAAAAAAGGTACTCGTATGGGGTGAGCATGTCTGGAGAAAAGTCACAATCTGCTGAGGAAAAAAAGGCTCACCTTCAAATATTGTGCTAGGGGTACAACTCCTAGTTGAGAAGCCTAATAGATCAATGCCAGTGTCCTATAAACTGGTCCGGTGTGCTAAACCTTACAGGGATATAAATGGGGCTTCTATGTAATGGAAGACGATTTGTTCTGTGGAGACCACCAAATGGCTCTTTTTTGAGACATCAGCAGTACCACGCATTTTGGGCCACTTTCTCTAGTAACAAAATGCCTCTACAACCAGCTAAGTAACTTTAAATATTGTTAAAAAAGCACCATTCCCAACTTTAATTGCATATTTTTTTTGTGTTGCTTATTAGGCTGTATGTTGTAGTTTCAATAAAATCAGTGATTTATCAGCAGTAGGGTATCATTACAGAACTTGCAACCCAGTCCAGATAATCTGTAAAGGTACCGTCACACTAAGCAACATCGCTAGCAACATCGCTGCTGCTAGCGATGTTGCTGTGTGTGACATCCAGCAACAACCTGGCCCCTGCTGTGAGGTCGTTGGTTGTTGCTGAATGTCCTGGGCCATTTTTTAGTTGTTGCTCTCCCGCTGTGAAGCACAGATCGCTGTGTGTGACAGCGATAGAGCAACAACTAAATGTGCAGTGAGCAGGGAGCCGGCATCTGCGGACGCTGGTAACCAATGTAAATATCGGGTAACCAAGGAGCCCTTTCCTTGGTTACCCGATATTTACCTTCGTTACCAGCGTTCGCCGCTCTCAGCTGTCAGTGCCGGCTCCCTGCACACGTAGCTGGAGTACACATCGGGTAATTAACTGGCTAGGAGTGCAGGGAACAGGGAGCAGGCACTGGCAGTGTGAGAGCGGCGGACACTGGTAACGAAGGTAAATATCGGGTAACCAAGGGAAGGGCTTCTTGGTTACTCGATGTTTACCGTGGTTACCAGCGTCCGCAGAAGCCGGCTCCCTGCTGCCTGCACACGTAGCAGAGTACACATCGGGTAATTAACCCGATGTGTACTGTGGCTAGGTGTCCAGGGAGCCAGCGCTAAGCGGTGTGTGCTGGTAACCAAGGTAAATACCTTAGTTACCAAGCGCAGCATGCTTCCACGTGTAGCGACGCTCCAGCGATCCCTGCCAGGTCAGGTTGCTGGTGGGATCGCTGGAGCGTCGCTTAGTGTGACATCTCACCAGCGACCTCCTAGCAACTTACCAGCGATCCCTATCAGGTTGTATCGTTGTTGGGATCGCTGGTAAGTTGTTTAGTGTGACTGGGCCTTAACACTGATTGGCAATATTCTGTCTATGCACAGGGTACACAAGAAGCTGACAAGGTGGGATTATACACAGCTCAGCATTTTAATCTCTACTACATATGCAGCTGAGAAAGCAAGGATTCTAGCAAAACTACACAAAGCACAAGGCCTACCCTGACCATTGGAGGTTCTAGTGAAGACAAGGTAGTTGCTTAGTTACGCCCCTCCAAGGTAAGCCCGTACCCATGACGCAGTGGGTCCACACCCACCAGCGTGACAGTTTGCTCAGGCCTTCTATGTGCTACCAGGTCTTGCACCCACTGCTTTTGGGCCTGTTGTGGCTTCGGAATCATGAGCCCGTCTTGGACTGGAGAAGTGCTTTGATGGGTTCAGTGCTGTCACGAGTGTTGTCTCTTTCCTGTCCGTGCTGCCTGACCGACGGCGACTCTGTCAAATCTTTCAAGTCTTCCTCCTGCCTATTGATCCTACAGACGTCTTTGATAAAAAGAAAGCGGAGATATTAGCACCACACAAGCTATATAACTGCCCAATAGACCTACTTCTTGGCTCTTCTCCTGGAGGCTGAATCTGCCCTCTGTCCCAGGCAGAGACCCCCATGTCCAAGTACATCAAGGGAATTTATTCAGAAATCCTCTTTTTCAGCTGGTGCTTGGTTCTTATTTGTGATGAAGAAAGATGGCTTCTTCCGGCCCTGTATTGATTATAGGGAACTCAAATTACGGTCAAGGATAAAGGTCTGCTGCCTTTCGTTCTGGAATTATTCGATCATCTCAGAGGCTCCAAAATCTAATCCAGATTTCATCTTTGGGGAGCGTATAATCTCATTTATTTTTGACAGGGGGGTGAATGGAAGAGGCTCAGCAATGCCCCTGCGTTTTTTCGAGAGTTCGTAAATTACATTTTCCAGGATTGTGTGTGTGTGTGTGTGTCAGTTTGATGGTTTCTTGATGTCCTGATGAAGGGGATAGTCTGTCCCTGAAACGCGTTGACCTGACCTGTATTATAAATAAAAAAAAATAGAATAATCAACATCTGTTTTCTGGCAATAGCACTGCATATGACCATTCTCTCTTGATTACATGGGAGCATGTTTAGGGCTCTCACGCTGCTTCCTCCTCTTAAAGGGCCTGTGCATCTTCACCTTGAAGTGCATCTCGGCCTATAGCTGAGAGGCAACAAGTATTTAAGACATCCTCCCCTTTTTGGGAAGTGCCTGAGCAACGTGTCTTGTCAGTAGCCTGCATCCTTGCTAGTTGTCGGTCCCCTGACCTTGTACCTGCCTTGAATACAGTTGCCATGTTCCTGTCTCTGTTCCCCACCAGAATTTCAGCATTCGAGTTCCTGAGTCAGTTCCAGCCTTTTGTTCCTGTACCAGTCATCCTGCCAGTACTTGCTGTCCAGTCTGTTTCCACTGGCCTGCCTGTACCCAAGTCCGTAGCTGCTTGGTAGACCCCTGGGGTCAGCTGCCACAGAACCAAGGACGGCCGTGGAATGCCTAACGTCACCTTTAGAGACTCTAGTGAAGATTTGGTAGTAGCTTAGTTACGCCCCTCCAAGGTAAGCCTGGACTTGTGGCACAGTGGGTTCACACCCACCAGCGTGAAAAAGGCCCTGGTGGACCTATCTAGGCTTGCACAAGCTGGATAATTCTACTTAGCATTCATCCATCAAGTCGCCATAGCTCGAGGTCGAGCTGACGGCCGTTAAATAATTGAATGACAGTGTTCAGCTGGTCACCTATCACATGTAGGTATCACACTGGTGTTCTCTGGGCATGATGCAGGGCCAGCACCCGGGCACTTTCGCCTCAACCCTGCCCTAAAAATCTGCAACATCAAAAGCTCTGCATTGGTACGTAGCCTAAACTTTAAAAAAAATTTATATATTTTTTTTTTATTTCTATAGCGCCAACATATTCCGCAGCACTTTACAATTCATAGGGGACATGTACAGACTATATGAGACAATGCAAATAAGAAAATTCAGATACCAAGAGGATTGAGGGCCCTGCTCATAAGCTTACAGTCTATGGCCTCTTTCACACGTTCGTGAAAAACCACGTATGTTTTTCACGGGCGTGTCAGAGGTGCGTTTTGCCCTCGGTGAGCCGTGTTTATGGGCTACGTGTGTCCTCCGTGTGTTATCCGTGATAACACACTGAGAACGGGAACTTTCTGCTCACCTGTCCCTGGCGTCGCTGTCCGTGGTGCTGATCTTTGGTCTCCGGTCCTGCCGACTCCCCACTGCTGCTGCTGCTTCCGGCCGCAGTGAAGTGAATGTTCAATGAGCATAATGAGCGGCGGTCGGCAGCAAGTGACAGCAGCAGCAGAGACTGCAGGGCTGGAGAAGGTGAGTAAAGGTTTTTTTTTTTTTTTCTTCTCTCACAGACACATATCTTCTCTCCGGTGTGTGTGACACGGAACACATCCGTGTGGTCCGTTTGCATTGCATGTGACACGTTTGCGTTCCGTGTGACACCCATGATGCTGGAGAGAAAACGGACATGTCAGCGTGAGAAACACACGAACACACGTAAGTACGGAAGGACACAAGTTCCGTGTGAAATTACTTACGTGTGTCCAAAACCATAGGAATACATAGGTCTACGTGTGTACGTGTCTCCGGTACGTGAGAAAACTGCCAAACACGTACCGGAGGCATGTACGTGTGAAAGAGGCCTATGAGGAAGTAGGGTAGGCACAAAAGGTGAATGGGGGGAGAAGAGCTTGTCATATGTGGTCCAGCCATCGATTTAAGAGGGGATTCAAAACCAGCTGCGTGGACCGGTTGCCAGCCAGCAGCAGGAAATCTGTATATCCAACTACACGCCGTCCTTACAAAGCCTTGGTTACACATTGCAGATTCAGAGGGATTTTTTTTATATATTTTCAAAAACAAAGAGGGGATCATAAACATGTAAGATGTGCATAGTAAATACAGTACACACCATACGTGTGCATTAGTAAATGTAGACAAGTGTTAGCACTCGCAGGATGTGCAGTCACAAAAGTAAAATTGGGAATGGCACCAAAAATTAATGCTACTGTGCTTACCACATCCCCCTCTTAGCTCACTGTGTCACAATAGATAAGGGGAGGGCCTGGTCAGCATGAATACACCAAAACCAGTACAGACTGAAGACACTGTACACTTTACTATTCGTCTTTGTCACCTGCAGCTACTGGTTACACAAGTGCTGAAACACAAAAGGCCCTTTGTTTGCCGGATTGTGTTGGATTCATTGGAACCAAGAATAGATTGATAACCTGTAGCTTCCTGGCAGCAAGAGGTTCATTCAGAGGTGCAAATTTCTGCCCATAAATATTCACCCATTGACTTTATTAAGGTGGCTTTACACACTGCAACATCGCACACGACATCGCTGTAACGTCACCGGTTTTGTGACGTTACAGCGACCTCCCCAGCGACATTGCAGTGTGTGAAACACATCAGCGACCTGGCCCCTGCTGTGAAGTTGTGATCGCTACAAATCGTTCAGGACCATTCCTAGGTCCTTTGTTTCCCGCTGTGCAGCATGCATCGCTAGAAAGTTTCAGTGTGTAAAGGGGACTTTACAGCGACTTCCCTTTCAAATAGCAGCTTTGACACGTCCCCAACAACCAGCTAGGTCGCTCTGCAGGTCCGGATCGCTGTTGCGTCGTTGGCCAGGTTTGCCTGTTTGACAGCTCACCAGAGACTTTGTAGCGATCCCGGCTAGATTGAGATCGCAGGTTGTATCGCTACCTCAGTGTGTAAACCCAGCTATAGTGGCTTGGCTCTCCTATAACCTCTTCTTGCAGCAGCCAATCTGCATTAAGGCACTTTTGTTTTTTCATCTCTCTTCAAACAGTAATAACAACATGTATTTCTCTTTTTTTTTTTTTTTTTTTAAACTAGATGAGTTGTAGTTTTGAATAACGCAATGCATTTATTTCATTCATTGTGCTGGAAAGCGGGAAGGAAAATATTTATCCAGTTATATAGCACCATTAATTCCACAGCACTTTACCTACTGTACATTATCATCACTGTCCCCATTGGGGCTCACAATCTAAAGTCCCTATCTATAGGTCTTTGGAATGTGGGCGGAAACCCATGCAAACAAGGGGGAACACACAAACTCCTTGCAGATGTTGTCCTTGATGGCATTTGAATCCAGGACCCCAGCGCTGCAAGACTGCAGTGCTAACCACTGAGCCACAGTGGTGCCTGGCTACACCAAATATGCTTGTTTTTTTTTCTTCTAATTTTATAAATGAAGGAAGGGGTGAATTGATCTGAGCTATCAGCAGCTGCGGCTTTTATAGGCATTTGTTTAGCATGTTACCAACCCCACCCATACACACACCAGTTTCAACCTGACATCCTGAATTTGTATCTAAAGCACCACTCTAGCTTTTTGTATTTCTTCAGTACTGGAGTGGCGCTTTAAATCTATGTCCCTTGTGATATACTCAAGTTCCAGCATCTTCACCATGTACCGACACTGCTCCAGTCCCATGGCGCGATCTTGTACCCATAACATCTGACTGGCTGGAAGACAGAAGTTGCATTACAAACTCTCATTACAAGTCTATGAGAGTCAGAACGAGGCTCTCATAGAGATGCATTGAAAAGTGACCTCCGACATGCTCCATGAAACACTGAAGTTGCCAGCAGGTCTCAAATCGCCAGAGCCCAACAGAGCCATTGCGATAGTGGGTGAAGCCACCAGAAGGTGAATATAAGGGTGCGTGCCCACAATCAAGGTTTGCAGCATTTTGGATGTAACGTGTTTTCGCTGCGTCCAAAACGCTTCGTTGTACAGTACAAGCACAGTGGACGGGATTTCTAGAAATCCTATGCCCACTGTGCTTGTTTTTTTCCACAGCAAACACTGACCTGCGGTGCGGCTTTCCAAGACGCAGCATGTCAGTTGTTTGCTGCGGATTTGTATGCGTCCTCCGTAGGGAACACAAGTGAAAGGCCGCAGCACACTGAATCCTGATCGTGGGTATGAGCAGCTGCGTTCTGCGGAGGAGACTCTGGGCCCCACATGACATTGCCCGCTGCATCCAGGACACAGTGAGTCTTGATCGTGGGCACATACCCTAAGACCTTTGGCTTGGATTTAAAGCACCACTTTTACAGTAAAAAAATGCTGGAGAGGTGCTTGAAAGGGTTATTCCAATCACCAAGATCCTATCACAATATGTAGTAGGTGTAATAATAATATTAGCAAATATATCCAATTAGAAATGTAGTAGACAGTCCTGTGCGAAAGTATTCACCCCCATGGATTTTTACCTATTTTGTTACATTACATTCTGTTTACAAAATTATTTAAACCTGATTTATGTGTGATGTATCAGCACTAAATAGTATATGTTGGGGAAGTGAAGTGAGAAAAATAAAGGCAAAAATTAAATTTATGGGATAAAATAAATTAAAAATTGCCATGTGCATACGTATCCACTCATTTTGCTTTGAAGCCCCTAAAACTTTCTGGTGCAAGCAATTACCTTCATAAGTCACATGTTTAGTGAAAGGAAGTCCACCTGTGTGCAGTCGAAGTGCCCCGTTGTCTGTCTATATATAAACACCTTTTCTGAAAGGCCACAGAGCCTGCAACACCATGAAGCAATACACACCATGAAGACCAAGGAGATTGCCAAACAAGACAGTGACAAAGTTGTTGAGAAGTAAAAGTCAGGGCTGGGTTCTAAAAAAATATATGTTCCAATCTCTGGTGATCCACTGGACCACCATCAAATCCATTATCATCAAATGGAAAGAACAACAAATCTGCCAAGAGAGGGCTGCCCACCAAAACTCTCAGCCCGGGCAAAGATGGCATTCATCAGAGAAGAGGGGGCCTAGGACTGGAGCCTTGAGGTACCCTGATAGTAAGGGGAAGATTAGAGGAAAAAGAGTCGGCAAACATTACAGTGAAGGAGTGGTCAGATAGGTAGGAGGAAAACCAAAGAAAACTGTGTCCTTGAAGCCAACACAGCGGAGCATAGTGAGGGGGAGCTGGTGGTCCAGTATAAAACACAGTAGAGCTCTGTGGCGCCCCTGAGGCTTCCGTCGCCACAGGTCATTGCACCCCATCCAGCGGTGTGATGCCCCATTCTGTGAGAGGAAGAGAGTGAACTCCGGTCCCCTGGTAAATCTACACTACACCCATTGTTAGGTACATACTGGGACCAGGGAAAGTGGCAGTTACCCCCCCATGCTGCATGCTGGGAGGGGCCCTAAGACCCATCCCTGCTCCTATAGGGTACAGCTTAGCAACTGGGGAGGTGGGAGGAGCCATCTGAGAGCAGACACAGAGAGGAAGGTCAAGTTTAGTTAGTCTACCTCAGGGAGTGAGAGAGTGAGCATGTAGTTGGAGAAGAAGAACGAGAGAAAGGAGGGAGGAGGAGGCCTGCTGGAGGCAGGCAAGGAGGAGGAAAGAAAGACAAGAAAGAAGGAAAGAAAGCTCCAAGTCAGACAGGAGCAGAGAAACAGAAGGAGATGCTTCCTGGTGAAGATCCTGGGACCCAGAGGTCCAGGTGACACCACGTAGGAGACAGAAGGAGTCGCAGGGCCACGGGTAGTCCTAGAGGTACCACGAGCAGTCCTAGAGGTACCAAGGAGAGGGCCTGGAGGCGCCACGGGTAGTTGTAGGCTGCGGTGGCCTGTTCCATATTAACATCGGTGGAGTGATCAAGCTGCGACAGGGGACGGTCCCTAGAGACTGGAGGAGTGCAAAATCATCTCCAAACAGTAAAAACCGAGGCCCAGGGAACGTTGTAAACTCCCAGGGCCAGAACCCATAGCAGACTTCCAGAAAAGGGGTAATCAGCCGACAGGTGACCCCCCCAGCCTGGAGGCTGTAGTGGAGGCCAAGCCAGGTCCATCCTAACAAAGGCAAGGCTAAGGAAGACAGCAGGAGAAAGAGACACTAAGAGAAGGGTACCGGCTTTCACTCTCAGAATCACCCAGAATCGGCGGAGGTCCCTGACAGTGGTCCCAGCAGTCCAAGGGTTCCTACAGAGCTCTGACAAGAATTGTGAGTAAATAACTTGAACTGCACCCTTGGAGTGGTCTCTGTTATTTCAGCTGCATAGACACTTACAAGCACCAACTGTGCCCCGGGCATTGCTCCACCTGTGGGGAGCAGTACCACCATTGCTGCCATAACATCATCCCGGAGGCCCCACACAGCAGCGGCGGCTTAATAGCCGCATACCACAGGTGGCGTCACGAACACAACCTTTATTCAGCAAGCCACATATTCTACTGACACCCACCAGGGCCACGGAGCCGGGCCCAGCCACCACTGACCACCACCGGACTAGTCCGGCCCGGCACCGGGTGTCCCATAGCCCTGGGGTGGGCGAGTCAACTTTGGCGTCACGAACAGGATTTCGTGCCCGGTCACACCGGGTACTGTGCGCCTGAAGAATCGTGAAATAGCCTGTGTTTACTGTGAGAAACTGCCGCCATTGAAGTCACTGAGCGTGGGAAGAAGGGGGGCGTGCAAGAAAAAAGGGCGTGAAGAGAAGCCCCGCCCCCTTGTCCAAGAAAAGAGCGCGAAGTGGTGCCCGCCAGAGAAGGCGGAAGAAGAAGAGATGGCGACCAGATAAGCTGGCCGGCTGGCAGAGAGAGTCTGAATGCCAGACCAGCAGATAAAGAAAATGTACCTTATCGCAAACGGAGTGATGCCGGCCGTGATGGGCTGGGCGCCAGATGCTAGTGCAGCCTCCGGCCCCGCCTCCGAGAAGGGAAAGGGAGCAGCCGAGTGGCGTGGTCGAGCACCCGAGCAGTGTTCCAGGCAGCATTCCCCAGGTCGGCAGCATGGCGGAGGAGCTGCAGCAAGGTGCACCAGGGACCGGAAGAGTGGATCCCGAGCTGGACCTGCTGAGAGAAGAAGTGCGAGTCCTGGCCCGGAGGCTGAGTAGTGTGGAAGTGGAAGCGGACCGGCAGAAAGAAACGCCGAGGGTGCCGGAGGATCTGGAGCGGTGGATGGATGCCGCGGAGCGGAAGCAGGGTGAGCAACCAGAAACCCCGTCCAGTCCGGACCCAGGGCCCCGCCACGCGCCCCCGCTTAGCCCCTTCACTGACCCTCTGGCCTTCCCAGCCTACCCCGCGGACGCCCGGTGGGGTACCGGAGGCCTGCCTGAGACCCCCACAGACGGAGCTTGGGGAGGGGTGGACCCCGAACAGCTAGCGGGCCCCCTGCCGAGTCCCCCTGTGAGCCTCCTGGGAATGGCATCCCCGGGAGTGAATTGGGACGCAGCGCCCATTGAAAGCAGGGGGCTGCAGCGGCCGCTGCGCCCTAAGGCGACCCCCCTGGCCAACGAGCTAACGTGCCAGAGGCTGGTGATCGAGTATCAGAGGGAGCGGGAACTCCGGGAGGAGAAACGCCGGGCCAGAGAGGTCGCTAATCTGGCCTCCAAAGAAGAGGTCAGGAAGGCCCTGAAGGGATCCGAGGGCCCAGTGCGACGGGGCCTAGTAGTGGACTTCCGACAAGCTGGTGGCTGGGGCTTCATCAGGGAGCCCGGCCTGGGCAAGGACGTGTTTGTAGCCCGAAGAGACATCGAGGAGCACCTGCCCAGAGGCCACCCAGGGCGCAATGCCAAGCCGGGTGATGTGGTGGAGTATACACGGCTGATGGGGGACCGTGGATGGTACGCGCTGCATGTACATATCCTGCGGGAAGAAGCGGCCCCCGAAGAGCCAGAGTGGCGCCGCACAGTGCAGGAGCGCAGCATCTCCCCTAGCAGCAGCACCACCTCAAGGCAGACCCAGGCCACTGAACTGAGCAGAGGTCCTGCAACAGCCACTCAGGAGACGCAGACCAGGATCTCCATGGCGTGTGTGATGCAGGGAGCTCGGCCAAGACAGGGCCCTAAAGACCACAGTAACAGCCCCCTACAGGCGAGCAGCCCTCTGCAGCAACGTCGTACAAAACCTGCAAGCAGTCCCACTCCAAGCCAGGCTGCAGAACAGCGCAGAAGGTCGGGGACCAGCGCCCAGGGGACCCAGACGATGATCTCGTCGGCATACCTGCTGCCAGGAGCAATGCCGGAGTGGGACCCTCGCATCTACCCTCGTGAGTAAAGGAGAAGAGATGCTGAACTGTATATAGCCCCTGTCTGCCCCTCATTCTTTTTGAAGATGTCCCTTGTGTTCTGTCCCAATGTTCTTTTCGAAGATGACACCCCTTTCCTGCTGTACTGCCCCTCATGCTTTTCGAAGATGTCACCCCCATGTTTATGTGTACCGGGCCACTGAACTGGAATGTGGGCCCTGGTGAATGTGTATGTGTCCTGTGTAACCAGGCCACTGGACTTAGTGGCTGGTTTTGTTTTCCACTTTGTTGATTGAAAGAAACGAACTGCCAGGCTACTGGACTTGTTGTAGCCGAAAATGTATATAGTTGCACCTGTTGTGCCCCCTACCAGAATTAAGGGGGATGTGCCCAAACCGTGCAATGAACTGGAAGTGCACACATAGTTTCTTTATAAGAAGTTTGCAACGTTAAAGTGATTATGCCTCCCATAAAGGGAAGAAATGTTTTATTGTTTTATGTTTTGCATACCAAAAATGTTTTGCAGTTCTCCCACATGTTTTTGTTGTTTTTCAGCCCGAGGACGTGCTGGGATTTGCTGTGGGGGAGTGTGGCGCCCCTGAGGCTTCCGTCGCCACAGGTCATTGCACCCCATCCAGTGGTGTGATGCCCCATTCTGTGAGAGGAAGAGAGTGAACTCCGGTCCCCTGGTAAATCTACACTACACCCATTGTTAGGTACATACTGGGACCAGGGAAAGTGGCAGTTACCCCCCCATGCTGCATGCTGGGAGGGGCCCTAAGACCCATCCCTGCTCCTATAGGGTACAGCTTAGCAACTGGGGAGGTGGGAGGAGCCATCTGAGAGCAGACACAGAGAGGAAGGTCAAGTTTAGTTAGTCTACCTCAGGGAGTGAGAGAGTGAGCATGTAGTTGGAGAAGAAGAACGAGAGAAAGGAGGGAGGAGGAGGCCTGCTGGAGGCAGGCAAGGAGGAGGAAAGAAAGACAAGAAAGAAGGAAAGAAAGCTCCAAGTCAGACAGGAGCAGAGAAACAGAAGGAGACGCTTCCTGGTGAAGATCCTGGGACCCAGAGGTCCAGGTGACATCACGTAGGAGACAGGAGTCGCAGGGCCACGGGTAGTCCTAGAGGTACCACGAGCAGTCCTAGAGGTACCAAGGAGAGGGCCTGGAGGCGCCACGGGTAGTTGTAGGCTGCGGTGGCCTGTTCCATATTAACATCGGTGGAGTGATCAAGCTGCGACAGGGGACGGTCCCTAGAGACTGGAGGAGTGCAAAATCATCTCCAAACAGTAAAAACCGAGGCCCAGGGAACGTTGTAAACTCCCAGGGCCAGAACCCATAGCAGACTTCCAGAAAAGGGGTAATCAGCCGACAGGTGACCCCCCAGCCTGGAGGCTGTAGTGGAGGCCAAGCCAGGTCCATCCTAACAAAGGCAAGGCTAAGGAAGACAACAGGAGAAAGAGACACTAAGAGAAGGGTACCGGCTTTCACTCTCAGAATCACCCAGAATCGGCGGAGGTCCCTGACAGTGGTCCCAGCAGCCCGAGGGTCCCTGCAGAACTGTGAGTAAAGAACTTGAACTGCACCCTCGAAGTGGTCTCTGTTATTTCTGCTGCATAGACACTCACAAGCACCAACTGTGCCCCGGGCATTGCTCCACCTGTGGGGAGCAGTACCACCATTGCTGCCATAACATCATCCCGGAGGCCCCACACAGCAGCAGCGGCTTAATAGCCGCATACCACAGGTGGCGTCACGAACACAACCTTTATTCAGCAAGCCACATATTCTACTGACACCCACCAGGGCCACGGAGCCGGGCCCAGCCACCACTGACCACCACCGGACTAGTCCGGCCCGGCACCGGGTGTCCCATAGCCCTGGGGTGGGCGAGTCAGCTCCAGGAGGACAAACCCTCAAAAGATTGGGTTTCCAGTACCATCTCTATGCCGACGACTCCCAATTATACACTTCTCCAAAACACCAAGGATTGTGTTAGAGTGTTAGAGACATCGGGCAGACAATGCCCTCCCTCTATCTGAAACTGAATTTCTCCAAAACTGAACTTCCTGTGTTTGGGGCAGAATGGTGACTCAGTGGTTAGCACTGCAGTCTTCTAGAACTGGGG
The DNA here is from genome assembly GCF_048569485.1 of Anomaloglossus baeobatrachus. Lineage (NCBI taxonomy): Eukaryota > Metazoa > Chordata > Amphibia > Anura > Aromobatidae > Anomaloglossus > Anomaloglossus baeobatrachus. The sequence continues at coordinate 35,555,136 of NC_134362.1, forward strand.
TCCTGGGTTCAAATCCCACCAAGGACTTAAGGGTTACCTCACACACTCCAAGAGACATACTGATGGGGACTTAAGATTGTGAGACCCAATGCGGACAATGTTGCTGAGATATATAAAGTGCTATGGAATTAATGGCTCTATATAAGTGAATAAATAGTAACATTATTATTATTACTTCCTCCTTCTAATTACCTACCTATACCTGATATTGCAATTACCTTTGGTTCAAACATACGGTAACTCCCAAGCCGCACACTTGCTGTAATGGGGTCATATATAACACTATATCTAATCACCCTCTCATGTTACCTACATCTTAAAAACATCTTCAGAATGTGACCTTTTCTTACCTTTGAAACTGCAAAAACTCTTGCTTTCGCTCCTGTTCAATCTAGTCTGCGCTACCAGAAATCTCTACTGATTTGTCTCCCTCTTGCCAAACTTTCTCCTCTGCAATTTGACCTGAATGTGACAGCCAAGATTGTATTTGTCAAGCTGCTACACTGGTGCCTCCACCCTGTGCTAGTCATTACACTTGTTACCAATCCACTATAGTGAACAATATAAACTTATCACTCTCACCCACAAAGCTCTCCACAATTATGCACCAACATAGATATCCTCCCTCATCTCTACCACCTTACCCATGCTTTCAGTTTTGCAACTGATCTAAAGACCCCGTCACACACAGAGATAAATCTTTGGCAGATCTGTGGTTGCAGCAAAATCATGGACATATTGTTCCATTTGTACACAGCCACAAACCTGGCACTGATTGTCCACAATTTCACTGCAACTACAGATCTGCCACAAATTTATCTGTGTGTGACAGGGCCTTAAAAGAAACATACTCCATAATTCAAACCACCTACTTGTATCTCCAAGAATTTTCTCGTGGTGCGCCAGTTTTTTGGAATCCACTGGGCTGGACAATCCAATTAACTCCCAGTGTGCTCTAATACGTGTCTCTTTTGCATGGCCTATATCCTCATTCACTAATCTAAAGGGTACTTCTCACATAGCGAGATCGCTAGCGAGATCGCTGCTGAGTCACTGTTTTTGTGACGCACCAGTGACCTCATTTGCGATCTCGCTGTGTGTGACACTGAGCAGCGATCTGGCCCCTGCTCAGATCGCTGCTCATTACACAGTGCTGGTTCATTTTTTGGACGTTGCTCTCCCGCTGTGAAGCACACATCGCTGTGTTTGACAGCAAGAGAGCAACGATCTGAATGTGCAGGGAGCTGGCATCTGGCGGTAAGCTGTAACCAAGGTAAATATTGGGTAACCAAGCGAAGTGCTTTGCTTGGTTACCCGATATTTACCTTGGTTACTAGTGTCCGCTCTCAGGCTGCCAGTGCCGGCTCCCTGCACCCTGCACACGTAGCTGGAGTACACATCGGGTAAATAAGCAAAGCGGTTTGCTTATTAACCCGATGTGTACTCTGGCTACGAGTGCAGGGAGCCAGCTAAGTGGCGTGCGCTGGTAACCAAGGTAAATATCGGGTAACCAAGCGCTTGATTACCCGATATTTACCTTAGTTACCAAGCGTAGCATCGCTTCCACGTGTCGCTGGGGGCTGGTCACTAGTCGCTGGTGAGATCTGCCTGATTGACAGCTCACCAGCGACCATGTAGCGACGCACCACCGATCCTTACCAGGTCAGATCGCTGGTGGGATCGCTGGAGCGTCGCTAAAGTGTGACGGTACCCTAACTCTCCCCTGTTCACCTTCCTAATTTTTCATCAGAATCTGATCCCACTATAATCTATCTCTTTATCCTCCATGCGTGAGGATCCAGCGACTTGCAGTTTTTTTCACTTTTTTCAAAAACGCTACTTGTAGCGTTTTTGAGCTGCGTCCAAATACTGTTTTTGACTGGATCCTGACTATACTGCACGCAAACACATGTGAACGCTGGCATGCTGATAGACAGGATCCTGCTTGCTCTACTGAGCATGCCCAGAAACCAGCCTGGCGTGATCAGTCTCTCTCTCCCCCTCCCTCCCTCTCCCCCTCCCTCTCTCTCCCCGCCTGAGAGCGGCGGATGCTCGTAACCAAGGTAAATATCGGGTAACCAAGCAAAGCGCTTCGCTTAGTTACCCGATGTTTTCCCTGGTTACATGTGCAGGGAGCAGGCAGCCCGGCTCCTAGCAGCTACGGACGCTCGTAACCAAGGTAAATATCGGGTATCCAAGCAAAGCACTTCGCTTAGTTACCCGATGTTTACCTTGGTTACCAGCGTCTGCAGCTGTTTGATGCCGGCTCCCAGTCTATCACGGTCAGTTCCCCTCACTCCCGATCACATGACTTCAATGCCCGCCCATAAACTTCAAGTGGCAGGATCCTGCAAAATAACACATGCGTTTTCATGCGTTTTTCTTTGTAAAAACAGGATCCACTTTTACAGTAAAAAACGTTCATGACGCATGTTAAAAAAACATAGTGTGAAAGTACCCTAAGGAATAACTAAAAGCCACCATGGTGCTTATGCCAAGCAATAGAAGTGTCCATCCAAAAACAAGATCGGCAGCACTCTGCAATGTGAGAAGTTTTAATTTTGCTTCATACAAACAGGTGAGAAAGCATAGGGGAGGGGAGGGAGCACAGAGGACGACGGTACCGTTTCGCACCTCTAGGGGTGCTTTCACGGGTCCACGGGTATGAAGCAAAATTAAAACTTCTCACACTGCAGAGTGCTGCCGATCTTGTTTTTGGATATACAGACAATAAAGTGCTGCTAAATATGTTGGAGCTATATAAATAAAATTATTATTAAAATATATTCTTTTATAATGGTCAACATTTATGGCATCTTCCATGTGTAAGCTGAGGCTGCAAGAAGCACTAATGCAGCCCCATCCATCTGAGATGCAGGAATTGTGCGCTGATAACAAGCTGGATGGTCCCTCTTCTGAGTCTGCAAGACACGGCCTTCGCAGTTTCCATAACGAAATTCACATTTTGATTCATCTAAGCACAGAACAGTTTTCCATTTTGCTTAAGTCCATTAGAAATGAGCTTCAGCCAAGAGAAGTCAGCAGTGATTCTGGATTGTGTTCATACAAGTCCTCTTCTTTGAATGATGGAAGTGTAACTTTTGTGGATTGCACAGCAAACTGTTCACAGACAGTGATATATGGAAGCAATCCTGAGCCCATGCTGTGATCTGCATGACCGAGCCTGTTTGTAATGCAGTGCCAGCTGGGGGCTTTTTTTTTTTTTTCCCTTTCCTTTTTTACAGTTGGGGTTTCCCAAAATGTGGGTGAGGCAGATGGGGGCATACATATGATTTTTCTTGAATATTTAACCAAAACTAACTGGGAATAATGCATAATGGGACTAATGAAAGCAAAACAGTATTTGACTTACTGTTTGTAATTTTAATCTGTTTATACTCTTCATAAAAGTAAAATTGCCCAAACACTTTTTTTTTTTCTATATATAATCGGGAATAGTATGCTTACAAATCCCTTAATATACCATACTCCATTGGCTCTGCTATGTTTTCATTACATTAATGCATCCCTCTGATGCCTATTTATTAAGTACGCATTGTCCTTATTACATGCCTACTGCTGCTGTGTCCCTACCGCAATCACAGGTCTGCTATGCTCATTTTATGCATTTACACCTTTGTTGCCTGAAGTGGGAAAGAAGCATGCTTGCAGAGATGTTTCCAGTGCGTACACAGCAGTGGTATGTGTAAGGCCCCTTTCACACATCAGTTTTTTTGCATCGGTCGCAATCCGTCGAAATGTGAAAAAAACGGGTCCAGTGCTGGATCCGTTTTTTTCTCATTGACTTGTATTAGCGACGGATTGCGATGGATGATGTCACGTTTCACCCGTCGTATGACGGATCCGTCAAAAATTGTCTGTGCGGCCGACAGAAGCAACGTCCAAAGCAACGTTTTTTGTAAACGTTGAATAAAACGGACAGCGACAGATCCATCGCCGTCCGTCTTTTCTTTAGAATGGAAGCCTATGTGCGCAGGATCCGTCACAATCTGTCAAATGATGGATTCCGGCGACGGACTCCGTTTTTTTGTAACTGAGCATTCCCAGAACGGGTAAAAAGCACTGTTAGCCTGGTACGACGGATCTGTTTTTTTTTACAGGATCCATCGCATTAGTTGTACCACAATCTGCAACGGATCCGTCGCATCAGTCACAAAACGGATTGTGACTGATGGGAAAAAAACAGATGTGTGAAAGAGGCCTAATGCAGAGGTATCACTGGGATGCATGCAGGTAATGAAGACGTAGCAGAGCTGATTTTTCAAAGTGCAGACCACAATCTCTATCACGCTCCATACAGTCCACACGCTTGGGTTACTCCTTCACACTAACCCTCGCTGCCTATTTGTTCTGGGAAATATGAGTGGGACCATGGATACTGCCGCAGCTCTGCAACCTCCTTTTGCTGATAGGCAGCAATGCCTGGCTACAGAAATGAACACCGGTTACAAGGATCTGGGACACCAGGGAGATTTTCTTTTAATCTTTATTGCCACATGTTTAACACCGTTAAAGATTAGAATCCATTCCTAGTGCCAGTAAGATTCTCTTCACCCTCGCGTGTGCTTGGTTGCGCATCTGTTCAGAGAAATACTTAAAAAGCAGTGAACATATTAACAGTACATGACCTGTAAACTGAGGATAACCCGGTGCCCTGTCTGCCCAACTCCACCGCTACTTCACCTTGGTTTCTAACCCCAGTGACCTCCTCCACAATGCCGGTCCTGCTGACGCCTTGCTCATGGCCCATTAGCTTCGCCTACTAAGCAAATCTAAAAATCAAATTTACTATTTTGATGAAGATAAGAATCGTGAGGCACTGCAAAGGTTAATTAGTTAGGCTATAGTTATGGGATCTATATTTTGAATTTGCAGATGAACACCATGAGGAGCAATGGTAGTTCAGTGTGGGTCTAGTTGGGCTATTGCTTAAGTCTGGTAATGTTTTTGTGTGTGTCTAAAAAGTATACCTGGCTATTCTGGGTCAGGAGGAACCACAAGTGATGGCAATAAAAAAAAATAAATAAAAGAAGGTTATAGAGGATGTAAGCTGGGGTCGGCACTTGAGGAACCCCCAGCAAGTGTTGCAGTTTTGTTAGCCTTTTCAATTTAGTCACATTTATAGACCCAACTCAGGAGACTATCAAGTGTCCATCATATAATTATCAAATTATCCATGTGTCAATATGGGTCAGCAGGGATCAGATATTTGGTAGAATAGAGGCTTCTATATAACAATGTGAGTATCATTCCTAATAGGAGGTTGCCTATTTAGGGAATGTCACACAGGGGTTTTTTTTTGTTTTGTTTTTTAGATTTTTAGATTGTTTGAAAAATTGCTACAACCCCCCCCCCAAAAAAAACAAAAAAAACCCAAAACGCTTGAAAGCCAAAAGTCTGTTCTTATTCATTTCTTTTGTAAAACCACTTAGCTAGTCATAAGTTAAAGGCGGTATCTCGTGAGCAGCTAAGACGACACTCTTTCTTTGAGCGACAGATATAGAGTAAAACTATAGCATTAGAACTATAAAGCTCAGCACAACGGCTATAATATAATCTGGTTTGTTCTGAGTAGGGATGAACAGACCCATGGATATTCGGGATCGGCCAAACTTTAATTACAAGTTCAGTTTGGTAACCTGAACTTGACCCCGAACCACATAGGAGTCAATTGTGACCCGAACGTTTGTGCTGTAAAATGGTCATAGTAAGAGCTGAAGGGCTGCAATAGGAAGCAAAATGGGGGTAAGAGCAGGCGAATTGCCCTGCAATCAAATGTGGATAAGAAATAATAATTTAAAAAAACGGCGTGTGGTCCCCCTTATTTTTGATAACCATCCAAGATAAAGGAGAAAGATGCGGGTTAGTATTCTCAAGCTGGGAAGGCCCATAGTTATTTGGTACTTCCCAGCCTAAAAATAGCATCACGCAGCCGCCCCAGAAGGGGCGCATCCATTATTTGCCCCATTTTTGGTGCTTCGCCCTGGATATTCCCGATTGCCCTGGGGTGGTGGCAATTGGGATAATGTTTTTAGGGTTGATGTGAATTGATAGCTGGCTTCAAGCCCAGGAGTTAGTCATGAAGGTATCTATAATACACCGTCATTACTAGCCTGGTAAGTGTAAAGTAAAAAAAACAAAACCACACACACGAAAAAATAGTCTCTCAGAACGAGGCTCCATAGGTCACTTGTGGTCAGTGGTAGGCACGGGATTTCTCATGAGCGTGGATTTTATTTAAATTAATAAATTTGTGAAGGAAGGAGTGTGGGGGAGTCTTTATTCAAGTAACCTATTTTTTCCTGTGTGTGTTTTGTGTGACATTTCTCCATTACTAACCCGTAGACTTGATGTCAGCTGTCAATTCCCAGTTGACATCAACCCCCAAAATATTAACCCAATTGCCATTGTACCAGGGCAATCGGGAGGAGCCGGGGCGAAGTGTCTGAATTGGGGCATGTAATGAATGTGCCACTTCTGGGGCAGCTGCAGGCTGTTATTATTAGCCTGGGAAAGGCCAAATAACCAAGGGTCTTCCCATCCTACTAAAACCAGGCCTCAGCGGTTTGCTTTACCTTGGCTGGTTATCAAAAAGGGTTAGGTGAACAAGACTAAAAACACCCCTATTGTGTCCCAGGAACGGCATGGCTGTGAAACGAAGTACCCAGAGCCTAAAAGCATGTTGATTGGCAGCACTGCAGCCTTTCAACAAACTTTCTTCAGCATCCGAACTCAACCAGAGACTTCCGTGAAAAGTTCAAGTTTGAGCACCAGACACTAGGATTCTGGTACACACACCAAACTTTACTGTTCAGTTAGCTCATCCCTACTTCTGAGTCTACACTGTTCTCACTATGTTTACACGTGGAGAGGGCAAGGCACATAGCTCCAGACAGGGAAAGCAAAGATTAGAGATCCTCTGAAAACTGTGGACTGGTGATGTTGCAAGAGAGGGAGGTGAGCAGAAACTGCTGACTAGAAATCAATGGGCTGGAGAGAGCTAGCTGGTATGTTTAAGAGTTAAATTTTCCTGGCTGTAGCTATTGCTGCACAAACAGGCAATAGCTTCATGGTCAGGCTCCATGGGAACTATAAAATAGAAAATCTCTCTTTGCAGGAGAATGACAGGAGGTAGAAAAAGCAAGTCTACTTCATACTTTTCGTCTGCACCAATACAAGTATGCACCATATAAGTATGATGCATTGAATTAGGCCAGAGATATTATTATGATACACTTGGTCATCTATCATCACTTCTCTGCCATCATCTAATCATCATGTCTATCTTCCCACAGGTATGCTAAACCATCCACTCTACTTTCCCATGAACTGAACTGATCTCTCCTTTGCTCTGCTGTATGTGCTAATACCTGGTATGTTAACCCATCCACTCTACTTTCCCAAAATATCTGACCTATTCTCTCTTTGCTTCAATATCTCCCTGGCATGCTCCAACTTCTCACTGTGACCTCTTCCCCCTCTGTTCCCCACCTTCGTTTTATGACCTTTGTTTACTCTGCCTATGTGATGCTGCATTTGGCTTCTTTGATTGAATGATCAAGAGGTCCTTGCTGCACCCCACCCCTTCACAGCTGATTGCACTTGTATATGTATATATTGGGGCAACTAAAAAGTCTGCACAAGACTTTTCGTCTGCACCATATAAGTATGATGCATTGAATTAGGCCGTAAGTGACCGGAAGGTAACTGGAAACATAGTCACTGTAAACAATGTTTATGTTTTTCTTGTCTTTCACCCCTATATTACTTCACTTTCTACTGCCCCCTCTGATCCCTAAACCCAGTAATGAACTATTCATCTCTCCCTCCATCCTCTCCACCCATCTCACCTCACCTTCCCCTCGCATATTTTCCTCCACATTTCACCCAGTGTCTCCAGACACACACGACCATCTCATGGCCTCTCCTGCTCCCACCTACTAACAGTCTCTCTGCTTCTCCTCACTGCTGGAGATATCTCTCCTAATCCAGGTCCTCCTCACCACATCCCTATTGTCACTTCAAACCCTCATCCATAACCTATCACAAATTTACGCAACCTTTCTAAACCTCCTACCCATCCACCCAGCCCCCGCACCCCCAGTCCCACTAACAGGAGCACTATGGAACGCTCGCTCTGTCTGCAACAAACTTTCCTACATTCATGATCTTTTCATCACTAATAAACTCTCCTTCCTCGCCATCACAGAAATCTGGATCACCCCCTCTGACACTGCCTCTCCTGCTGCACTTTCTTATGGCGGTCTCCAACTCTCTCACACCCCCGCCCCAGTAACAAGCATGATGGAGGAGTTGGTTTGCTCGGTTCCCTGAAAAATTGCCCACACGGAAAATTGCCCACACGGAAAATCGCCAATTGCAGCATCACAAAGTTTCAGATCTATAATATTTGAGGTGAAAGGTGAGGATGTTCACATAATAGGTCATCAACTTGTGATTTACAGTTGACCTAGTGCAAAACTGCAAAAATGCTGAAGATCTGTGGTTTGTAGCAACAGTCTGTCATTATCAGTGATAGACAGATACAGTCTGCTCTCAACTCTCACTGATTCTGCCTTAGGCTATGTGCGCACTTACCGGATTGTGCCGCGGATTTTCCGCGGATTTGCTGCATGTTTCGCTGCAGAAAATGTTCATAACATCTCTGCAGTGAATCACCAGCAAATCCTATGGAGAAAAAAAATCCTGTGCGCACTGGGCGGAATTTGACAGCTGCATGTTTTGCTGCGGGATTCCCGCAGCAAAAACAAGTGCATGTCACTTCTTTTCCGCACATCGCTGCGGGATTTCACTCCATTGACTCCAATGTTAATCGTGAAATCCCGCATGGAATAACGCAGGCAGCAGATTCTGTGCGGTTCACTGCGTTTTCCTGCATTATTCCCTGCGGTATTTCACGGTTTACCTCCGGTAATGTACATCGCCTGTCTGCGGTTTTGTAGGGAAGTGATGTCATTACAGGAAGAGGAAGCCGTGCAGAGAGTAAACACACACATCACAGACACACACACACACATCACAGACATAGATCACAGACACATAGAACACACATAGAAAGAAAACGGAAATATAGGAAACAAAGAACGTGGGCTCCGCTGTATTTTTACCTTCCAGCCGAGGTAAGCACACAGCGGCGGCCCGGTATTCTCAGGCTGGGGAGGGAGAGGGGCAGGGTTAATGTCCCCCGCCTCCCTCCCCCTCCCGCAGCCGAGAATATCAGCCGCAGCTGCCCCGGCACTGTCGCATGCATTATGCGGCAGCACCGGCGTGTCCCCGGCTCTTCTTGCTGCCGTGTAGCAGTGGCAGCAAGGTAATACAAGGGGTTAATGGTGGTGGATCACCGCCATTAACTCCAGGCTTGATCATGGCAGCGTCTATGTGACAGCTGACATGATCAACCCGTAAGTAAAGTGAATAAAACACAGACACCGAAAAATCCTTTATTTTAAATAAAACAAACAAGCCTCGTTCACCATTTTATTAACCCCTCCCGCACCAAAGCTCCGGCGTAATCCACAGCTCCGACGTCCTGCGCTGCTTACATCCAGCCGCGACTGTCACAGACACAGCGCTGAATGAATGCAGCGAGACAGCAGAGGTAATTACCGGTCATTTCCCACGGCCGGTAATGTGAACTCACTGCCGACCGTGGGAAATGTAGCGATCTGTCCTCTATCTATCTAGCTATCTATCTATCCCTCTATCTCTCTGTCTATCTATCTATCCCTCTCTCTATTCTTCTGTCTATCTATCTACTATCTCAGAATTAAATGACTTTTTTTTTTTTTTCAATGTGCTTTATTGCATTGAATGCAATAAAGCACATCCCAACCCGCACGCGGCAAAACCGCGGCAATACCGCGAACAATACCGCGGTGAAACCGCGGCAAACCGCATGCGGTTTTCGGGTGCGGTTTGCCGCGGTTTTTTACCGCGGGTGTGGTAATCTTTGAGAGCATGCGGAATTTTCTCAAGAAAATTCCATTTCCCAGTGCGCACATAGCCTTACTCCTTCCACCAGCCCAAAACAGCAGCACATGCAGAACCAGCAGCACATGCAGAACCAGCAGCAGTGTGATCAAGAGGAGCAATCACTACTATCTGTACTCACAAAAGTATCACTGTATTATCTGTTGAGTTACATGTGACTGCAGGTCACATCTAATACATTATCATCTCAGGGGAGCCCACCAAAAGCAGGGTGCTGCTGGCAGAGATAGGGTACTTTCACACTTGCGTTCATCCAATCCGCCACTATGGAAAATAGCGCAGTCCGTTAACGGACTGCGCTATTCTCCATAGACTTATATTGACAACGCACTGTGACGCAGTGTCTGCGTTTCATCCGCTGGCCGACACTGAGTCGTTATTTTGACTGAGCACCGGGAGGAGGGAACGCAGCATGTAGCGTTTTTGGTGTCGTTAAAACAACTCACCTTGGCGGATTCCGTTGGAATCCGCCAAAGTGTCTAAAGATCGTCTATGGTGGCGGATTCCGCCGCTATGCGCTAAGCAGCGGAATCCGCTGATGGATTCCATCACATTCTACTGAGCATATGTACCGCCCCGGGGCTTGGCCGGCTGCCGAGACGCTCGGATCCGGGCTCATCGGTGGGTGGCTCGAGCTCCTCCCGGACCCGGGGGTCACGTCACTCTGAAGGGATGCTGACGCTACGTGAGGGGTGGTGTTCGGGGGGGAGGTCCACGGCCGAGGCTGTGGTTGTTTTTGGGGGTTAAGTTCGTGACGCCACCCACGGGTCGTGGTGAATGGATGGACACCACCGCTGCCGTTGACTAGGCTCCCGGGGATGGTGTTGTGCAGCTTGGTGTTGACCCCTCCGTGGGTAGGGGGTGATGGTCCCGATGGCCCGAGGGTGCTGAGGAGGGGGGATGCATGCTGGCTTGTTGGTGCGATGCGGTGCGCGGCCCGAGGGAACTGTTGTACTCACTATTACAGACACACTGGAGTCTCTGGTAAACCAAACAAGATGGTGGACGATGCCCGCAGGCGGCTGCGCTTCTCCCCTTTTTTCAGGTTGGTGGTTTCCGCCTTTCTCCTGCACCTCACTTTTAGTAGAATGGTGACTCCTATGCCTGAGCAACAGTAGTCCGCTCCCCAGCTTTGTGTGTGCCGGTAGAGCCCGTTTGCCCGCAGACGCTGGCCCGTGGGATCTCGATGCCTGGGCGGTGGCTTTCTATCCCTCTGGTTGGGCTGTTGTCTTCAGTCGGGTCTTGGGTGGGAAAGGACCTAAAGTCCAGACCCCAATCAGTGAATTCAACTCGGTCCAGTGGCTTCTGGGCCTCGTACTGGGTCTGAGTACCCCTCCTGGTGCTCTGATTTCCAATTGGTTCCCCAGTTCGGTACCGGCGGGCCACTACCCGGTCCCGGTTCCTTACGGTTCCACCGGCTGTAATCCCTGCTCCTGTAGACGGCCACCACCGTCTGCCCCCTGGCCACAGGGTATCCGGTCTCCAACCCAGATCCCTGACAGACGTGCACACTTTGCTACCACTCTCCTCCACTCCTGTCACTGAGCTCTCTGTTTTTCCCGCCTCAGGCTCTCCGAACTCCTCGGTGGGCGTGGCCAACCACCTGGCTCCACCCCCCGGGTGTGAACGTCAAGTCCTGAGAGGGGTGACTCAGGGTTTTAAGGTTGGCTGCTGGTACCTTTTTAGGGGAAGGTGTTTGTGCAAGGGCCTACTTGTGACTACCTGGCTAATCCAGGGCGTCACACATGCTCAGCATGTCCAGCAGAACGATCTAAATTGTTTAAAATCACTCCTGCTCTCTCTATCGCTCTCTGTCGGTTGGTCTCTCCCTCTCTCATACTCGCCAATCATGGGTGCGGCGCTGCACAGCTGTCACCATGCTCTGGTGGCTTCTCTTTTGAAAATGTCGGCCGCTCATTAGTCCATCTCGTATTCCCTGCTTCCCCCGCCCACCGGTGCCTATGATTGGTTGCAGTCAGATGCGCCCCCACGCTGAGTGACAGCTGTCTCACTGCAACCAATCACAGCCGCTGGTGGGCGGGTCTATATCATGCAGTACAATAAATAAATAATTTTAAAAAAACGGCGTGCGGTCCCCCCCAATTTTGATACCAGCCAAGGTAAAGCCACACGGCTGAAGGCTGGTATTCTCAGGATGGGGAGCCCCACGTTATGGGGAGCCCCCAAGCCTAAAAATATCAGCCAGCAGCCGCTCGAAATTGCCGCATCCATTAGATGCGACAGTCCCGGGACTCTACCCGGCTCATCCCAAATTGCCCTGGTGCGGTGGCAATCGGGGTAATTAGGAGTTAATTGCATCCCATAGCTGCCACTAAGTCCTAGGTTAATCATGACAGGCGTCTATGAGAAACCCCCCATGATTAACCTGTAAGTGAAAGTAAATAAACACATACACCCAAAAAATCCTTTATTTGAAATAAAAGACAAAAATACACCCTTTTTCACCACTTTATTAAAATCCCCAAATACCCCTCCAGATCTGACGTGATCCACAGAGGTCCCATGACGCTTTCAGCTCTGCTACATGAAGCTGACAGGAGCGGCCACAGACCATTACCGCTCTCTGTCAGCTCCACACAGCAACTGAAGTGAATCGCGCTGTCAGCGGGGATGTCACTGAGGTAGTGCTGGTGTGTGCATTAATGATGGGGGCGGTAGTACCTGCGTATGTGCGATGATGATGGGGGCGGTAGTGCCGGTGTGTGCGGTGATGATGGGTGCGGTAGTGCCATGGTGGGGGCGGTGATGATGGGTGCAGTAGTGCCGGGGTGTGCGCGGTGATGATGGGGGCGGTAGTGCCTGCATGTGTGCGGTGATGATGGGGGCGGTAGTGCCTGCATGTGTGCAATGATGATGGGGGCGGTAGTGCCTGCATGTGTGCAGTGATGATGAGGGCGGTAGTGCCTGTGTGTGTGCGGTGATGATGGGGGCTCTCTCTCTCTCGGCTAAAGAAAACTAACACAACGTGTTATTTCACAGGAATCTGTTGCCTTTATTATCACACTATTTACAACGCATCCGTCACATGCGTCACACAACGCATTGTGACGGATGCCAAACAACGCAATTGTGAAAGTAGCCATAGCTGGTCCTGAAAGCCCCAAAGGCACAGCAGAGAGGTGAGACTCTGTCGCTTGTACCACCTTGTGTTTGTGCTGGGAATGTATGATATGTTTTTGCAGTGGTGTAACTAGAGTCCAATGGGCCCCAATGTGAAATTTGGACCTGCCCCCCCCCCCCCCCCCCCCCCCCCCACTCACACATGTTCTCACATGTACGGGCCCTTGTAGTGTTCTAACTTCTATCAAGACTAAGGCTACTTTCACACATCCGGATTTTTGCTCTGCGGCACAATACGGCGTTCTGCAGAAAAACCGCAATCGGCTTTTGTAACGCCGGTTGCGGTTTTTTATGCATAGACTTACATTAGTGCCGTATTGTGCCGCAGGGGCTTGCGTTCGGTCCGGTTTTTGCCGCATGCGGCAGATTTAGCCGATGCCGCGGCCGGATCGAACGTTCCCTGCAACGTTTTTTGCTCCGGCAAAAAACACCGCATCGCGCCGCATCCGGCCGCTGCGGCGCATTTTTCAATGCATACCTATGGAGGCCGGATGCGGCGTGATGCGGAAAAAAACGCATCCGGTCGCCGCATGCGTTTTTTTTCCACTGCGCATGCTCAGTAGCATGCCGCAACCGGAAAAAACCGGACGGGCCGCATGTAAAAACTTATGCAAAGGATGCGGTGTTTTCGCCGCATCCGTTGCATAGTTTTCACAGGCGGATTGAGCCGCAGGGCTCAAACCGGATGTGTGAAAGTAGCCTTATGAACTGCCTCCCCTCCCCCTTCATTATGTAGTAATGTCCTCCGTCCTGGTATATATGCCCATCATCCTGGTGAATATGTCCTCATCCTGGTGTATATGACCCAATGCTGGTATATAAGGTCCTCATCCTGGTATGTATGGTCCACGTTGTCTCCATCCTGGTATATATGTTTCCATCCTGAGTTACATGATCCCCAATCCTAGTGGGCATTCATGTCTGTTGGCAATTTTCTGTGGACATTTTTCACATATCATGTGAACATCCTCACCTTGCACCTCAAATATCATAGATCTGAAACTTTCTGATGCTGCAATTGGCAAGTTTTCGTGTGGGCAATTTTCCGTGTGGGCAATTTTCCGTGTGGGCAATTTTCCTGTGGGCAATTTTTTCTATGGGTAATTTTCCTGTGGGCATTTTTCTGGTCACCGGTTTGCTCCTGTCCGACCAATGCTCCTTTACACCAATTCCACTACCACCCTCTGTTAGGCTGCTTTCACACCTCCGGTTTCTGCAATGCGGCACACTCCGGCACTTTGCAGGAAAATCGCAACCGTTTTTTTTTGCTGCCGGTTGCGTTTTTTCTACATAGACTTTAATTAGTGCCGCATTGTGCCGCATGGCCTTGCGTTCCATCCGGTTTTTGCCGCATGCGGCAGATTTAGCCGATGCGGTGGCCGGATGGAACGTTGCCTGGCACGTTTTTTTCGTGCGGCAAAAAAAAACCGCATCGCGCCGCATTCGGCCGATGCGGCGCATTTTTCAATGCATGCCTATGGCGGCCGGATGCGGCGCGATGCGGCAATAACCGCATCCGGCCGCCGCATGTGGTTTTTGCCACTGCGCATGCTCGGTAGCATGCCGCAAGCGGCAAAAACCGGACTGGCCGCAAAGGAAAAACTTATGCAAAGGATGCGGTGTGTTCACCGCATCCGTTGCATAGCTTGCACAGCCAGATTGAGCCGCAGAGCTCAAGCCGGATGTGTGAAAGCAGCCTTACTCTCCCATCTTTTGAGGTGGACTCCGTACGCATCTACGCCCCCTCCAACCTTCAACTGGCTGTCATTTACCGCCCTCCAGGGCCAGCCACTGCCTTTTTTGATCATTTCATGACCTGGCTACTACACTTCCTTTCCACCGACATCATCATGGGTGATTTCAACATCCCCATTGACACTTCCCACTCATCTGACTCCAAACTTCTAACACTCACTTCCTCCTTCGGTCTCACCCAATGGTCCTCTGCAGCTACTCACAAAGATGGCCACACGCTGGACCTCATCTTCACTCGCCTCTGTTCCCTATCTAACCTCTCTAACTCGCCTCTCCCCCTGTCTGACCACAACCTACTCACATTCTCCTCCTTCTCTTCTCCATGTACGCAACCCTCCCTCCACAAACTTTCACACCCTTGCAGAAATATCAAACACCTTGATTTACACGCACTTTCTCAGTCCCTTCTACCTCTCAGAGACATTGCATTTTTACACGTTGCAGATGCTGCTGCAATTTTATACAACACTACATTCTCTGCAGCTCTCGAATCAGCTGCCCCCTCACACACACCAAAACCCGCACAATCAACAGGCAACCCTGGCACACAGGGCAGACTAAACAACTGAGACAGGCTTCCAGAATTGCTGAGCGCAGATGGAAGAAGTCTCATTCCACTGAGCACTTCATTGCATATAAAGAGTCCCTCACCACCTTCAAGTCCACACTCACTGCTGCAAAACAAACCTACAGGACCTGCCACACACAGAGATTAAGTCTTTTGCAGATCTGTGGTTGCAGTGAAATTGTGGACAATCAGTGCCAGGTTTGTGGCTGTGTACAAATGGAACAATATGTCCATGATTTCACTGCAACCACAGATCTGCCAAAGATTTATCTCTGTGTGTGACAGGGCTTTACTTCTCATCCCTCATTTCTTCTCTCTCTCACAACCCTAAACAGCTATTCAACACTTTCAACTCTCTCCTCCGTCCCCCAGCACCACCTCTCTCCTCTCATCTCAGCTGAAGACTTTGCCTCTTTATTCAAGCAGAAGATTGACAACATCAGAGCAAGCTTTGGCGCACAATCACCACGGCCCCTCATCATAGCTACTCAGCCCTCTTCCTCCAAATCCAGCTTCTCCACCATGACAGAAAACAATCTTTCTTTGTCGCTCCATTGGGAGACCCAGACAATTGGGGTGTATAGCTATGCCTCCGGAGGCCACACAAAGTATTACACTAAAAGTGTAAAGCCCCTCCCCTTCTGCCTATACACCCCCCGTGCTCCCACGGGCTCCTCAGTTTTCATGCTTTGTGCGAACGAGGCAGACATCCACGCATAGCTCCACAGCTTAGTCAGCAGCAGCTGCTGACTATGTCGGATGGAAGAAAAGAGGGCCCATAACAGGGCCCCCAGCATGCTCCCTTCTCACCCCACTCTTGTCGGCGGTGTTGTTAAGGTTGAGGTACCCATTGCGGGTACGGAGGCTGGAGCCCACATGCTGTTTTCCTTCCCCATCCCCTTAGGGCTCTGGGTGAAGTGGGATCCTAATCGGTCTCCAGGCACGGAGACCGTGCTCCATCCACAGCTCCTGGGGACTCTGCTGGATAAGGAGCCGAGTATCGTCAGGGACAAGGCCCTGCTACTTTGAGGTACTCTGTGTCCCCGTAGGGACAGCGCACAGAAACACTCCAGCATTGCTGGGTGTGTTAGTGCGCCGGGGACCGCAGCGCTGACCGCGCTTGTGCCATCACACACTGCAGCGTGGCTGGGTGTGTTAGTGTTACTGGGGACTACCGCGCTGACCGCGCGCTGCCATTTCACACTGCAGCGCGACTGGGAATGTTAGTACGCCGGGGACTACCGCGCCGACCGCGCTCATACGCCGGCCGCGCTTATAACTTTAGTCCCCGGCTTTTGCGGCCTAGTCTCACTTTTTTCCCGCCCCCAGGCCTGCCAGTCAGGGGAAGGGCGGGACGCTGTACAGGACGTCAGTACTGGGGCTGGAACATGCTTTGCATACTCCACCCCCCTCACTGTGCACAGTGGGGCACCAGATTCCCGCACTTTCTAGGGCACACCCACGGCCCCCTCCTCTCCTCAGGACGCCGGCAGCCATTCCTGTCAGCTCTTCTGACGCTGGAGAGGGGAGACAAGCTCAGGGAGACCCAGGCAGGGATTCTGGTGACCACACAACCGCTTTGAGCGGGCGGTAAGCAGCACCTGAGGTGCTGGCCCCACTAGTGCAGAAGTGTACTTATAGATTATATGATTATAGGCTATACTTTACACTGTATGGTGCACGGTTGATTTTTGGCTATATACCCTCCTGGATTGCTCAGAGGAGACAACAGCATGTCGTCCACAAGAAGCAAGGGTGCCAAAGCACAGGCTTACTATGCTGCCTGCGCCGCATGTACGGCTATACTGCCGGCAGGTTCCACTGACCCTCATTGTGTGCAATGCTCGGCCCCTGTGGCACTTACTCAGCCGGAGCCTCTGCTAAGGGTGGCCCAGGAGGAACCACCTGCTAACACTGTCCAGGTGACAGGGACAGAGTTTGCAGTTTTTACTGAAAGACTTTCTGAGACTATGGCTAAGATATTAGAAGCTTTGCAGTCCAGACCAGTACCTCAGGCCATGGGCACTGGGGAATCATTGCTCCCTGGTCCCCCTCATTCGGAACAACAATGTTCTTCCGGGGTGTCTCATAGATCCCAGGGTGAGGTCTCTGACACGGACCGCAGCCCCAGACCGCCTAAGCGAGCTCGCTGGGAATTTCCCTCGACATCATCACATTGTTCAGGGTCTCAGCGGGAGGACTCTCTGTATGATGAAGCGGAGGTAGCTGATCAGGATTCTGATCCTGAGGCCGCTCTCAACCTTGATACTCCTGATGGGGACGCCATAGTGAATGATCTTATCGCGTCCATCAATCAAATGTTGGATATTTCTCCCTCAGCTCCTCCAGTAGAGGAGTCAGCTTCTCAGCAGGAGAAATTCCGTTTCAGGTTTCCCAAGCGTACAACGAGTATGTTTCTGGACCACTCTGACTTCAGAGAGGCAGTCCAGAAACACCGAGCTTGTCCAGATAAGCGTTTTTCCAAGCGCCTTAAGGATACACGTTATCCCTTCCCCCCTGACGTGGTCAAGGGCTGGACTCAGTGTCCCAAGGTGGATCCTCCAATCTCCAGACTGGCGGCTAGATCCATAGTTGCAGTTGAAGATGGGGCTTCACTCAAGGATGCCACTGACAGACAGATGGAGCTCTGGTTGAAATCCATCTATGAAGCTATCGGCGCGTCTTTTGCTCCAGCATTCGCAGCCGTATGGGCACTCCAAGCTATCTCTGCGGGTCAAGCGCAAATTGACGCACTCACACGTACGTCTGCGCCGCAGGTGGCGTCCATAACCTCTCAAACGTCGGCATTTGCGTCCTACGCTATTAATGCTGTCCTGGACTCTGCGAGCCGTACGGCGGTAGCATCCGCCAATTCGGTGGCAATACGCAGGGCCTTGTGGCTACGGGAATGGAAGGCAGATTCTGCTTCCAAAAAGTGCTTAACCAGTTTGCCATTTTCTGGCGACCGTTTGTTTGGTGAGAGATTGGATGAAATCATCAAACAATCCAAGGGAAAGGACTCATCCTTACCCCAGGCCAAACCAAACACATCCCAACAGAGGAGGGGACAGTCGAGGTTTCGGTCCTTTCGGGGTGCGGGCAGGTCCCAATTCTCCTCGTCCAAAAGGCCCCAGAAGGATCAGAGGAACTCCGATTCATGGCGGTCTAAGTCACGCCCTAAAAAGACCGCCGGAGGTGCCGCTACCAAGGCGGCTTCCTCATGACTTACGGCCTCCTCACACCGCATCCTCGGTCGGTGGCAGGCTCTCCCGCTTTTGCGACACCTGGCTGCCACAGGTAAAAGACCGTTGGGTGAGAGACATTTTGTCTCACGGTTACAGGATAGAGTTCAGCTCTCGTCCTCCGACTCGATTCTTCAGAACATCTCCGCCTCCCGAGCGAGCCGATGCTCTTCTGCAGGCGGTGGGCACTCTGAAGGCAGAAGGAGTGGTGGTCCCGGTTCCTCATCAGCAACAGGGTCACGGTTTTTACTCCAACCTGTTTGTGGTTCCAAAGAAGGACGGATCTTTCCGTCCTGTTCTGGACCTAAAACTGCTCAACAAACACGTAAAGACCAGGCGGTTCCGGATGGAATCCCTCCGCTCCGTCATCGCCTCAATGTCCCAAGGAGATTTCCTTGCATCGATCGATATCAAAGATGCTTATCTCCACGTACCGATTGCTCCAGAGCATCAGCGCTTCCTGCGCTTCGCCATGGGAGACGAACACCTTCAGTTCGCGGCACTGCCGTTCGGCCTGGCGACAGCCCCAAGGGTTTTCACCAAGGTCATGGCTACAGTAGTTGCGGTCCTCCACTCTCAGGGTCACTCGGTGATACCTTACTTAGACGATCTGCTGGTCAAGGCACCCTCTCAAGAGGCATGCCAACACAGCCTCAACGTTACTCTGGAGACTCTCCAGAGTTTCGGGTGGATCATCAATTTTCCAAAGTCAAATCTGACACCGGTCCAATCGCTGACATATCTTGGCATGGAGTTTCATACTCTCTCAGCGATAGTGAAGCTTCCGCTGAACAAACAGCGGTCACTGCAGACAGGGTTGCAATCTCTCCTTCAAGGTCAGTCACACCCCTTGAGGCGCCTCATGCACTTTCCTGGGGAAGATGGTGGCAGCAATGGAGGCAGTCCCTTTCGCGCAGTTTCACCTGCGTCCTCTTCAATGGGACATCCTACGAAAATGGGACAGGAAGCCGACGTCCCTAGACAGGAACGTCTCCCTCTCTCAGGCAACCAAAGCTTCCCTTCGGTGGTGGCTTCTTCCCACTTCATTATCGAAGGGGAAATCCTTCCTACCCCCATCCTGGGCGGTGGTCACGACGGACGCGAGTCTGTCAGGGTGGGGAGCAGTCTTCCTCCACCACAGGGCTCAGGGTACGTGGACTCAGCAAGAGTCCTCACTTCAGATCAATGTTCTGGAGATCAGGGCAGTGTATCTTGCCCTAAAAGCGTTCCAGCAGTGGCTGGAAGGCAAGCAGATCCGAATTCAGTCGGACAACTCCACAGCGGTGGCTTACATCAACCACCAAGGTGGAACACGCAGTCGGCAAGCCTTCCAGGAAGTCCGGCGGATTTTGATGTGGGTGGAAGCCACGGCCTCCACCATCTCCGCAGTTCACATCCCGGGCGTGGAAAACTGGGAAGCAGACTTTCTCAGTCGCCAGGGCATGGACGCAGGGGAATGGTCCCTTCACCCGGATGTGTTTCAGGAGATCTGTTGCCGCTGGGGGATGCCGGACGTCGACCTAATGGCGTCCCGGCACAACAACAAGGTCACGGCATTCATGGCACGTTCTCACGATCACAGAGCTCTGGCGGCAGACGCCTTAGTTCAGGATTGGTCGCAGTTTCAACTCCCTTATGTGTTTCCTCCTCTGGCACTGTTGCCCAGAGTGTTACGCAAGATCAGGGCCGACTGCCGCCGCGCCATCCTCGTCGCTCCAGACTGGCCGAGGAGGTCATGGTACCCGGATCTGTGGCATCTCACGGTCGGCCAACCGTGGGCACTACCAGACCGACCAGACTTGCTGTCTCAAGGGCCGTTTTTCCATCTGAATTCTGCGGCCCTCAACCTGACTGTGTGGCCATTGAGTCCTGGATCTTAGCGTCTTCAGGATTATCTCAAGAGGTCATTGCCACTATGAGACAGGCTAGGAAACCAACGTCCGCCAAGATCTACCACAGGACGTGGAAAGTATTCCTGTCGTGGTGCTCTGCTCAGGGTTTTTCTCCCTGGCCATTTGCCTTGCCCACTTTTCTGTCCTTTCTTCAATCCGGATTGGAAAAGGGTTTGTCGCTCGGCTCCCTTAAGGGACAAGTCTCTGCGCTCTCTGTGTTTTTTCAGAAGCGCCTGGCCAGACTTCCACAGGTACGCACATTCCTGCAAGGGGTTTGTCACATCGTCCCTCCTTACAAGCGTCCGTTAGAACCCTGGGATCTGAACAGGGTGCTGATGGTTCTTCAGAAACCACCGTTCGAGCCAATGAGGGATATTTCTCTCGCACGCCTTTCGCAGAAAGTGGTTTTCCTAGTAGCAGTCACTTCACTTCGGAGAGTGTCTGAGCTAGCAGCGTTGTCTTGCAAAGCTCCTTTCCTGGTGTTTCACCAGGACAAGGTGGTTCTGCGTCCGGTTCCGGAATTCCTCCCTAAGGTGGTATCCCCCTTTCATCTCAATCAGGATATCTCCTTACCTTCTTTTTGCCCTCATCCAGTTCACCAGTGTGAAAAGGATTTGCACTTGTTAGATCTGGTGAGAGCACTCAGAGTCTACATTTCTCGTACGGCGCCCCTGCGCCGCTCGGATGCACTCTTTGTCCTTGTCGCTGGCCAGCGTAAAGGGACACAAGCTTCCAAATCAACCCTGGCTCGGTGGATCAAGGAACCAATTCTCGAAGCTTATCGTTCCTCGGGGCTTCCGGTTCCCTCAGGGCTGAAGGCCCATTCTACCAGGGCCGTGGGAGCGTCCTGGGCCTTGCGACACCAGGCTACGGCTCAGCAGGTGTGTCAGGCAGCTACCTGGTCGAGCCTGCACACTTTCACGAAACACTATCAGGTGCATACCTATGCTTCGGCAGATGCCAGCCTAGGTAGGCAAGTCCTTCAGGCGGCGGTTGCCACACCTGTAGGACGGAGCCGTTACGGCTCTATTATGAGGTATTATTTACCCACCCAGGGACTGCTTTTGGACGTCCCAATTGTCTGGGTCTCCCAATGGAGCGACAAAGAAGAACGGAATTTTGTTTACTTACCGTAAATTCCTTTTCTTCTAGCTCCAATTGGGAGACCCAGCTCCCGCCCCTGTTTTTTTGTGTACACATGTTGTTCATGTTGAATGGTTTCAGTTTACCGATATTCCTTCGGATTGAATTTTACTTTAAACCAGTTTATAATTTTTTCCTCCTTCTTGCTTTTGCACCAAAACTGAGGAGCCCGTGGGAGCACGGGGGGTGTATAGGCAGAAGGGGAGGGGCTTTACACTTTTAGTGTAATACTTTGTGTGGCCTCCGGAGGCATAGCTATACACCCCAATTGTCTGGGTCTCCCAATTGGAGCTAGAAGAAAAGGAATTTACGGTAAGTAAACAAAATTCCCTTCTTCCACTCTACTCTCAAGATCACATCTAACCACCTGTGCACTTGACCCGCTCCCATCGCACCTCATCCCCAACATCACCGCAGTCCTCATCCCAGCCCTAACCCATCTCTTCAACCTATCACTAACAAGTGGTGTATTCCCCTCATGCTTTAAACATGCCTCCATTACACCCATCCTCAAAAAGCCCTCCCTTGACCCATCCTCTGTGTCAAACTATCGCCCCATATCCCTTCTCCCCTATGCCTCAAAACTACTGGAACAGCATGTCCATCTTGAATTGTCCTCATACCTCTCCTCCTGCTCCCTCTTTGACCGGCTACAATCTGGCTTCCGACCACATCACTCTACTGAAACTGCCCTAAGCAAAATCACCAATGATCTACTAACCATTAAAAGCCAAACAACACTACTCTATCTTCCTCCTCCTGGACCTGTCCTCTGCCTTCGACACAGTAGACCATTCCCTCCTACTACAGATTCCCTCATCTCTGGGCATCACAGACTTGGCCCTATCTTGGATATCCTGATACCTAACTGACCGAACTTTCAGCGTCTCCCATTCTCACACCACTTCCTCATCTCGCCCCCTATCTGTCGGTGTCCCCCAAGGCTCAGTTCTTGGACCCCTGCTGTTCTGCATTTACACCTTTGGCCTGGGACAGCTCATAGTCCCACGGCTTTCAGTATCCTCTCTATGCCGATGACACACAGATCTACCTCTCTGGACCTGACATTACCTCTCTACTAACCAAAATCCCACAATGTCTGTCCGCTATTTCATCCTTCTTCTCTGCGCGACTCCTAAAGCTTAACATGGAAAAAACAGTTCATTGTCTTTCCTCCTCCTTACTTATCTCTTCCAACAAGCCTTTCCATCAAACTTGATGGTTGCTCACTCTCCCCAGTCTCACAAGCACGTTGCCTTGGAGTAACCCTCGAATGCTCTATCCTTCAAGCCACACATCCAAGCCCTCTTCACCTCATGCAGATTACAACTCAAAAATATCTCCCGGATCCGTGTTTTCCTTAACCAAGAATCAGCAAAAACATTAGTGAATGCCCTCATCATCTCCCTCCTTGACTACTGCAACTTCCTGCTCTCTGGCCTCCCTTCCAACACTCTTGCACCCCTCCAATCTATCCTAAACTCTGCGGCCTGCTTAACCCACCTCTCCCCCCCGCTATTCCCCAGCCTCGCCACTCTGCCAATCCCTTCACTGGCTTCCCATCGCCCAACGACTCCAGTTCAAAACATTAACCATGACATACAAAGCCATGCACAACCTGTCTCCTCCCTACATCTGTGACCTAGTCTCCCGGTACCTACCTGCACGCAACCTCAGATCCTCACAAGATCTCCTGCTCTACTCCTCTCTTATCTCCTCTTCCCACAATCGCGTACAAGATTTCTCCTGTGCCTCCCCCATACTCTGTAACGCTCTACCTCAGCATATCAGACTCTCCCCTACTGTGGAAAGCTTCAAGAGGAACCTCGAGACCCACCTCTTCCAACAAGCCTACAACCTACAATAGCCCTCAGTCCAGTACACCACTGCGCAACCAGCTCTGTCCTCACCTATTGTACCATCACCCATTCCCTGTAGACTGTGAGCCCTCGCGGGCAGGGTCCTCTCTCCTCCTGTAGACTGTGAGCCCTCGCGGGCAGGGTCCTCTCTCCTCCTATACCAGTTTGTTATGTACTGTTAATGATTGTTGAACGTATACCCTCTTTCATTTGTAAAGTGCCATGGAATAAATGGCGCTATAATAATAAATAATAATAATACTTATTTTCATGTTGTCTAACTAAAGCAATTCAAGATACTTGAGACCACCCCTTTAATATTTTGGGAGATTTTTTGTTTTTAATTAATAATTAATAATGTTTTAAATCCCTATTTGCTGCTATAATCTAAGCTATTACCTATTATACGTTTGTATTGAAAATGCCTTAAACACACTATTTAACTGTTATTTTTTTTTCTTCTTGTCTGATGACTATTTGTTTGCGAATGCCAGTGCATGCTGGGATACCCAAACTAAGTGTCATCAGGAAGCTGTGGCATTGACTAGCCCCTGAAATGAGTGTCATGATGACGCTTCATTTCAGGGAGGGGGCAGAGGCTGTAATGAGCATAATCTTGATGCGCGTTTCAGGGGCTGATCTGTCCCTCTGTATCCCTCCCCTGCTCTGTCCACTGTGTGAGCTGCTATAAGCTCAGATCTGTAATAATCAGCCGGTAACACAGCGGTGTCTATACCCGGCATGCAGGAGACTATCGCCGCCCTTGCTGGTGACATCACTGGTCTCCACTTTGCTTGAACGGCTTAACGCAGCGAATTTTCAACATATAAAAAAAATACATCATTACGTGGGAAGATGGCATAACAGCTGTGGAATTGTCTGGGTGTAATTTTGTAAGGCTCGTGATAGAGGCAAAGCGTGACATTCAACCACTGTATGTAGCGAAGCCCTAACACATGCCTGTGAATTTTAGAATCATAATCTTAATGTATAGACATATTCACATGACAGTGTATTATGTAAAAAAGAAAAAAAAAAAAAATCTTACAATTGAAATAAATGAAATGAATATTAACCCCCCCCCACCCCCCGTTTTTTTTTTATATAACTGAAGATTATTATCCCTTTGTCCGGACCAGATTTTCTTTGACTGATTTCAGCTCCATCATGCAGTGTGCACATTGGCCGTCTTCTATCGGAGATCTCATTATACTTTATACCTAATAATAATAATAATAATTTATTCATTTATATAGCGCTATTAGTTCCACAGCGCTTTACATACATCAGCAATACTATCCCCACTGGGGCTCACAATCTAAGGTCCCTATCAGTATATTTTTGAATTGTGGGAGGAAACCGGAGACCCCGGAGGAAACCCACGCAAACACGGGGAGAACATACAAACTCCTTGCAGATGGTGTCCTTGGTGGGATTTGAATCGAGGACCCCAGCGCTGCAAGACTGCAGTGCTAACCACTGAGCCACCGTGCCGCCCGAATATAAGTTTCCACACTTGTCTTGACCAATAACAGAAATGTATGTCCTTTTTTTTCATTATTAATGAGGAATGTTGAAGAAAAAAAACTTCTTTTAATGGATTTATCCATTATGAACATGTATAGCAATTAAATAGTACTTATAGGGAATGTTCGCAGGAATTCACACCCTAAACTATTAATATGAGCATAGAAGAGAAAAGTCAGCGTCCAGCATCAACGTTCAGGAATTTTTTTTTTATTCTTAAAAGCAATGTTTATTGAAGATCCATTTAAAAAAAAAAAACTAGGTAAGTACAAAAGTCATGGTTACAAACACTACGCATTTCAGACAGAACAGTCCTTAATCATGGTCATTTTTCTTGTTTTTTATACGTGAATGTAGCTCTTTCAAAGACAAGTCCAGAAATGCCTTTACAGGGTCAGTCCATTCCTCTTAATAATCTGCATTGCAATTGATATGTAAATGAGGTTGGAGTCATTTCTAGATATGAAGCCTCAGTCACTCCAGCTCTGTTCCCCATCCAGCGTTGCCACCTCCTCCTGTTTGAATAACGACTCTTTCCTAAAGTCACACAGTATAGGAGGAAGAAGCTGTTCTGCGCGAGGAATAGAGCTGGAGTGACAGAGGCTTCAGATCTAACATATTCCTTCAGCCTCTTTTTTCATATCAATTCAAACCCTGATTTCTCAGTAATGGAGAAACAGACTGGCCATTAGCCTGAAGAAAGAGGTCACTGCTATTAAGTAGTGATGGGCGAACGCCCCCAATGTTCGGGATTGGGAGCCTCGCCCGAACATTTTGTAAAGTTTGTGTTCGGGATCGGAGATAAGACGAACTTGCAACCAAACCCCGAACTTGGACTTTACAGTTATGTAATGGAGCGGGGAGGCTGTAAAATAAATATACTTAATAATATACATTGTCATTATACTTACAGGTCCCGTGACGAGTCCTGCAGACCTGCTCAGTCGCTGTCTCCCGGCCACTTCTGCTTCTAGGCCCGTTCATTGCTGTTCCCCCGGGTAACAAACACTGCCTACAGGACCTTCCATGATGTCATAGCCATGTGACCAGTCTGGTGTTAATGATGTTTTACCCTCGTGGGTTACAGACTGGTCACATGGCTATGACGTCATGGAAGGTCCTGTAGTCAGTGGTGGTTACTCAGGGGCACAGCTGACCGGCCTCAGCTATGCACTGGGGTGAAGTCTCTGGCAGCTCTCAGCTGAGTCTATGTGAGCAGACCTGTGTTTGTCTTCTCGCACTGATGTAGCAGAGCTGAAGATGTTCGCCCACCTTTGGACTACTTCAGAGGTTTTTTTGGGGGTAATAAAGATGGAGTACTAAATGTCTTCTGTTTTATTTCTAATAAAATATTTTTTTCTCTGTTGTTGTTTTATTTTACTGTTAAAATAACAGACAAACACAGAAGCTGTCACAGAGTGGGCGTCTGTGATTGGATGCTGGAGTAACCTGAAACCAGCTAATACATTCTAGCATCTAGAATGTATGGGCTGATTCAAGGTTACTCCAACAGCCAATCACAGACGCCCATTCTGCGTGACACCGTCTGTGATTGGCTGTTGGGTCCCTCACACATATAGTAGTGTAAAAATAAATACTTAAAAAAATGATGTAGCGCGCCGCTGTATTTTTTTATTCTCAGCGCAGATAAAGAAGACTGCTATGGGTTGCCACTCCCATCTGCCTGGCGTTACCTTGGCTGGCAATCAAAATACAGGAAGCCCATTCATTTTTTGTTTTAATTATTTAAAAAAATAATAAAAAAAAAAATGCATGGGCTCCCACCGTATTTTGATTGCCAGTCAGGTAAAACCAGGCAGCTGGGGGCTGGGATTCTCAGCGTTGTAAGGCCTAAGCGTTCTGAGCCCCCCATGCTAAAAACCACAGCCGCCCCTGGAAATGGTGTATTTTTTTCTTTGCGCCATTTACAGGCACTTTACCTAGCTCATCGAGTGGCCGTGATGGTGGTGGCACGCTGGGTAATAAAAGGGGTTAATACCAGCTTTGTATGCTCAGCTGGTACTAAGCCTGAAATTCATGGTGTCACGCCAAGTTAGACATGGCCACCATGAATTTCTAGTAAACAGAAAAAAAAAAAACACAACACATAAAAAAATGTTCTATTAGAAATAAAACAAAAAAAAAAAACAAAACATTTAGAGACTCCATTTTTATTATAAACAAAATCCTTAGTCTGGTGTAGTCCACAGGGAGAGCAATGTCAGCTCTGCTTCATCACTCTGTACAGACAGGGTGTCTCTACAGAGCGAGAAGCAGGCTAAAGGCCAGTTTACACTCAGAGATAAATCTGTGGCAGATCAGTGGTTGCAGTGAAATTGTGGACAATCAGTGCCAGGTTTGTGGCTGTGTACAAATGGAACAATATGACCAGGATTTCACTGCAACAACAGATCTGCCAAAGATTTATCTCTGTGTGTAAAGTGGCCTTAACACTGAGGGTATGATTCCACTTGCGTATGACTCGTGCGAGTTTCGTATTGCATCACGCCGCACACTCTCCTGACAGGAGCACCTCAGCTGCATGGGAATACATGCTGCCGACCCGCTCTAGTCGGGAGAGTGTGTGCCGTGCTGAGTGATATCGATGCAAGACTTGCACAGTGATGGCCAAAGTTCAATCGATTCCATGGCTCATGGACTCGGGTGAACCCTGACGTCGCTGCAAACACTGCCGAAAATAGCTGAAAACTGCTCAGTGACAGCAGTGCAGTGAATACCCCTGGAAGTTTATGTTCGGACCTGGAAGCAGAAGCGGCCGGGAGACAGAGTCTGCAGGACACGTCGCGGGACTTGTAAGTATAATCATAATGTTTTTTTTAATAATGTGCATGTTTTTTACAGCCCCTGGACCAGAACTGTAACACGAGCTTCTCAGGAAAGCTCGTGTTGGGATCATGTGCACGAACCCTGTTCGGTACGGACCCCGAAGTTTACAGGTTTCGGGTTCACCCATCTCTACTATTAAGTAATGCTGTTGCCATCAGGGGGGTAACTTGGTCTACCACAATGTTTAAGTAGATGTTACATGTTTTAAAGCCAATTGACATTGGATAAAAATCGACTCAACCTGCTAAGTTCTGTGGGAGCGACTGGCCATTTGAAGTGCACTGGAGCCATCTAATTCTCCTCAAGAGGTGATACTGGGAGAGAGAAGAATAGGGCAGTTGGAATTTCAATGCCTGATCATTTTTAGCTTCCATTAATACTTAGTGGCTGTTTAGTTAGATAAGCCTGTAAAAGCAAAAAAAAGTGACCGCATCCTCTGCCCCGATGACACTTTGTTTGAGTATCACAGCATGCACTGAGATTCTCAAACGAAGAGTCATCAGAAAAGAAATAGGGTAAAAAATTAGGATAGCAGTTAGGGAAAGATAGAAAATGTTTAATGCAATCTATTAGAATATCGTTTATATTATGGTACTAAATAGAAATGGATAGAATGACAATTACTTTGGCCTTCAGACCAATCCTTTAATTTTCTCCTCTTAGCTGTGTTTTCAGTGAGGTGGCCGGGCAGCAATGCTATTAGGCCTCAGTTCAATCTCCGTTATTCACGTGCTTGTCATATCTGTGATTTTGACTGAAGAAGGAACACGCTGTGGAATATTTTGGCGCTATATAAATAAAAATTATTATGTTGAGAAATAAGGCAACACAATATATTTCAGAGAAATCTTTTCTGCCAATCAGCAACGCTATTGCAGTCAGCTCTTCCCCATTGCATGACCCCCAGGGCTCCGTGACCTCGGAGATTCGGTGATGTCACATCAACTTCCTGCTCACCTGACATCACCGCGGACAGCCCCAGTCTCTGTGAGTCACTGGACTGTGGGCGGAGTTTCACCGCTCATCACAGCCCAGCATCGCTCCTGCATGCACACTCTGCAAGCAAAGGAGGAGTTGCTGTGCTGTGATGAGCAGTGAAACGTCTCCCACAGTCCAGTGACTCACGGAGACTGGGGCCGGCCTCGGTGATGTCAGGTGAGCAGGAAGTTGATGTGACATCACCGAATCCCCGAGGTCACGGAGCCCAGGGGTCAGGCAATGGGGAAAAGTGGTCCGTAATAGTGCTGCTAACAGGCACTATTGACAACACAAGGTATTTGAGAAAAACTTTGTTTCTCAACATATCGTTGTGGCCAATAATGAATATGGGTGAACCACCCCTTTAAATTAAAGGGAACTGGTCATATCCAAAACAGCTATTTACATACAGATATTGGGTTGCTCTACAAGTAAACTATGTGGCTGTTTTCGCAAGTAGCATAAATACTGTTTGGGGAGGGGGGGGGGTTGTGTGCAGGAAACCGGTGTAACTGTCCTACTAAAGTGCGGTAGCTATGATTTAATGAAAACTTTTAGACACTAAATTTAAAGATACTTTGTGGGGTGTTTTATAATGCTTTCTTTCTCTCTACAGGTTACTTTGATAAACCTAATTAAAAAAAAAAAAAGTTTGTAGAGAAACAAGTTTAATACATTTCAGTTCTAAAAAAAAATGCATTAAAACACTGCAGCAAAAGTTTGTTATTGCATACTTTGCTACAGACAGCTGCAGAAAATGTGGCTAAAAATGCAGAATTTTAACAATTTCTCGATGCAATGCTTTCGTTTCGATATTGTGCTTTATTCTGTCCAATACGGGATTGCCCCATATTATTAATAATGTTAATAAAAAAATAAAATGCAGAATTTACGCTGTGTGTGAACACTGCCTTATCCTGGATGGCGGACTTGTTTCAGCAGCGCTTCCCTCTGCAGCCCAGCAGCCATTATATGGATAGACAGGCTGGTCTGTAAGAAGCTACACTAAGTGGAGAAAGTGGTCGATCCCTTTAAGTTGCTGTTATTTTTGGAGTTGTAAAAGAAACCCAAAACCTCTGAGGTTTAACTTACCAGCGCTTGTTTGTACACCCTTTCTATATATTGTAATGTTAGAAAGCAAGCTTATACACTGAGCTGTAAACGGAGTTACAAATTTACAGCAAGCTTTGCTCGTTAAGCAAAATACTCGCAAACCGGGTTACTCGTTAAGCGAGGTTCCACTGTACTTGCGTAGTCTGGAGCGCTTTCTAATATGTATTTTGTTTTCGTTAGCCATTAAAATGTATTATGACTACAAGATTATTATTTTGTTTTGCTTTCTGAGAGCAATCAGTCTGCAATCTATAGACAAATCCTTCACGCAAACATGTATACATGTATTACACTTGCACAGTGCATATGTTACACATTGACACATAGTGGGTAGCAGAGCGGAGTAAACGGCAGGACCTCTTTCCCTCTTCAGGGCCATGTGCACTCCCCTCCCTCTACATCCTCACTGCTGGCTCATATTAAAGCAGTGCTGTTTAGAGGAGCACAAGGGGAGGGGGCTCGGGGCATTTTTTTTAAGGAAGCCCAAGGTTGACCTAATGTATCACCTAATCACACAATATATAACCTTATGATTTGGGAAAGTGGGGGGTGGGTGCATCGTCCAACCGCTAGGCCCTCTACCCATCCCAAGAATTCAGCTCTAAAACGTTCTAAAAGAATGGCGTGGTGGCCAGCATCTACACAACCACTCCATTTATTCTCTAAGGTCTGCCATAAAAATCTGAGCGTTGTACTTTGCTAGCTCCAGCAGTTCCACAGAGAATTGAGCAGTGGTGCGATTGCTCAGAGATTAGTTCATTCCAACAGGACCCTTTACAGTTCTGCTATCAAGATCATGATGTTAGCACTTAGGGTCTGTGCGCACATTGCGTTTTCTCATGCGTTTACGCAGCATTTTAAACTGCAGCGTAAACATATGCGTTCTGCATCCCCAGCAAAGTCTAAGAATTTAGGAAATTCCATGTGCACGTTACGTTTTAACACGCAGCGTTTTAGATACCAAATGTTTTACAAAATCGATGCGTTATAAAAAGCAAAATGTCACTTCTTTTGTGCGTTTTGGATGCTTTTCCCTCTGTCCATGGGAGAGCAAGCATCCAGAACGCATGAATTCTGCATCAATTCTGCACTCAAAATACATCCAAAATGCAGCGTTTTGAAACGCACATGCAGCGACACTGCAGAATATTTGTGAAGCAGAACGCAACGTGCGCACATAGCCTTATCCTGGGAATACACTATTACTTTGAATGGACAGGATGTCTTGCAGCTGCCAAAAACGCACCTCCATTACAAGTGCTTTGTTTTTTTTTTTTTACTTTTCCAGGCTCTCTGACAAGGTGCAGTTTTGCTTGCAGTTTGTGCAGAAAAAAAAACTACAGTGTGCGCATGTAGCCTTACATGTAATTCTCAACTTTTATCATACAGATACAATTTTCCGTTTTAGATATTTGTGAAGTCTGAAAATATAGACATAAGCCATGGGATGGGTTGGTTTTTTTCCCTTTAATTTGGGGACATACCTTTTTTGTTTTTGCTTCTATTGCATTTTATTTTTTAAGGTAGGTGTGGTAACTAAAAATCCGTAACTGCTATTTTTTTTTTTCTCCCGTGTTACTGTGTTTTAACGATCACGTTAATTTCATATCTTGATAATTTAGCCTTTTATATACCGGCACTTGAAAATACCAAAAATATTTAGTTATAAGAAAGGGGTGACTCAAACTTTTTTTTTTTGGTTCCGTTAGGGACTGCAATATCAAATGTATAGGCTGTGTGCACATGCTGCATTTTCTTCACGTTTTTCTCTCGCAGATTTCAATCAATCTGCAAGGGAAAACACATCCTAGTAATGTCTGAGAATTCTGCAGCGCTGTGCACACGTTCCAGATTTTTTCCTTGCAGATTTTGGTGCAAAAAAAAAAGAAAACTGTACCAAACAATTGACAGGTCAATTGTTTGTGTTTTTTCTAGAGCGTTTCCTATCACAATGCATAGAAAAAAAAAATCAAAAACCGCGGCAAAAAATGATTTTTTTTTTCCTGCCAAGAGATGCAGTTTTTGGCGCAGAAAATTTGCTCTCAAATCTGCAACTTGTGAACATACCTTTTAAAGGGAACCTGTCACGTCCGATAATGCTATTATCCTGCTGATGTAGGATTAATCTGCAAGTTACTAATCTTGGAAGGATGTGACCAGATTTGTCTTTCTGCCTCCGCCAATTGAAAAACGTGTCTAATATGATTTTTGTTTGTGTTTTTTTTTTTTCAATTATAGAATGATGGCCAGATCTGTTCATATTCTCTTCCATCAGTGGCCTATTTGTGAACAGGGGGACACTAATAACTTACTCTTAATTATGCCCCCAACACGAACAGTGACCATTCCCTTTAGGAGTAGGTTCAAAACTTCCCGAAATTGTTGATGCAACTGGTTCTGTGCAGCTCCATGTGCTCATCAAATCACGTCTGATTGCAGGATCCATCTACTATATGCACCATTGTGATCCGTATAATGGAGCATGCTGCGTTATTTTCCATTGTGTGCACTTTACCTTAATGAACATTGGACAATGTGCACTGTGTGATCCGCTGTGCAGAAGGTCAGAACATGGACCGAAAAATACTGCAATGTGGATGATGTCATAGACTGAGTGCAATGCATCCAGTACTCCTCCTCTTCGCTGTACAGACTATAAATGACAGGAAATTCTAAATGGTTTTCTTGCTCTATTCTCCCACAAATGTCTTATACTTTGTCAAAACAATCAGTGATCTCGGGAGACCAGCCAGAGAAAACACTGCCAGCAGCCAACGAAGGCGCTCAACACAGTGAAATCCTAGGTGCATTGCCCCCTTGGAAGTATGCAAATCAAAAAAGGTCTGTGGCGCCTCTGTTAGGAGTCTCAACACAGAACTAGCCAGATATCCCTCCTTGGCTGGGTCCTTCCCGGAGGGATATCTGGCTAGTTTTGTGTTGAGACTCCTAACAGAGGCTCCATGGACTTTTTTGATTTGCATACTTCCCAGGGGGCAATGCACCTAGGATTTCACTGTTTGAGTGCTTTTGTTGGCTGCTGGCAGTGTTTTTCTCTGGCTGGTCTCCCCAAGATCAGTGATTGTTTTGTCTTGCTGGTCTACTAGGCATTACTCCCACCTGGCCAGAATCCTACTCCACACTGATGAGGGGCAATACCCCAAAACAGCTGTCTGTGGATGCATCCCTGGCCTTGGTATTTATCTTGTCATATCTTTAAACTTGTCAAACAGTTGGATATTGACTAAAAGAAACACTTAAGTTCACACTGAGTTTTTCGCAGCGTTTTTTCGTGTTTTTCAGGTGTATTTTTGCTCAGAAAACTGCATGAATTTGCTTCCCCAGGAAAGTCTGAGTTTTTTCATTTTTGCTGTCTGCACACAGCGGTTTTTTTTAGCTGCGTTTTTGTGGGCACCACAAAAACACAGCATGTCAATAATTTTTTGCATTTTTCACTGCGTTTTCAACCCATTGAGTTCAGTGAGATGTTCAAAAACACAATGAAAACCGCAAATTGCAAATAGAGCTGCATTTTAGTGCGTTTTTATGACTAAAAATGCAGCTATAAAAGCAAGGGGTGGGTAGTAAAGTGACATGTACAGGAAGAGGATTCCTTCTGCCAGTAAACACAGAAGCGTGAATCCTCCCAGTACCGCCACCGCTGCTTCCATTTCCCGCCCGGTGCCTTGTCCGCTCCCGTGCAGGAGGTGGAAGCGGCTGCTAAATCAAAAGTGAACAGTAGAAAAATGTCAAACTCACCTGTCTGCACACTCCCAGTGCCATGTCCACTCCCAGTGCCATGTCCGCTCCCAGCTCCTCTCCCGGTACCACCACCCCCGCTCTGGCTGTGTGCAGGCTCCCCGGGCACGTCCAATAGCTACAGGACTACAGGACCTGGCGCTGATCACCTAATGCGGTCACCTGACGCATCAGCTGATCGTAAGTCTCGCGGTGACGCCGGCCGGCTATCAGCTGATGCCGTCAGGAGACTTCATCACTGATTACCGGCAGCTCCTGCAGCGGTCAGACGGGAATCAGCACGGACGTGTGTAGTTTTTTTGCACTGATCAGCGTAGACTGTACAGCGAGCGCTGAGTGACTGATTCCTCGGCGCTTGCAGTCAGTTCATGACAGCTGCAGAGAGGCCGGGGTGATCTCCGGAGTTCAGGTGAGAGCACCGGAGATCAGCCCGGGATGTCTGCAGCTGACATGAACTAAACCGCAAGTGCCGGGGGATTAATCACTCGATGCTCGCTGTACAGTCCATGCTGCACGCCGGAGCTCAGGTGAGAGCTCTGGAGTGCAGTGCAGGTACCAGAATCCAGGCCTGGCATTACTGGAGTTTCCTCCGGTAGCCAGTCCAACGCTGCACAGAAGTGTGTAGTTTTTTGTTGTTTTTTTTTTGCACTGATGCATCAGCTGATTGTATAAACTGCTTTTATACAATCAGCTGATGTGTCATGTGATTCAGCCCCTTGAACCTGACACATCATCTGATCGCTTTGCCTTCCAGCAAACCGATCAGATGATATTGGATCCGGATTGGACAGCGCGGGACACTTGACCCAGGATTACTGCGGAGGGGGGTTCTTTATTTCAATAAAGATTGAGTCACTAATTGTGTTGTGTTTTATTTCTAATAAAAAATATTTTTGTGTGTGTATTTTTTTTTTTTTATCTTTACTAGAAATTCATGGTGGCCATGTCTAATATTGGCGTGACACCATGAATTTTGGGCTTAGGGCCAGCTGATAATACACAGCTAGCCCTAACCCCATTATTACCCAGCGAGCCACCCGGCATCAGGGCAGCTGGAAGAGTTGGATACAGCGCCAGAAGATGGCGCTTCTATGAAAGCGCCATTTTATGGGGTGGCTGCAGACTGCAATTCGCAGCGGGGGTGCCCAGAAAGCTTGGGCACCCTGCATTGTGGATTCAAAACCCCAGCTGCCTAGTTGTACGTGGCTGGACACAGAAATTGGGCGAAGCCCGCGTCCTTTCTTTTTTTAAAATTATTTCATGAAATAATTTAAAAAAAAAAAGGCTTCCCTATATGTTTGGTTCCCAGCCGGGTACAAATAGACAGCTGGGGGTTGGGGGCAGCCCGTACCTGCCTGTTGTACCCGGCTAGCATAAAAAAATATGGCGAAGCACACGTCATTTTTTTTTTTTTGTTTGGGGGCAAAGAAATCCTGCATACAGTCCTGGATGGAGGATACTGAGCCTTTTAGTTCTGCAGCTGCTGTATGCTCTCCTGCACACAGTATTGGATGGAGGATGCTGAGCCTTGTAGTTCTGCAGCTGCTGTCTGCTCTCCTGCATCCACTAGTGGAGAATGAAGAACATATTGAAGAAGGAAATTAAACCTTTTTTTTTTTTTCTTTTTTCAACAATCTTTAAATGGCAATGTTCACTGATAAACGCATAAAAACGCAGTGAGCAAAAAAGCAGGTGAGTTTTTGTGCGTTTTTTGCTGCAAAAAACGTACAAAAACGCAGCGTCAAAAAAGACACAGTGTGTTTACTTAGCCTAATATGGTGGTCTCCTAAAAACAGCCACTCCTTGGCTAGGTCCTTCCCGGAGGGATATCTGGCTAGTTCTGTGTTAAGACTCCCAACAGAGGCTCCAAGGACCTTTTTATACTTTATTGTATTATCCCAAAAATATGAATTTTACTCCTAGGAAGCTGTGTTTCCCGGTCAGGATTTCCTGCTTATAGTAGAGCTGGTTTTCTGTGTCCTATCAGATACATGTGATTGTTTAGGCTTGGGTCTGGTATGTGCATGTTTCCAACCTCTGTTGACCCATGTAATAAATACCACCCTGTGTGACATACAGTCAGGGCCAGAAATATTTGGACAGTGACACAAGTTTTGTTATTTTAGCTGTTTACAAAAACATGTTCAGAAATACAATTATATATATAATATGGGCTGAAAGTGCACACTCCCAGCTGCAATATGAGAGTTTTCACATCCAAATCGGAGAAAGGGTTTAGGAATCATAGCTCTGTAATGCATAGCCTCCTCTTTTTCAAGGTACCAAAAGTAATTGGACAAGGGACTCTAAGGGCTGCAATTAACTCTGAAGGCGTCTCCCTCGTTAACCTGTAATCAATGAAGTAGTTAAAAGGTCTGGGGTTGATTACAGGTGTGTGGTTTTGCATTTGGAAGCTGTTGCTGTGACCAGACAACATGCGGGTCTAAGGAACTCTCAATTGAGGTGAAGCAGAACATCCTGAGGCTAAAAAAAAAGAAAAAAACCATCAGATAGATAGCAGACATGCTTGGAGTAGCAAAATCAACACTCAGGTACATTCTGAGAAAAAAGGAATTGACTGGTGAGCTTGGGAACTCAAAAAGGCCTGGGCGTCCACGGATGACAACAGTGGTGGATGATCGCCGCATACTTTCTTTGGTGAAGAAGAACCCGTTCACAACATCAACTGAAGTCCAGAACACTCTCAGTGAAGTAGGTGTATCTGTCTCTAAGTCAACAGTAAAGAGAAGACTCCATGAAAGTAAATACAAAGGGTTCACATCTAGATGCAAACCATTCATCAATTCCAAAAATAGACAGGCCAGAGTTAAATTTGCTGAAAAACCCCTCATGAAGCCAGCTCAGTTCTGGAAAAGTATTCTATGGACGATGAGACCAAGATCAACCTGTACCAGAATGATGGGAAGAAAAAAGGTGGAGAAGAAAGGGAACGGCACATGATCCAAGGCACACCACATCCTCTGTAAAACATGGTGGAGGCAACGTGATGGCATGGGCATGCATGGCTTTCAATGGCACTGGGTCACTAGTGTTTATTGATGACACAACAGCAGACAAGAGTAGCCGGATGAATTCTGAAGTGTACCGGGATATACTTTCAGCCCAGATTCAGCCAAATGCCGCAAAGTTGAGCGGACAGCAATTCATAGTACAGATGGACAATGACCCCAAGTATACAGCCAAAGCTACCCAGGAGTTCATGAGTGCAAAAAAGTGGAACATTCTGCAATGGCCAAGTTAATCACCAGATCTTAACCCAATTGAGCATGCATTTCACTTGCTCAAATCCAGACTTAAGACGGAAAGACCCACAAACAAGCAAGACCTGAAGGCTGCGGCTGTAAAGGCCTGGCAAAGCATTAAGAAGGAGGAAACCCAGCGTTTGGTGATGTCCATGGGTTCCAGACTTAAGGCAGTGATTGCCTCCAAAGGATTCGCAACAAAATATTGAAAATAAAAATATTTTTTTTGGGTTTGGTTTATTTGTCCAATTACTTTTGACCTCCTAAAATGTGGAGTGTTTGTAAAGAAATGTGACAATTCCTACAATTTCTATCAGATATTTTTGTTCAAACCTTCAAATTAAACGTTACAATCTGCACTTGAATTCTGTTGTAGAGATTTCATTTCAAATCCAATGTGGTGGCATGCAGAGCCCAACTCGCGAAAATTGTGTCACTGTCCAAATATTTCTGGACCTAACTGTAAGAGTGTGTGTGTGTGTGTGTGTATATATATCTGTGTGTAGGTTTGTGTATACTGTATATAATATATATATTTATATTTGTGTATATATATATAATATATATAATTTTTTTCTATAACTGGATATATCAGTATACTGTAAATATGTACTGTCTCTGCTTAGTGCACAGCACCCATCCCCACTCCCTGATCACAAATAGGGTAAGTTCACACAGTGAGTTTTTCGCGGCGTTTTTTACGCGTTTTTCGGGTGCGTTTTTGCCCAGAAAACTGCATGACTTTGCTTCCCACAGCAAAGTCTATGAGTTTTAATTTTTGCTGTCTGCACACAGCGTTTTTTTTTTCCAGCTGCGTTTTCTGTGGTGACCACAAAAACGCAGCATATCAATTATTCCCGTGTTTTTCACTGCGTTTTTCATCCATTGCGTGCAATGGGATGTTGAAAGACGCAATGAGAAACGCAAATTGTTATTATAGCTGCGTTTTGTTGCGTTTCTAAGACCAAAAACGCAACTATAAACGCAGGAGGTGGGTAGTAAAGTGACATGCACAGGAAGAGGATTCATTCTGTCAGTAAATACAGAAGCGTGAATCCTCCCGGTACCGTCACCGCCGCTTCCACCTCCAGTCCTGTGCATGTCAGCTCCCGTGCGGCGCCATGTTCGGGCGGGAGGTGGAGGCAGCTGCGAAATCAAAAGTGAACAGTAGAAAAAAAAAAAAATGTCATACTCACCTGTCTGCAGACTCCTGGTGCCATGCCCGCTCCCAGCTCCTCTCCGGCTGTGTGCAGATGGCCGGGACACCTCCGATAGCTTGCAGGACCTGGCGATGGATCACCTGATGCAGTCACCTGACGAGTCATCTGATCGTAAGTCTCGGGGTGACGCCGGCGCCCGGCCGATTTAACCTGTTAGCGGATGCCGTCAGGAGATTTCATCACTGATTACCGGCAGCTCCTGCAGCGATCAGACGGGATCAGACTCCTCCAATCGCTCCAGGAGCTGCCGGTAATCATCACATAAGTTTTTTTGTTTGTTTTCTTTGCGCTGATGCATCGGACTGCAATTCGCAGCGGGGGTGCCTAGAAAGCATGGGCACCCTGCACTGTGGACTCCAATCCCCAGCTGCCTAGTTGTACCTGGCTGGACTCAAAAATTAGGCGAAGCCCACGTTTTTTTTTTTTTTTTTTAAATTATTTGCAATAACAAAAAAAAAAAAAAAAAAAAAAAAAGGGGGCTTCCCTATATGTTTGGTTCCCAGCCGGGTACAAATAGGCAGCTGGGGGTTGGGGGCAGCCCGTACCTGCCTGTTGTGCCCGGCTAGCATACAAAAATATGGCGAGGCCCACGTAATTTTGTTTGTTTTGGGGGGGGGCAAAAATCCTGCATACAGTCCCGGATGGAGCATGCCGAGCCTTGTAGTTCTGCAGCTGTCTGCTCTCCTGCATACACTAGTGGAGAATGAAGAGCATATGGAAGAAGGAAATGACATCAGAACTTTTTTTTCTCCAGCAATCCTTAACGGCAATGTTCACTGATAAAAAAACGCAGTGAGAAAAAACGCAGCCAAAAACGCACCAAAATGCGGTAAAAACGCATCCGTTTTTCAAGACGCTGCGTTTGTGAGTCTTTAGCGCTAATAAATGCACAAAAACAGCGTCAAAAAAACGCAGTGTGTGCACATAGCCATACACTGTTTCAATGTTTTTTTTTTTTTTGTGTGCAGAGAACAGTGTCACTGTCAGTAAAGTGTTGCCAGCTCTTACACAGCGTGCATTGAGTACAAGGAAGCCGACTGGAGCTGGTGTGGGGAGAGGGAGTTGTGCACTACTAAGCAGCGGCAGTCAGACTTCTGCAGTCATATTGTTGTAGACAACGGGCCTCTCACATATGAAGACAGTCTAAATTTAAAATTCTTTGGAGGCCCAAACCGCTCTCATCATTTCTTAAACTTCTCTGGTAAAATAAAAGCTGCACTGTGGTTGTTCCAAGCAATAAACACCTGAGAAGTAAGACTCTCTCTCCTCTCCACCGCCCCCCCTCCAGGCAAGTCAGTATGAGAGGTTTTTAGTTGCATGCTGAGAGTCCCGGGAAAATGTTCTGAAGTTGGGGCGCTAGGAAGTCTGATTGCTTGAAGAAAGTGCTGGAGGCTGGAAGGAAAACTTCCAGCTGTTAAAGAGGTGGTTCATTGCTCTGCAATAGTCGCCACATCTCTGTTAAACTGATAAGGAAGGCTTTTTCCAAATACCTTGTTCAGCCAATTCTTCCTCTGACCGATGCTATTGTGGTTCGCTTATCCCCAATGAAGTAACCCCCTCCCCCACCTCCCTGGACTCCGTGACCTCTGACGTCCAGTGATGTCACATCAACTTCCAGTTGACCCGACCTCCCTGAGCCCGGCCACAGTCTCCCTGTGTGACTGGGCTGTGGGCAGCCTTTCACCGCTAGTCACAGACCAACATCGCTCCTGCTTGCGGCGATCTGCAGTGAAGGAGAGCGGCCACGACATGTTGCGCTGTGACGAGTGGTAAAATGCCACCCACAGCCAAGTCACTCAGGAAGACTCGGGCCAGGCTCGGTGATGTCGGGTCAACTGGAACTTTAATTGAAATCACCAGATCTCAGTGATCATGCGAGCCCCGGCGGTCACATCATGAGGTGAGCGGACCAGAATAGCGCCACTCAGAGGCAGAATTGGCTGATCAAGGTATTTAGAAAAAGCCTTCCCTATCAGTTTTACAGGGACGTGGACCCTATTGCGGAGTAGTGAACTCTATGCCGATGACACACACATCTACCTCTCTGGACCTGACATTACCTCTCTACTAACCAAAATCCCACAATGTCTGTCTGCTATTTCATCCTTCTCTGCACGATTCCTAAAACTTAACATGGACAAAACAGAGTTCATTGTCTTTCCTCCTCCTCACTCATCTCCTCCAACAAGCCTTTCCATCAAACTTGATAGTTGCTCACTCTCCCCAGTCTCACAAGCTCGTTGCCTTGAAATAACACTCGACTCAGCTCTATCCTTCAAGCCACACATCCAAGCCCTCTTCACCTCATGTAGACTACAACTCCAAAATATCTCCCGGATCCGTGCTTTCCTTAACCAACATTAACCATGACATACAAAGCCATCAACAACCTGTCTCCTCCTTACATCTGTGACCTAGTCTCCCGGTACCTACCTGCACGCAACCTCAGATCCTCACAAGATCTCCTGCTCTACTCCTCTCGTCTCCTCTTCTCACAATCGCATACAAGATTTCTCCCGTGCCTCCCCCTTGCTCTGGAACGCTCTTCCCCAGCATATCAGACTCTCCCCTACCGCGGAAAGCTTCAAGAGGAACCTCAAGACCAATCTCTTCCAACAAGCCTATAAACCTACAATAACCCTCAGACCAGTACACCACTGCGCAACCAGCTCTGTCCTCACCTATTGTACCAGCACCCATTTCCTGTAGACTGTGAGCCCTCGCGGGCAGGGTCCTCTCTCCTCCTATACCAGTCTGTTTTGTACTGTTAATGATTGTTGTAAAGAGCCATGGAATAAATGGCGGTATAATAATAAAAATAATAACCACCCCTTTAAGGATGTTGCATTCTTGTAGGGTGCCTAGAAGGAAAAAGCTGCATGCATCCCTGATTGGTAGTGGCTCTGTAGAGTCATTATTACCTACCCTTGAATAGTCATTAAGAAGCAGACTATGACCTAATCCACAGTGTACCTTGTAAAAGCTAAGACCAAGCAAATTTGGGCAGCTCAGCATCAATCTCTATTGTAGTTGAAGTGGTATTTCCATCTAGTACATTTATGCGAGACCCTTCTAATGAGACCCACATCCACCTGGAGAATAGGACCCTACCACTCAC
Source organism: Anomaloglossus baeobatrachus (assembly GCF_048569485.1). Classification (NCBI taxonomy): domain Eukaryota; kingdom Metazoa; phylum Chordata; class Amphibia; order Anura; family Aromobatidae; genus Anomaloglossus; species Anomaloglossus baeobatrachus. The sequence continues at coordinate 35,596,590 of NC_134362.1, forward strand.
TGATTTCATTACGGGGGGGTTTGAACACCTTGAACAAATGTATGGGAATTCCCACCATCTGTCCACTGTCAGCAGCAGGTGTCAGCGCTCCATTTGTTGGACCTTCTATATATTTATTATTATTATTCTTGCTTATATAAATACCATCTTATTGGAGGAAATTCACACAAACCCAGGGAGAACATATAAACTCCTTGCAGATTCTGTCCTGGGCGAGTCTTAACCCCTTCACGACGTTTGACGGATCTATCCGTCATGGATAGTGTGCCGTTAAGCCCCGCGGGCAGGGTGCGGCGATCAGCGCACATATCAGCCGTTTTCAACAGCTGACATGTGTGCCTGCATGTTATGAGTGGAAGCCAACAAAAACCTAAAACTTTAAATCACCCCCCTTTTACCCCATTGAAAATTAAAGGGTTAAAAAATATATATATATTATATATATATATAACACACACACACACACACACACACACACATTTGGTATCGCCGCGTTCAGAAATGCAAGATCTATCAAAATATAAAATCAATTAATCTGATCAGTAAACGGCAAAAAAGTGGCAAATAAATTACAAACGCCAAAATTACGTTTTTTGGTCGCCACAAGTTTTATGCAAAATGCAATAAACAGGCGATCAAAACATAGCATCTGCGCAAAAATGGTACCATTAGAAACGTCAGCTCGAGACGCAAAAAATAAGCAGTCGCTGAGCCATAGATCCCAAAAATGAGAACGCTACGGGTTTTGGAAAATACGCCACTTTTATTGGACAAGCTTGTGAATTTTTTTTAACCCCTTAGATACAAGTAAACCTATACATGTTTGGAGTCTACAAACTCACACCGACCTCAGGCATCACACCGACACATCCGTTTTACCATATAGTGAACACCGTGAATAAAACATCCCAAAAACGATTGTACGATCACACTTTTTTTGTAGTTTTTCCACACTTGGAATTTTTTTTGCTGTTTTCCAGTACACCATATGGTAAAACTTATAGTTTCATTTAAAAGTACAACTTGTCCCGCAAAAAAAAAAGCCCTCATATGGCAAGATTGACAGAAAAATAAAGTTATGGCTCTCGGAAGAAGGGGAGCAAAAAACAAAAACGCAAAAATGGAAAGTGCCCGGGGCTGAAGAGGTTAAACCCAGGACTTCAGTGCTGCAATGAAACATTGCTAACCACTAAACAATAGGCTAAAGAGTTGGACACAAGTCACAATGTATAAAGGAATGATGAAAAGCAGAAGTGCTATGGGAATACTAGACTGAAAAATACAATGAACTATCTGAAAGTGAAAAACATGAAAATGGAATATGCATAACTGCTATGAGTAATAGGAAGAAAAGAGATGTTTAGCCATTGTATTGATCAATACAAAAGAGCCCCAAAACCACGCCAAGGTAAATGCTAACCAGTAAGCCACCGTGCTGTCCTATATATATTTCACATCCTGTAAATATCTGAATTATATGAGATGGGAATGGCCTTCTAAAGGGGCTGTCCACAACGAGGACAATCTCTTCTCATTTCCCATGTTTTCCCCTGTCTTTTATGGCTGAGACGCAGACTTGTGTGGGTCATTTGGACCCTTGACTCCAAATCAAAAACAGATACATTTTTAAGAATCATTCAGTCTACAAAAAAAAACCAAAACATGGACATTAGAACAGTATCAGACTATTATGGGTACTGTTCTGTTCATATAAAACACTGATAAAACACATTCAGACCCTTTTTTTTTTGCATAGGGCCTGACAGGAGCAAGCAGAGACAAAGCTATTGAACCAGAGCTGTCACTCAAAGGGTTATTCTCAGCCTGTGTTCAGGGTGGGCACTACTCAAGTGTTTTTTTTCCCTTTCATTTATCTTCAGCTTGTCGGCTGGCGGATGTCGGATGTCGTAAATAACAAGTATAGGAATACTCATCCTCCCCTGTTCCGGCAAAACCTCTCTTCCACTGCTCCTGGAGATTGTTGACAGGCTGCAGCGGTGACTTCTTCTACACCATATATCAACCCCTGCAGCCACTCACTGGGCTTAGCAGCTGAGGCCAGTGAGTGACTGCAGTGGTCAGAGGCCCTTGAGAAAAAGAAAAAAAAATGGACGTACAATTATATACAAACTATTGTTTTGCTGCACCCAGAGACACTTCTTTACACTTTTTTTGTTTCTTTTTTTTTTTTATTAAATACACTGAATTGTCAAAGAAAGAAAACCACCTGTAAGGATTTCCTTTTCATTTTAGGTTTGGATTAAAACTGTAAAAGTGACACACTGTATTTGCTTTGGTCATAAAGCAAACACTATACAAAAAAAACAACAACAAGAAAACCTTTAAATACATGAAAGCGATATAACAATGCAAGCAATCAGGAGTATTGAGCGGAATTGGTTGTGCCCATTCAGACGCCGAAGCAGAAGGATTTCTGGTTAGGTGGCAGTCATAGCAACACATTTAATCCGATTGCCATTAGAGTGCATTTAATTAGTGGCTAAACAACTGGTGAGTTAAGAAATTGATGGGGAAAAAAAAAAAAAGAACAGATAAAGATGCATTTAATCTAGAGTGTTAGGAGATTTATGTCCTCCATTTATAAAATATATAGCAGAATTTTACACAAAAAGATGGCACCGTCAGCTCACAACGTAATAAAGACTGATATTATGTTGTAAAAAATAAAATAAAAATAAAAGCCAAATTTATTCATATAAACAACGGCCTGAATATCACTGAAAAGGGAGATTCCATCAGGCCGTTCTCCTTACGTTATATCCCCATTAAAAACAAAAATAAAACAATTCAGTGTCGAAGGCCATTGCACATGGACTAGTGGCATTCCTTACAAAAATATCAGTGGCCACTTATACCGCAATATACTTACACGTGTACTGCAATGCGGACATGCACGGCAGATCCTGACTGAATATTCATACCATATACACTAATAAAATCTACATTTAAACATCACGGAGCAGGCGCCTCTCCAAACCGCAAAGCTCTCGGATTGCACATTGCGATATCCCACACAATTATGGACTTTATATCCGGATATTAAGAAGAAGTAACTGATGCTCATTACAGGTCTTGATGTTCTCTTGCTCTCAGGGCTTCATAAAACATTTTGTACTTGTCAGAGGTAGTTCATTTTAATAAAGCTTTCCGTCAGCATCCACCACAAAAGCTGTCCGTAGTAAAGGTGCCTGGTAATACTGTCATGTATCGTGACATTTCCCTCTTATGTGCCACTTGTCTCCTAGTAGTGTCTATTGCGCTTCCACCCGGTAGGTTTCAGAAGGCCGTACTTGCCATGGCTCCAGGTGTAAAAAGTCGAGGCAGACTTCCCATAGTTTCCTCCAAATGCCGACAAGCGATTTTACCATCTTCTCCTGTGTTAGAAAACACACAAAAAAACAACAAACTGAAATAAGAAGATACAAGAGTAATGGAACACGTCCATAGAAAGACGTGCTAGGAGGACGGAAAGTACCATGCCCTACCAGGGACAGCTAGGTGTACAAAAGAGCAGGGGTTTATTACCAAGTTAGGCTGCTTTCACACTTCCGTTGTTTTGCATCAGTTGCAGTCCATCGCCTTGAGGAAATACGGTATCCTGCTAAATAATTTGCAGGATTCAGTTTTTTCCCCATAGACTTGTATGGACAACGGATTGCGACTCATGGCCTTGAGTTACATCCGAACGACTGACCATCGTTCATTGCAGGGCTGTGGAGTCGGTAGACTCAGACTCAGACTCAGACTCAGACTCAGACTCAGACTCAGACTCAGACTCAGACTCAGACTCAGACTCAGACTCAGACTCAGACTCAGACTCAGACTCAGACTCAGACTCAGACTGCTTATAGTTAGGTGAAAAAATTATTGTAATACATGAACATGTGTATGTGAACATCAGAGACATTTAATAATTTTTATGATACAATAATCAAGATATTTGGATAGAACATAATATATTTATTGGAATACAACTTTAGAACAAACTGTAATAAATTGTGAATATGTAATCCACTATGTAATATACAGTAGATTACATATATATCGTGTGTGTGTGTGTGTGTGTGTGTGTGTGTGTGTGTGTGTGTGTGTGTGTGTGTGTGTGTGTGTGTGTGTGTGTGTATATATATATATATATTACATATTGTATTACATATTTACAAGTTATTGCAGTTTTTTGTGTTCTAAAGTTGTATTCCAATAAATATATTTTATGTTCTATCCAAATATCTTGATTATTGTATCATAAAAATGATTAAATGTCTGATGTTCACATTGTACTACAATACAGTTTTCACTTAAATATAAGCATTATACTAAATATTATTTAGTAAAATATTCAGCACATTCTGCATTGCACTCCTGTCCCCAATTTATTATATATTTTAGGAGTCTGAGTCGGTGCATTTTATACCGACTCCGACTCCACAGCCTTGGTTCTTTGGAATCATAACAACTGATGGCAGGAGCGCAGCATGTAACGTTTTTTTGAGCGGCAGAATCCTTTTGTTTTCACTGTGCAGGCTCAGATCTTGTGTTTAATCATTGAAATCAAGGTCACTCTCTCTCGGCAGCCGAACGATCAGCTGATCGCCCGACTGTTGTGAATAATCAGCTGATCGGCCGGTGGACGCCTTTTGCGAACGATCAGCTGCTCGGCCGGCTTTTCTGAACAATCAGCTGATTGCCCAGCGGCCGCCTATCGATCAGCTGATCGTTCAGAGAAGCCGGCCGCCGGTAAAACCGTTAAAGAAAAAAAAAAAAAACAAAACCCTGATTGTTTTTTTTGCAGCATCAGTCACATCTGTTGTGTGACTGATGCAACGGATGTGTTGCAGATAGTGTCACAACTGATTGTGACGGATGCAAAACAACGGAAGTGTGAAAGCAGCCTAATACACAACAGCATATTCAGAAAACTTACCAGAAATAAAAATGTTCTGCCATTATATAACCCCTATCCTGTATTTTTCACCAGTTTCCCTCCCTCTACAGGCACTCTATCTAATTTTCAGTTTTCCACATGCGATTCTTGCACTTCTTTCTTTATGTAGCAGATAAGAGAAGCTGAAGTGCTAGAAGCTGCAGCACAACCTGACCGTGTATTACCGTGCCCAATGCCCCCCCTCTCCCATTCTGAATAGACTTGAAAAGCAGCTGCAATCTGATACTTCAGTGAGCAATCAGTCTTGTCTGGAGCAAAATGGATTTTTAGTGAATGAAGAGTTAAGGCCGCTTTACACGCAACGATATCGCTAACGAGATGTCATTGGGGGTCATGTAATTCATGACGCACATCCGGCCTCGTTAGCGACCTCGTGGCGTGTGACACATATGAGCAACCGCTAACGATGCAAAATACTCAAATCGTTGATTGACACGTCGTCCATTTCCCAAATATCATTGCTGATTTTGGACGCAGGTTGTTTGTCGTTCCTGAGGCAGCACACATCGCTACGTGTGACACCCCGGGAACAACAGCGTTCCTGCGTCCTCAGGCAACGAGGTGTGCGTGACTTTCACGCGGCTGCTCTCCGCCCCTCCGCTTCTATTGGCCGCCGGCCGTGTGACGTCGCTGTGACGCAGCACGAACCGCCCCCTTAGAAAAGAGGCTGTTCGCCGGCCACAGCGACGTCGTTAGGAAGGCAAGTATGTGTGACGGGAACTAGCAATTTTGTCCGCCACGGGCAGCGATTTGCCCGTGATGCACAAACGACAGGAGCGGGTGCGAACGCTAGTGACATCGCTGCGTGTAAAGCCCCTTTAAGGGTCCCGTTACACGTAGCGATGTTTCAGCACTCCCGACAACGATACAACCTGGTCAGGATCGCTGGTACGTCGCTACATGGTCACTAGTGAGCTGGCAAAAAGGCAGATCTAATTAACGACGCAGCAACGATACGGCGATCCGTATAATGACCTCGGCGGTCGTTGGGACCCTGTCACACAGCAGCTATTCTAACGACTCAGACCTCGATGGAGGCGTAGTCTTTCCACCCGGGCGTGCCTTTGCGTTGCCTTTTCCACGCCCCTCTGCTCCGATTGGTGGCCACTACTGCTGCATTGTCATGCTCGGATTGGGCGACCTTGCCATTAGAAGACAACGCTGTAGCCCTTCCTTCCTTCATTCCTGAGTGCGTGCATGTCCGTGGATCGTAATATACCTCCTTTATGGCAAGGTCGCCCAATCATAACGCAGTTGTGACCTCCAATCGGAGCGGAGGGGACGTTGAAAAGACAAAGCAAAAGCACGCCTGCGTTGCCAACGAGGTCGCTCATCGTTATGGCGTCAAACACAGCGATTCATGCTGCCCAGCCGGACACCAACGATCAAAAAATGAACCAGGACGTTCAGGTACAATCGGCGATATCGCAGCGGGGGGGTGGGTGGTCGCGGCTGTGTGTCACATGTAGCGAGATTGCTAGCGAGGTCACTGTTGTGTCACAAAACCTGTGACGTTTCAGCGATCTCGCTACGTGTAATGGGGCCTTTATGGATGGAGAAGTGGCTAAAAAACATTTGGCAAGATCTATTAGGTTTAAAATTGTTTCATAGTTTATCACCAATTGCTGAGCCACAAAAATGGAATTCTTAGAATGTAGGAAAAGGTAGAAATGCAGACATGGTGGCGGGATAGTGACCCACTTTATCTCAAAAGGACCCCTCAGCACAAGAGCTGCACCTCCCCACAAATAATCCACCATTCTGTAACCTTTCCCTTTATAAACTAGGAAATTGAGAAAGCTGAACAGTAAAACAAGTCAATGACTTCACTTACCAAAAAGCACCAGACTGTGTTTGGCGGCCTCCTTCACCTCCTCTTTGTCGGTTTGGCACAGGTATACAAGTTGCTCTATGCTTTCTTTGGCCTGTCGACGTACAGAAGAAAATACGTATAATTAAATTTTGTGCAAACCTGATGCTCTTTAAGGCGCCACTCAAGCGATTTTTTTTTGGGGTGGTGTTTAGTGCTGGAGTGGCGCTTCACCTTTTACTGATGCCACTCCGATCTCGCAGTGCTATCTTGTGCCTGTAATGTCTGACTAGCCGGAAGTCAGAACGTTCGTCACAAGAGCTCAATGCAACTCTATAAGTGCCAGAACAAGGCTCTCATAGACTTGTATTGAGATGTGACCTCTATGAAGCACTGGAGCTGCCAGCAGGTCACAAATTGCAGAGACCGACCGTAGTGGCAGTGATCGAAGATGAAGCCGTCGTAAAGTGAGTATCGGGCAGGGGTATTAGATTTAACGCACCACTCCAGTGGTGCAATAAAAAGAAAACACTGGAGTGGTGCTTCAAGATAACACATCATCATACATAACTAAAAATAGTATGTGCAAAGCTTCAGATGTATAGTCCATTACACCCAAAGCACTTTTTCTCCAGTCCTTCAGGACACGACTTTGGAAAGGAGATCAGCCATGTGGGACGGCAGATATTCTCAGATTACAGAGCGCTTTCTTCTTAGGCTGCTTTCACACATCCGGTTTTTGCCGTGCGGCACAATACGGCGCTCTGCAGAAAAAACGCAACTGGTTTTTTTTTTGCCGCCAGTTGCGTTTTTCCCGCATAGACTTGCATTAGCGCCGTATTGTGCCACATGCCTTGCGTTGCGTCCGTTTTTTGCCGGATGCGGCATATTTAGTCCATGAGGCGGCCGGATGGAACGTTGCCTAGCACGTTTTTTCGTGCGGCGAAAAAAGCCGAATCAGGCGCAATTCACAATGCAAGCCTATGGACGCCGGATGCGGCGTCCTGTGGCAAAAACAGCATGCGGCCGCCGGATGCATTTTTTGTACTGCACATGCTCAGTATCAAGCCGCATCCGTCAAAAACCGGACGGGCCGCATGGGAAAAACTTATGCAACGGATCCGTTTTTTTCGCCGCATCCGTTGCATAGGTTTTTGAGCTGGATTGTGCCGCTCAGCACAAACCGGATGTGTGAAAGCAGCCTTAAAGGGAATGTGCGATCAGGAAATGACCTATTGTTTAAATTGGGTCTTTATGTTAAATGTATTTCTTGTTTAATGTTTGATAATGGTGCTTTCAATTTTTTAATCTCTTTCACTCTATCTACACTGATAAGGATGTTATTGGGAATTTTAACCTGTACCAATAAGGCTATGGCCACACAGGACTTTTTTTTGGCAAGTTTTTTTCCTGACCAAAACCTGATTTTGGGGCAGGAAATCTTCTTTGAGTCATCTGCGTTTTTGGTGCGTTTTTCATGTGGTTTTTTTTAGCGGCGTTTTTGCTCCAGATTTGCTGCTTTTTTTCTACAAAATGGGTTGTACAATGAAAAAACGCAGCAAATCTGCAGCAAAGAACTGACATGCTCATTCTTTAAAAACCTGACCAAAAACGCAGATGTTTGCCGAAAACAGTCAGGAAAAAAACCTGATGTGTTTGTGTGCATGAGATTTCAGAAATCTAAGACTTTGGTGCGACTGTAAAAAGCAGCTTTTTATTAGCATGGATTTACATAAAACCATGGCAAATCTGCAGCTAAAAAACGCAGCAAAAATTACCAAAAAATCCCTGTGTGAACATAGCCTAAAATGATTTTTATGTCCGTGGCTTTCAGTTTCGGGTGTCTTGGCAGTGACTATCCGTGCTCCAGGATTATTAGTGAGCTGGACTTTGTTTCTTCAAACCCGTGGAATCGCAGCAGCTGGAATACCTTTATTTTGCCACCTTGTGTTAGGTCTCACACAGCCATACTAGGTGAGCAGCCCTGCTTTGTTTTATATCAGTAATTACACTAAATTATCTCCACAGCCTAGTTGAAGATTAAAGGGAACCTGTCAGCAGAAATTTCGCCCAAAACCTAAAAGATTCCCCCTCTGCAGTTCCTGGGCTGCATTCTAGGAAGGTCCCTGTTATTATTGTGCCCCATGTGAGACCAAAATAAAGCCTTTATAAAGTGGTACCTTTTTGTATGCAGCTTCTGTAAATGGGACACGGGGGCGGGCTGCCTGATGGCCGTTATTCTGCCTCCTGGTCCTGTATGCCGCCCCCCATCGCTCCTTTCCATAGCTGATGCACCGCCCACTGCTCCAGCCGTCCACGCGCATGCCCAGTGCCAGTCTCACGGGACTGAGCAGTGTGACCGCTGGTGACGTGTGCGCAGGCAAGTGATTATGGGCGGGACTGTGACTGTTATCAGCAAGTACCCGCCCATAATCTCGTGAGCGCGCAAACCTCTCCAGCGGTCACACTGAGCTCAGTGTAGATGCTAGACTGTATGGGCTGCTTCCAGGGATGACGTCCCTTTGTCACGTGATAGGGGCGTGTGCAAAATACTATCACGTGACAAAGGGACGTCATCCCTGGAAGCAGCCCATACAGTCTAGCATCTACACTGAGCTCAGTGTGACCGCTGGAGAGGTTTGCGCGCTCACGAGATTATGGGCGGGTACTTGCTGATAACAGTCACAGTCCCGCCCATAATCACTTGTCTGCGCACACGTCACCAGCGGTCACACTGCTCAGTCCCGTGAGACTGGCACTGGGCATGCGCGTGGATGGCTGGAGCAGTGGGCGGTGCATCAGCTATGGAAAGGAGCGATGGGGGCGGCATACAGGACCAGGAGGCAGAATAACGGACGGCAGAAAGCCCGCCCCCGTGTCCCATTTACAGAAGCTGCATACAAAAAGGTACCACTTTATAAAGGCTTTATTTTGGTCTCACATGGGGCACAATAATAACAGGGACCTTCCTAGAATGCAGCCCAGGAGCTGCAGAGGGGGAATCTTTTAGGTTTTGGGCAAAATTTCTGCTGACAGGTTCCCTTTAAAAACTACGACACACGGCAAGCAAAATCGGACAAGTGGAATGTGATAAAAAAAAAATTTTAATTCCACTCGGACCAATGTTACTCTATCAGGCAGTTCCCATCTGCAATTTTTTTATTTCCTCAGGCGGAATCACACAGAGAAAGCTGCGGGTGTATGCGAGAGCCGTATTCAGTCGCACCCATACAAGTCTATGGGTGTGAGTGAAACATCAGACTGCACTCAGATGACATCAGAGTGCAGTGCAATATACGCATCAGCTGATGGAGGAGATTGAGAGATTAATCCCTCCCTCTCCTCCGGAGTGCAAAATCAGATCACAGTTGCATGACACTCGGCTCACGTTTGCAGCAGAGCAGGAGCCGAGGGTCATTGACATCTCGCATCGGATGCCATACGCTAGTGTGGCCCTAGCCTAAGAAGCGGACAGGTATGGAAGATAACGGAGAGATTTACTACACGTTTCTACCGCTCACCTTTAAACATCCCAGTGCAGCACAACCTGCCACACGCACAGGCACGTCTTCATCTTCCAACTGCTCCAAGTAAGACACCAGAGCCTGCAAGACACAGATATTCAGAACACGACCCATCTATATGAGGGTTAACAGCAATACTGGCAGCAGGTTACCACTATTTAAAGGCAAAAACGGGGTTAAATAGGATGAGGAGATTGTGGTGTATGTATGAAGATGTACAGCAAAAGAAAGGAGCGAAAATCACAAAAAAGGCTAAATGGAGGTCTGCACCGGATGAGAAGATGTCAAACATCAGTCATTAAAATTATTATTGTTTATTCTGCCTTTGACACATTCGGACCAGTTCGGTATTGACTTGTCAAATCTGTTTTTTTAAGGGTGGTACCATTTTTGCTCTAGAAACAAGAATTCCTAGCAAAACTTTAACTTTGTCATACTATAGCAGGAGATCTAATTGTTAGACTTGTAGCTAACACATTAAAATATATATTCTACCCATGGGTATAAAAGGGCTATTCCAGTAATATTGTTGATATTTAAAGGGAATCTGTCAGCAAGTTCTTGCTATATAAATCTGAGAACAGCATGATGTAGGGGATGAGACCCTGATTCCAGCAATGTATCATTAGTCTGTATTTTGCTGTTTCAATGGAATATCAATAAGAGATTATCACTACAGGACTAAGTGTCTCGTGCCTCCTGGTCCAACCCTGTTTCATGCAGTAAGTAGCAGCTTTCTGTCAATGATGGACCCGTAGAAGTGCATAGTTAGCGCGAAACAGCCGTAGTCCTGGGGGAGCTTGCACCCAGCTCTGCCACCACCTTTTTTATGCACTTTTTTTGTACCAATAAATCCTTTTATGAACCTTGGAGTTTCTTCTATGGGGATTACTTGATGGATATCTGCCTCTTTTGAAGTGTGCCCCTCTGAGCTGGTTTGATTTTTAGATCTGGAGCAGCTTTTCTCTGGCCACCCAACTATGAAAGGTAAACCCTGGTTGTGCAAGATCAATTCTTTGTATATTGACAGATCGCTGCAGTGAAACAATGTACACAAAGCGGCCAATCAGTGGTGTGGACGGGGTTATATAGGGCTCAGCATTATGAGCTCTGCAGCAGTGAAAACAGGGATTGTTATCACAACTGCTGCATACAGTAAACTAAGTGATACATTTCTGGAATCAGAGATTCTGTCTCTACATCATGTTGCTATCAGATTACATAGCAAAAACCTGCTGACATATGTCCTTCACGCAATTCTTTCATTAATTGGGACCTCACAGCTTCAGAGCCATTAACAAGTGCATATAATAAAATTACTTGTTCTTACCCTTTCTTTAAAAGGTTGTTGTTCACAGAAGCTTCTAAGTAATGAAGACGTCGCTGCAATGACTCTGCTGTTTCCATTAGTAAGTAAAAGGCTCAGCGTCTTGAATCCTTCCTTCTGTATGCTGCACTCGGATACTTTCTTCAAGGCTTTCAGAACAACATTCTGATCGTCCGAATTCAACTTTTGCACAAATAATACTAAAAAGTAATAAAAAGATGGTCATAATGAAAGCTTTAAATTACCCCATAGATATTCTCTATCTAAAGCATTAAAAGTGAATTATGGAGGTCTTCCCAGAAAATAAATTCTCATGCAAACCATTACTGAGCAGCAGAATAAAGAGGATAAAGCAGAAAGCCGAGCACCTCGGCCCCTTCCAGACTGCAGCTCAACTCATTCAAGTGAAGCAGCATCGTCAGTTTGCTGAAAAATAGAGGCCTTGGAGATTGGACATAATCAATCATAATGGACGGTCTATATCTATGCAGATTTCAAGACGAAATTAATAGTGTACTCCAGGTGTTGCTGACAAATCTGACTAAAGGGACAATAAGTTGCACAGTCTCCTACTTTTTTTAGTCCAAAAAAAAAAACCTATCTTGCGTGTGGTTTTTTGAGGCATTATGAAGCCTACCTGCTGAGATATTTGACAGCTATCTTAAGTCTATGACACGTTTAAAAATAATCTGTCACCAGGTTTTTGCTGCCCCTCCTGAGAGCAGCATAAAGTAATGGCCGGGACCCCAATTTCATGAAGGACTGGGTCACTTAATGGGCTTCTTGCTGTAGTTTTATCTCTTGGTTCTATCAGTGACGAGTTCCTGCTATGTAGACCGCCATAATCATGACTTTTTCATATCCCAGTTCTATACCACTGACTAGCAACATTCTGCCTATGCACAGGGGACACAGCTGCCAGTCAGTAATGTGGGCGGGGTTATACAGAGATTTGCTAGATCTGCAGCAAGTGTCTGGAATGAGGGTCTCTTTCCCTAGATTATGCTGCTCTCGGATTACATAGCAAAAACCTGCTGACACTATTAAAGGGAACCTGTCATCAGGAATTTGGCTTTCAACCTAAACGTTTCCCCCTCTGCAGCTCCTGGGCTGCATTCTAGGAAGGTTTTTGTACTTTTTGTGCCCCTTTTTAAACCAAAATAAACACTTTATAAACTTGTACCTTTCTGTTTGAAAATCTTGTTAATTTTCCATGGGGGCGGGCTGTGTGGCGTCCGTTGCTGTAGCTTACGCCGCCCCCCATGCTCCAAATCATGCCTCATAACGCCGCCCACTGCGCCGAGGTCCCGTCCACGCCGGGACACCTAGTGACGTGGTCGCATGCACGAGAGTATGGGCGGCGCTGTGATTGCATCGCAAGTGCGCGCCCATACTCTCGTGTGCGCGCTCTCCCCTCTGTACGTCGCTCAGATCCTCTGCTTCTCCTGTGCTCCGCTCCTCCCATCTATTTCCTGCTGCAGGGTACGATGGGAAGGAGGTGACGTCGGGCCGGCGCAGAACGCTGGAGGCAGTGGGGGAGAGCGCGCACACGAGAGTATGGGCGCGCACTTGCGATGCATTCACAGCGCCGCCCATACTCTCGTGCCTGCGACCACGTCACTAGGTGTCCCGGCGTGCACGGGACCTCGGCGCAGTGGGCGGCGTTATGAGGCATGATTTGGAGCATGGGGGACGGCGTAAGATACAGCAACGGACGCCACACGGCCCGCCCCCATGGAAAATTAACAAGATTTTCAAACAGAAAGGTACAAGTTTATAAAGTGTTTATTTTGGTTTAAAAAGGGGCACAAAAAGTACAAAAACCTTCCTAGAATGCAGCCCACGAGCTGCAGAGGGGGAAACGTTTAGGTTGAAAGCCAAATTCCTGATGACCATCAGTTGTGGATCTGGGACCTCACATTTATCAATATGGTATACAATTAAAATGTCACAAAATTGAGCCATAAAATTTTTATTTTTACCTTCTTTTGATAAATCAGAAATGAGAGAATCCAAATTAGTGGCCGTGGAAGAATCAAAGTATCTCCAATACTGAAATATTGTCATCTGTTCATCGTAAGTGGTCCTGGATCTTCTCGGCAACTTTTGATCCAAAATGTCCTCAACAAGCTTCACAAGGACTGAAAAATAGAACAGAGTTTAGAGAATACTTATACAAATACTGAATTTTTCAATACTACTAAAACGAGTCATCAGGGGGAAGGGGTCATGAAAATCCAGAAAAAATATATCTCCTAAGGGGGTCACTTCATTGTGATTTCTGTAATATATCCCATGAATTCACGACTGGAGGTTTATATTGGTAAGATCCAAACCCCCGATGATCACTACAATAAGGCTAGGTGCACACGGGACAATGAACCCATGGATTTTGCCGCAGAAAACCTGCGGATTTATCTGGATTTTCTAGATAAATCTATAGGTTTTAGCAACTACAGACACTGCCTATGTTATCCTATGGGATTTGGGGAGTGCTGTATCAATGGTGCGGTATGTGCGGCTGCGAAATATGCTGCGGGACATCTACAGCCGCACGTAACTGCCAGTCAATTATTCATGGGGAAATATCTGCGGAATTCCCGCTCCTCCACTATGGAGATGCAGGGGAGGAATTCCACAGGTATTTCTGCACTTGTCCCGCAGGTTTACCGCAACAAAAATGCTCGAATCCCGCAGCAATGTATGTTCTCCCCATGTTTGCATGGGTTTCCTCCCGGTTCTCCAGTTTCCTCCCACACTCCAAAGACCTACTGATAGAGACTTTAGATTGTGATCCCCAATGGGGACAGTGTTCCTGATTAATGTAAAGTGCTGCGGAATAGGTTAGTGTGCCACCCCCGTGCCAGCAGCCGGCGCTGCTCGGATCCAGACCTACGGTACGTCTCAAGGGGTCTTCTGGACCCGGGGGTCGCGCGGACATTCCGAATAAAAGAGGGGACGTAGATTTATGGGGATTTGCAATAAACTGTCTGTGACGCCACCCACGGTGTGTGGTGAGGTGCGGCACCACCGCTGCGGGTCTCCCAGGAACGTAGGGCTGGCAGCTGGATGTTAACCCCTCCGTGGGTAGGGGTGGATGTCCCGGGCCCAGTGTTTCTGTGGCGAGGGTGATGGTTGCAGGGGCCGGCGCACCCGGCCAAGCCAGGGTTGTACTCACGATAAAAATAAAGCACACAAGTCCTGTAGTAAACTAACGGGATGGTGGCCGGCTGCCGCTGATTGATGCATCTGATCCTACACCTGGGTGATAGTCGGAACCTTTTCCCTCTGCACTTTGTTGTGTTGGTGGATCTTCCCGGTCCTTTGGTTGGGAGCCGTGCCCGTCTGACGCTGACCCTTGGGATCTATGGGCCCTGGCGGTGGCCTTATCCCTCACTGTGGGTGGTTGTCTACTTTTCGGGACTTAGGTTGGGACAGGACCTGTAATCCTGCCCTCAATCGGTTAATTAGCTAGGCCGTCGGTGCCTGTCCTAGCTGCAGGGTCTGAGTACCCCCTTTGTGCTCACGGTTTCCGGACCGGTTCTCCGGTGTCTGTACCAGCGGGCTCCTACCCGGTCCACCTGGGATCCCCGGCTTAGTCTTCCAGTCTCCTGCGGGCTCCGACTACCGTCTGCCACCTAGCCAAGGTGTCAGGGCTTTGACCCTGGCACCTGTCAGCTCGAGCTCCAGGCCTTGGCTGCCTGAGCTCCTCTTAGACTCCAACTTGAACTTCCACTCCAAACTCCACTTCACTCTGACTCAAACTCCACTGTTTTCCCGCCCCGGGCTCTCTAGACTCCTTGGCGGGCGTCTTCCAACCGCCTGGTTCCGCCCCCTGGTGTGTCTGTCCTTCCCTGAGGGGGGTGACTAGGATTTTAGGTCGGCTGGTGTAACCCTTTGTGGGACTGGTGTTATGCGGGGGCCTATGTGTCCAACTACCTAGTTTTCCAGGGCGCTACATTAGCGCTATATAAAAATAAAGATTTATTTTTTTTTATAGCTGCGGATTCCGGGCAGCAGCTGCGGTAAACCTGTGGACAAACCTGCGGAAACATCCACTGGTACATTGTCCCGTGGGCACATAGCATAAAGAGGCAAAGGCGCTCGTTACAATGTGGACTCCCATTAGCTGCCATCTACTATGTCCATCACTCACCAGTAAAGTCACGACTCCTACAGGCAGCCTGATAAAGGATATAACAGTCTGCCAAATCAGGCCAATTTTTGATGCAAGCCCCCAAAAAGTCATGCGCTCCAAAAAAGTTAACTATGGGCACAGAGTATCAGTAAAGGGCGTGACTAACAACATTTATTGAGCAGACAATGTAGTCAATTTTGGTGCAAATCTGCTCATAGGAGATTTACATTTTGCTTTCTGGCCTTAGGATCATCTATAAAATGTGCAAAATTTGACTTGATGTTCTCCAACCCTGGTGTATTAATAATCAGTTGTTGTTTGAGGACCAATAGGAAGACCAGGGGAGGAAGAAATGGCAGATCCAAAACAATCCATGGTGCTTAGTCCGGCACAATGTTGTACTCACCAGCGTCAGACAGTCCTGGTTGTTGCAGGTTGATTTGTTCAGCGTATCGACTACTAAGGGACTGCAAAAGCGTCTCCGCAGAGCAAACAAACACGTCCGACGGCTGCACACAGTCATTCCAAAACTCCACAATCCCTTCTTTTGGTGGTGAAAATTTCAAAACTGAAAAACATAGAAAAGAATAAAAAGTTGGGAAGACAACCGCTGGCAAGATAGCCAAGACTGGAAAATACCAAAAGGCAAAGAATTCCAACCCAAAACTAATCTATAACATCGGTTCTGTATGGACAGTGAGTGCACAAGATGGAATCGACGTCAGAAACTAAGCAATGAGCCTGGCTGTAGCTGTCAGAGAAGATCGTGGGGGTCCTGCCAGCAGAAAAGGGGAGCTTTGTGGGATCAATAGACTTGGACTTTATGTCAAATAAAAGAAGAGGGTGATAAAACTTCTAAGTTGATTATTAGCCTTTTATACCTAAAATTCACAACAGTAGTCAAAAAATATCTTATTCTTTTCATTATAGGCAAACGTTTCAATTGAATATGCCACCAGTAATGGCAAACAATCTACAATGTGATTAAACCCATAAAGGATGTAATCGATGATAAAAAGCATTTACAGGACTGTAAAAAAGGAGTACGGGTAAGTTCACACAGTGCGTTTTTTCGCGGCGTTTTTGGCCTCAAAACTGCATGACTTTGCTTCCCCAGCAAAGTCTATGAGTTTTCATTTTTGCTGTCCGCACACAACTTTTTTTTTTTTAAGCTCCGTTTTTGAGCTTAAAAATATAATAAAAAAAAAAAATGGACATGTCAATTCTTTCCTGCGTTTTTCTACATTTTCCCCCCATGCAATGCATTGGAAAAACGCAGAGATCAAAAACGCAGCCAAAAATGCACCAAATCGCGGTAAAAACGCATGCGTTTTTTGCCGCGGGTGAGTTTTTGTGCGTTTTTAGCGGCCAAAAACGCAGCGTGTGCCCATAGCCTAAAAGGTGAAAATAGGTAGATCAATTAAAAATTAGCATACGTAAAAAAAAGAAAATCAGACAAAAGGAGAAAAAAAAAAAATAATCCTTAACAGCATCAAAACCAGAAAACCTCTCAAGCTGTAGCCGGGAAAGAGGTTTTCCAGTTTCAATGCTTTTACAATATCAGTAGTCAATATTGCACAATAAAGAGTTCACCCTATCACAAGTAATTAAGACATAATGGTGGAAGGAGATGGGGAAACAAATACCGTATTTTTCGCTTTATAAGACGCACTTTTGTTCCCCCAAATTTTGGGGGAAAGTAGGGGGTGCGTCTTATAAGCCAAATATACGGGGGGGGGGGGTATATCCCTCCGTGCTGCTCTTCCTTACTTCCTGGTTCTCAGTGCGGTCATGTGATCGGCACAGCAGACTGAGATCTCTGCGTGCCTGATCACAGTGGAAGCAGGGACACGGGGAGAAACACTGGAGGGGGTAAGTAAAGCTTTTTTATTTTAGAATGAGCAGCAGCACGGGGGCCATATCTAACACAGGGGAGACATGTGCCATCACAGGGGGGCGCAGGCTCATAATATGCACCGCTGCCCCAGCCCCTCACTGCGTGCGATTTCAGCACCACCGGAGATGGACAGCGGCTGTGCATATTATATGAGCGGGAGCAGGAGATCAAACGCTGCCGCCGCAGCGTTCACCTGCCCCCAGCACAGCGCCCCCACCTTCCCTGGACCCTGCAGTGTACACACACACATACATACATACATACATACATACATACATACATACATACATATATATATATATATATATATATTAATACATATATATACACACACATATATACATACATACATATTATAAATAAGAATGAAGGGAATTTTGTTTACTTACCGTAAATTCCTTTTCTTCTAGCTCCAATTGGGAGACCCAGACAGTGGGTGTATAGCTACTGCCTCTGGAGGCCGCACAAAGAACTACACTTAAAAGTGTAAGGCCCCTCCCCTTCTGGCTATACACCCTCCCGTAGGAGTACGGATTCCTCAGTTTTAGTACCAAAGCAAGAAGGAGGAAAGCCAATAACAGTTTCAAAAACAAATTCAATCCGATAACTAGATCGGAGAACTTAAGAAACAACGTGAACAACATGTGCACCCGAAAAAACGAAACCCTAAAAACAGATAGGGCGGGTGCTGGGTCTCCCAATTGGAGCTAGAAGAAAAGGAATTTACGGTAAGTAAACAAAATTCCCTTCTTCTTTTTCGCTCCTAATTGGGAGACCCAGACAGTGGGACGTCCAAAAGCAGTCCCTGGGTGGGTAAAAAGATACCACATGAACGGGCTGTCATACAGCCTCTTCCTACAGGTGGGCCACCGCCGCCTGAAGGACCCGTCTACCTAGGCTGGCGTCTGCCGAAGCGTAGGTATGCACTTGATAGTGTTTGGTAAACGTGTGCAGACTCGACCAGGTAGCCGCCTGGCACACTTGCTGAGCCGTAGCCTGATGCCGCAACGCCCAGGACGCACCAACGGCTCTGGTAGAATGGGCCTTCAGTCCAGATGGAATCTGAAGCCCAGCAGAACGGTATGTGTGAAGAATTGGTTCCTTGATCCACCGCGCCAGGGTGGATTTGGAAGCTTGCGATCCCTTATGCTGACCAGCGACTAGGACAAAGAGCGCATCCGAACGGCGTAGAGGCGCCGTGCGAGAAATGTAAATCCTGAGTGCTCTCACCAGGTCCAACAGATGTAAACCCTTTTCAAATTGGTGAACTGGATGCGGACACAAAGATGGCAAAGTGATATCCTGATTGAGATGAAAGGAAGAAACCACCTTGGGAGAAAACTCTGGAATTGGACGCAGTACTACCTTGTCTTGGTGAAACACCAGGAAGGGAGATTTGCAAGATAACGCCGCCAGCTCGGACACTCTTCGAAGAGATGTGACCGCTACAAGAAAAACTACCTTTTGTGAAAGCCGAGAAAGGGGAACCTCTTTCAAGGGCTCGAAAGGCGGCTTTTGAAGAGCAAGGAGAACCTTGTTCAGATCCCAGGGTTCCAATGGCCGTCTGTAAGGAGGAACGATATGACAAACTCCTTGGAGAAACGTGCGTACTTTAGAAAGCTGTGCCAAGCGCTTCTGAAAGAATACGGATAACGCGGAGACTTGACCCTTAAGCGAGCTAAGGGACAAACCTTTTTCCAACCCAGACTGCAGGAAGGAAAGAAAAATTGGCAATGCAAATGGCCAGGGAGAAAACCCTTGAGCCAAGCACCACGCTAAGAATATCTTCCACGTCCTGTGATAGATCTTAGCTGAGGATGGTTTTCTAGCCTGTCTCATTGTGGCAACAACTCCCTGAGATAAACCTGAGGCCGCTAGGATCCAGGACTCAATGGCCACACAGTCAGGTTCAGGGCCGCAGAATTCAGATGGAAAAACGGCCCTTGAGACAGCAGATCTGGACGGTCTGGTAGTGCCCACGGTTGGCCTACCGTGAGATGCCACAGATCCGGGTACCACGACCTTCTTGGCCAATTTGGAGCGACGAGTATGGCTCGCTGGCAGTCGGACTTGATTTTCCGGAGAACTCTGGGTAACAATGCTAGAGGTGGGAACACATAGGGGAGTCGGAATTGCGACCAATCCTGAACCAAGGCGTCTGCCGCCAGCGCTCGGTGATCGTGAGACCGTGCCATGAAAACTGGGACCTTGTTGTTGTGCCGTGACGCCATCAGATCGACGTCCGGCGACCCCCAGCGGCAACAGATCTGTTGAAACACGTCCGGGTGAAGGGACCATTCTCCTGCGTCCATGCCCTGGCGACTGAGAAAGTCCGCTTCCCAGTTTTCCACGCCTGGGATGTGAACTGCAGATATGGTGGACGCTCTGCTTTCCACCCACGTCAAAATCCGCTGGACTTCTTGAAAAGCTTGGCGACTGCGTGTTCCCCCTTGGTGGTTGATGTACGCCACCGCCGTGGAATTGTCCGACTGAATCCGAATCTGCTTGCCTTCCAGCCATTGTTGGAAGGCTCGCAGGGCAAGATAGATTGCTCTGATTTCCAGAACATTGATCTGCAAGGTGGACTCTTCCTGAGTCCACGTCCCCTGAGCCCTGTGGTGGAGAAACACCGCTCCCCACCCTGATAGGCTCGCATCTGTCGTGACCACTGCCCAGGACGGGGGAAGGAACGACTTTCCCTGTGACAATGAGTTGGGGAGAAGCCACCAACGTAGAGAGTCCTTGGCAGTCTGAGAGAGGGAGACAGTCCTGTCGAGGGACGTCGATTTCCCATCCCATTGGCGCAGAATGTCCCATTGGAGAGGGCGCAGATGAAACTGCGCGAACGGGACTGCCTCCATTGCTGCTACCATCTTTCCTAGGAAATGCATGAGGCGCCTCAGTGAGTGCGACTGGCTCTGAAGGAGAGATTGCACTCCAGTCCGTAGCGAGCACTGCTTGTCCAGTGGAAGCCTCACTATCGCTGATAGAGTATGAAACTCCATGCCAAGATAAGTCAGAGATTGGGTCGGGGTTAGATGAGACTTTGGAAAGTTGATAATCCACCCGAAAGTCTGGAGAGTGTCTAGCGCCACCTTCAGACTGTGTTGGCATGCTTCTTGAGAGGATGCCTTTATAAGCAGGTCGTCTAGATACGGGATGACCGAGTGACCCTGCGAGTGCAGAACAGCTACTACTGCTGCCATGACTTTGGTGAAGACCCGGGGGGCTGTTGCCAGACCGAAGGGTAACGCTACGAACTGTAGGTGCTCGTCGTGTATGACGAAACGTAGAAAACGCTGATGCTCTGGTGCAATCGGCACGTGGAGATACGCATCTTTGATGTCTATTGATGCTAGAAAATCTCCCTGAGACATTGAGGCTATGACGGAGCGTAGGGATTCCATCCGGAACCTCCTGACTTTTACGTGTCTGTTGAGCAACTTCAGATCCAGGACGGGACGATACGATCCGTCCTTTTTTGGGACCACAAACAGATTGGAGTAAAAACCGTGACCCTGTTCCTGAAGAGGGACGGAGGTCACCACTCCTTCCGCCTTTAGAGCGGCCACCGCCTGCAACAGAGCATCGGCTCGGTCTGGTGGTGGAGAAGTTCGGAAGAAACGAGTTGGCGGACGAGAACTGAACTCTATCCTGTACCCGTGAGATAGAATATCTCTCCCCCAACGGTCCTTGACGCTTGCTAGCCAAATGTCGCCAAAGTGGGACAGCCTCCCACCGACCGCGGGTGTGGGCATCGGAGACCGCAAGTCAGGAGGACGTCGTTTTGGCAACGGTTCCTCCGGCTGGTCTTTTTGGGCGTGACTGAGACCTCCAAGAATTTGAACGTCTCTGGTCCTTTTGAGTCTTTTTTGACGAGGCGAATTGGGACCTGCCCTGTCCTCGAAAGGACCGATAACCAGACTGACCCCTCCTCTGTTGGGGCTTGTTTTGTCTGTGTTGCGGTAAGGAAGAGTCCTTACCCTTGGAGTGTTTGATGATTTCATCCAAACGCTCTCCAAACAATCGGTCACGAGAAAAAGGCAAATTGGTTAAGCACTTCTTGGAATGAGAATCTGCTTTCCAATGTCTCAACCACAGAGCCCTACGCAAAACAACTGAGTTGGCTGACGCCACTGCCGTGCGGCTTGTAGCGTCCAGAACAGCATTAATCGCGTACGACGCGAATGCCGCCATTTGCGAGGTCAATGGTGCTACCTGCGGGGCAAATGCACGTGTGACTGAGTCGACTCGCGCAAGCCCGGCCGTGATAGCTTGGAGTGCCCATACGGCCGCAAAAGAAGGCGCTAATGACGCTCCAATCGCTTCATAGATGGATTTCAGCCAGAGCTCCATCTGCCTGTCAGTGGCATCTTTAAGTGCCGCTCCATCTTCAACAGCAACCAAGGATC
Organism: Anomaloglossus baeobatrachus; assembly: GCF_048569485.1. Lineage (NCBI taxonomy): Eukaryota > Metazoa > Chordata > Amphibia > Anura > Aromobatidae > Anomaloglossus > Anomaloglossus baeobatrachus. The sequence goes on from NC_134362.1 coordinate 35,618,664, forward strand.
TAGCTGCAAGCCTGGAAATTGGAGGATCCACTTTTGGACACTGGGTCCAACCCTTGACCACTTCAGAGGGAAAAGGGTAGCGTGTATCTTTAAGTCGTTTAGGAAAACGCCTTTCAGGATAAGCGTGGGGTTTCTGGATTGCGTCTCTGAAGTCAGCGTGGTCCAGAAAAGTGCTTAATGTACGCTTAGGGTATCTGAAATGGATTCTCTCGTGCTGCGAAGCTGACTCCTCTACAGGAGGAGCTGGTGGGGAAATATTCAACATCTTATTGATGTTAAATATAAGATCATTAACTATGGCGTCACCATCTGGTGTATCTAGATTGAGAGCGGTCCCAGGATCAGAATCCTGATCAGTTACGTCCGCCTCATCACCCATAGATTCATCCCGCTGGGATCCAGACCATTGAGATGAATGTGAAGGCCCGTCATAACGAGCCCGCTTAGGCTGCCCGGGGCCATCGTCCGAGTCAGAGTCTTCACCCTGAGGTGTAGATGCCCGTCCCGGAGCTAGGAGCTGAGGGGGACCAGGGGGCAATACATGCACAGTGTCCGTGGTCTGAAGTACAGGCCTAGCTCGCAATGTGTCAAGAATTTGTGACATAGTGAGAGACATTCTGTCAGCAAAAGCTGCAAACTCAGTTCCTGTCACCTGGACAGCATTCACAGGTGGTACACCCTGGGACACGTCCAGCAGAGGTCCCGACTGTGCAAGCGCCGCAGGGGCCGAGCACTGCACACAATGGGGGTCCGTGGAGCCTGCCGGTAGAAAAGTCCCACATGCGGTGCAGGAAGCATATAATGTCTGTGCCTTGGCACCCTTGCGTTTTACGGGCGACATGCTGCTGGCTCTCTGCATGTGAGAGAGTCTATAGCCAAAGGGCGACCAGCGCTATGTAATACCAAGTATTTGTAGCAACAAAATACTAAGAATACTACGAGCACAAGAGGGGGTGAGCCCTGAGGGCTGCTTACCGCCCGCTGAACAGCGGGTAAGAGGCTGCAGAATGCCTTGTCTGGGTCTCCCCGGCTCCCCTCTGCAGCTCAGCGTGTCAGCAAGAATGGCTGCCGGCTTATGTGGAGAGGGGCGGTCCGTGGGAGTTCCCAAACAAAAGTGCGGGAACAGTGTCCCCTCTGTGCTGACTGTGAGGGCTGGAGTATGTAAAAACGACTCCAGCCCTCAGCGCTGATGCACTGGCCAGCGTCCCGCCCCTCTCCTGACTGGCAGGTCTGGGGGCGGGAACGAACGAAAGCAGGCCGCAAAAGCCGGGGACTCGAGTTATCAGCGCGGCCGCCGTAAAAGCGCGGGCCGCGCTGAAGTCCCCGGCGCACTACAAGTGCCAGCCGCGCCGCTGTTCCAGCGGCCGGCGCGACCGAGTTCTAGACGTGGGCAGCGTCCCGCCCCTCTCCTGACTGGCAGGTCTGGGGGCGGGAACGAACGGAAGCAGGCCGCAAAAGCCGGGGACTGTAGTTATCAGCGCGGCCGCCGTAAAAGCGCAGGCCGCGCTGAAGTCCCCGGCGCACTACAAGTGCCAGCCGTGCCGCAGTCCCAGCGGCCGGCGCGGCCGATTCCCATAAGTGTGCCTGCTTCAGCTAAGCTGAATGAGGCCATGGCACAGGCGCCGCAGCGCTGATGTCCCCCGGCGCACTACAACACCCAGCATGCTGCGGTGTGAGCGCCAAACAGGGCCATGTCCCTGATGTACTCCGCTCCATCCAGCATCTTCTCCAGGGGCTGTAGATGGAGCACGGTCTCAGTGCCTGGAGACCGGTAAATCCCACTTCACCCAGAGCCCTGTAAAAAGGGATGGGGAAGGAATCAGCATGTGGGCTCCTGCCGCCGTACCCGCAATGGGTACCTCAACCTTACAAACACCTCCGACATAAGTGGGGTGAGAAGGGAGCATGCTGGGAGTCTGTATAGACCCTCTTTTCTTCCATCCGACATAGTCAGCAGCTGCTGCTGACTAAAAACAATGGAGCTATGCGTGCGTGTCTGACCTCCTTGCGCACAAAGCTAAAACTGGAGGAATCCGTACTCCTACGGGAGGGTGTATAGCCAGAAGGGGAGGGGCCTTACACTTTTAAGTGTAGTTCTTTGTGCGGCCTCCAGAGGCAGTAGCTATACACCCACTGTCTGGGTCTCCCAATTAGGAGCGAAAAAGAAAAATATTTTTTACAATGATATTTAACAATTCCATTGTAAAAAATATTTATTATTTATAATTATATATATATATATATATATATATATATATATATATATAATTATAATTAAGAATAAGTATTTTTTACAATGATATTTAACGGGAATAAATATTAAAGATATCAAAAGTAGAAATAACTACTTTTTACGTTTCAAGGAAACCTTTTCATCAGGAGTGAAAAAAAACCTGTTTGGTGCACACTAGTAACCAGTGGCTTTGTTACGAGTGCGTGCGTGCGCGCGCATATATAAAATATATATTTTTTAATAAGGGCTCTGTTCAAGAAAGCGTTGCAAGCTTACTCTTTTGTGTTTTGTTACTTTTTTTTTTTTAAATGAGGATAATATAAATTCATGTTTTATGTTATGTCTGAATAGAGAAAATCATACATTTCCAGAAAGGATAAATGCTGCGGGGGGGGGGGGGGGAAGAAAAAAAAAAAAAAGCTTACCTTCTTCTGCCGATTGTGCTTTTCCTGACTTTTCTTCCGTTAACGTACAGATCATTTCTAAGATTTGGACTTCCCGCATTAATTTATCAAGTGCATATAATTCACGACAGCGAAGGGGTCCGAATGTGCCCAAATGCTGCAGGAAACGACAAGGACAGGTTAATGCAACCTATTCTCAAATTACCTGTTCTGCGAAAAATAAAAAAGATAACACAAACTCTGCAGGGAGTAAACCTAAAACGCAACATTTGTACAAACTGCGCAATGGCAATTTTATATATTTTTTGCATTTTTTCAAATAATTTGATTTATTTAGAGACTATTTGTAGAGTACTATTTTTTTTTTCTTCGCGCTTACAAACATTTCCATTTTAGCAGCACAACACATGGAGAATCTCAGAACTGTGGGACGATCGGGAGGATGGAAATTTTAATTGACACCAAAATACCATAGACTATGATACCCTTTTCTGTTTTTTGTGTCCTACAGCTGGAGGTGCAGATAAACTAAGGGGCCATTCACTGCTTATTATCTGCTCCACTTGAATTCCCCCAAAAAAACCCAGATATCAGAAGGAGCCATTGAGTATAATGAACAAGGTTCACTTGATTGTTTTTTTTTTTACTGTCAGTGTTATTTTTGAAATGAGGTTACATTAAAAGGGGATGTCCACTACTTGGACGTTCACTACTCAATCCCCTTGTTCACGCCCGTAAAAATAAACAAGCCTATATTCATCCACTGCGGCTCCAGTGATGTTTAAAGTCACGTTCCCAGAGCCCATGGGACAGTCATGACACGCACACCCTGCGACCAATCAGCACCGGCGTCTGTCTCCCCGCCTTCGGACATTTGAGCAGGATGTGAGCGCAGCGCTGGCTTCCTGCTCAAATGTCCAAAGGTGGGATGAAGGAAGCTGGTGCTGATTGGTTGGGTCATAACTCTCTCATGTGGACCCGGGGAACGTGGCTTTAGACATTGGTGGAACCGCAGCCGCACCGGAGGGGAGTATACTTTTTTTTTTCCATTTTTCTCGTGCAAACAAAGGGTTGTCCAAGTAGAGGATAACCCCTCTAAAGATTTTGCACCTTTTGGCTTTTACAAACTCTTCATTTCCCTGCAGATTCGACTTTGATGTGATCTGTGGTCCTAAATTAGATGAGGAAGATAAACGCTCGGGCACATGCAGATATCCGTGCACATTGATACGGCCTCAGACTGCAATGCCTGGACTGACCGCCGATCTCCCGATTCAGCAGCTTCAAATATCCAGTCATGAGACCTACGTACAGTCAGATTGGACCAACGTGCACAGATGTCTGAATGAGCCCCCATGGCCTCATTAAGAGCTTCATGCCAGGTGGTCAGAGCATAGACTGACCGCTGGTCTCCTGACTAGAGCGTGACAGCTGTATATTTTTCTACGAGATGGTCACGCCCCTCTCAGGAGACCCATGGTCATGCCCATCTCAGACAGACTGGCACAGAGTTCTGAATGAGGCTTTAAAGGGAATCTGTCACCAGGTTTTTGCTCCCCATCTTAGTGACAGAGACCCTGATTCCAGCGATGTGTCACTTACTGAGTTGCTTGCTGTCATTTTGATAAAAATCAATGTTTTCTCTGCTGCAGATATAGCAGTTATACAGAGCTCATGAATATGCTGGACTACCTGCAGCACGCCAAGTAGTCCTGTATCTACTGCTGATTAAACAGTGATTTTATCAAAACTACACTAAACAGCTCAGTAAGTGACACATTGTTGGGTTCAGGATCTCTGCCCCTACGTTATGCTGCTCTCAGATTAGGTGGCAAAAACCTGGTGATAGATTCCCTTTAAGAGTTAAGGGTGCTTCACACACAGCGAGCTCGCTGCCGAGATCGCTGCTGAGTCACGCTTTTTGTGACGCAGCAGTGACCTCATTAGCGATCTCGCTGTGTGTGACAATGAGCAGCGATCTGGCCCCTGCTGCGAGATCGCTGCTCGTTACACACAGCCCTGGTTCGTTTTCTTCAAAGCCGCTCTCCTGCTGTGACACACAGATCGCTGTGTGTGACAGCAAGAGAGCGACAAATGAAGCGAGCAGGGAGCAGGAGCCGGCGTCTGACAGCTGAGGTAAGCTGTATCCAAGATAAACATCGGGTAACCAAGGTGGTTACCCGATATTTACCTTAGTTACCAGCCTCCGCAGCTCTCACGCTGCCTGTGCTGCCGGCTCCGGCTCTCTGCACATGTAGCTGCTGTACACATCGGGTTAATTAACCCGATGTGTACAGCAGCTAGGAGAGCAAGGAGCCAGCGCTCAGTGTGCGCGGCTCCCTGCTCCCTGCTCACACTGGTAACTAATGTAAACATCGGGTAACCATACCCGATGTTTACCTTAGTTACCAGTCTCCGCAGCTTCCAGACGGCGGCTCCGTGCAAGCGCAGCGTCGCTTGCACGTCGCTGCTGGCTGGGGGCTGTTCACTGGTCGCTGGTGAGATCTGCCTGTTTGACAGCTCACCAGCGACCATGTAGCGATGCAGCAGCGATCCTGACCAGGTCAGATCGCTGGTCGGATCGCTGCTGCATCGCTAAAGTGTGAAGGTACCCTTACAAACTACCTGTCAGACCTTCATTAGCAGGCTGACTGATAGATTATCAGTTAACTCGTTCTGCAGATAGCAGTAACAGAGGCTACAAAAGGCAAATGGTAAGAAACAAAAAACTGCATCTCCAAACAGAACCCAGCAAGTGTAAACATGTGCCAGCTGCTATAACTACATGAAACAAACAAAAAAATATAAAATATATAGCAGCATTCTGTAAGCGCTAAAGATATAAGCAAACATGGAATATATGAAATTTATAGGGCAGCATGGTGGCTCAGTGGTTAGCACTGTATGGTGGCTCAGTAGTTAACACTGCAGCCTTGCAGCGCTGGGTTCAAATCGCACCAAGGACAACATCTGTACGGAGTTTGTATGTTCTCCCTGTGTGGGTTTCCTCCGGTTTTCTCTCACACTCCAAAGACATTCTGATAGGGAATTTAGATTGTGAGTCCCAATGGGGACAGTGTTGCTGATGTACGTAAAGCGCTGCGGACTTAATAGCGCTATACAAGTGAATAAATATTGTTATACTGCGTTAATGCTATATGGAATATACTTAGAAAAATGAAGAGTCTTTGCTCACAAACTGGCCAATTCATGTGTGCCTATCAACCATGGCAAGGTGACCTTAATTTCATGTAACCTTATCCTAGTGTCATGCCTCTCCTAGACTAAAAGACTACAAATAAATGGGCAGATAGGATCTGGCACGAATTAAAACCACCCTGGGGCTGATTGGCAGAGAGCACAGTCAGAATATACTGATATTTTTTGTTTGCGTTTCATTTTGGTATAGCAGTTTGCACCTGTTCATACTTGCTATGTTCTATTTAGCAATGCAGTTTTTTGCAGAATATATTGGAGCTGTAGACCGCCTCCTACTCTGACTGTGATCTACTCCCATTAGCCACAGGGTGGTTTTGATTAGTGCTAGATCCTACCTGCCCATATATTAGTAGACTTTTAGACCAGGAGAAGCATGACACTAGAATAAGGTCACATCAAAGAAAGGTCACCTTGCCGTGGT